>NC_089250.1:172224327-172583494 GCF_963930625.1 Muntiacus reevesi
ACCAGCAGTTACTCCTCCAACCAAAAGCCGAGCCGCAGACTCAGACCCACTGGGCTTCCCTGCCCCGCCCCCGGGCGAGCGGCCGGGCTGGTGGGTGGGGGCCTCCCTGGCTGCGGGGGGCTTGCAGAGCCCCGGGTGAGGGTGGGGCTCGAGTCTCAGGCAATGGCCCCCTGCAACCCGCCTGAGGAAGAGGCCCCCCCCCACCCCCGGACCCTGAGCCAGTGGGGGCGGGGGCCGAGAACAGGGAGACCCTCCCCACGGAGACGCCCACCCTGGGGTCGCACAGGGCCCTCGCAGGGCTGGGAGGGGCTGGGCCAGGCCCCGGCGGTGGGCAGGCGGGGTCCGTCCCCCACTCCCGCCTGGCCTGCAGGCTTCGCTGCCCAGTGAGAGTGGACACCCCCACACCCCCGCCGTCGGGCACACGGACCCCAGAGCGGCCCTCCGGCCCCGGTGCGCACGGAAGGGGCAGAAAGGATCTGCTCACGGAGCACACCTGTCTCCGTGAAGTGACGCCGAACGAACCGCGTTTTCGGATCAAAGCACAATTAATTGTTTTCACAGAAGTGAAAACAATATTTAGAAGATTCTCTTAATGATTTCAAACTGTAAAAATAGTCTTTTAGAATCTCCATTTATTTGACAAATCAAGAATCAAACACTTCCAAACGATGCCTGAGTCAAAGCATGAAGCGTCATGGAAACTGGAAACAGAACTGGACTGTGATGGAGGTCCTCCGTGCGAGGTTTTGTGTGTGACACGCGTGTGTGCGACATGCGTGTGTGCGACACGCGTGTGGGGCAGTGCCAGGTGGGTCAGGGGAAGCTGTGTCGCCTTAGAAGACGAAAAGAAAAAAAGAAAATAGGCAAGCGTCCAACTTAAATCAGAAAAACAGTAAGGGCTAAATTAAAAAAAGGAGGAGGAAAAGGCAGAAATTAATAAAACAAAATGAAAGGCACAGCAGTTAATGCAATGGGAAATGAAAGCCGGAGAATCGAAGACAAAAGCGGGTGACTGGGAAGAGGAAAGCGGGGTTGCGGGGGTGGCGGTGGGGAGGATGAGCGATAAGGGCAAACTGACACCAGGAATGTAAAGGGGAGACCGGCTCACTCGGAAGCTTTAAAAGATAAAAATATCGTGAACCACTCAATTTGAAATCTTATTCCAACTGAACAAATTCCCAGGGAATTATGACTTTAAAAAATTGATTCAAGAGAAAAGAGAAGACCAAATGTTTCTATGACATTTAAGGACATTTGACCATTAGCTGAAAATTGTCCTGCAAGAGTTCTGGGATTATTCAGATATATTCTACCAAACTTCTAATGAATGATTTTTTCAGACTGATACAAAGGGGGAAACCTCCCCAAATTATTCTGGAGCCAGCACAACTTTTAAAACAAAACCAGACGAGAATAGTTCAAGAAGCACATTTTAGTCCAGTCTCTTAAGAAAGGATATAAAATCCTAAACAAATTATTAGCAAACTGCATCCTGTAAACGTATATTTTTAAAAAGGGGTGACACTCATGACCAAGTTGGGTTTATCCCAGGAATGTGAGGGTGTGAAATAATACGAGATACCATCTTAGATGAAAATACCTGACAATTTTTCTGACCTTGTCATAAGGCAGACATTACGACATAAAAAGGCCAGATTTAGGTCAGACATACAAAGATTAACCGTAGTGGAAAATATTTCATAGAGTGACTATATCAGAATTCATAACTTTCATTCATTAGAAAGCACCATGTGGAAACACAAGCCGCTCACCAGAGAAAGATCTTGGTGTGTTTCTAGTTTTATTGAAATATACTGACATATGACATTGCTCAAATTTAAGGTGTATAACAGTGATTTAATGTATGTACATATTGTGAAATCATGGCCACAAGTTTCACTGATATCCATCACCTCACATGCGTGTGCTAGTCGCTCGGTCGTGTCTGACTCTTCGACCCCGTGGACTGTGGCCCGCCAGGCTTCTCTGTCCGTGGGATTCCCCAGGCAAGAATCCTGGAGTGGGCGGCCCTTTCCTCCTCCAGGGGATCTTCCTGACCCAGGGATCAAATCTGTGTCTCCTGTGTCTGCTGCACTGCGGGCAGATTCTTCCCCTGCTGAGCCACTGGGAAAGCCCCATAAAGACGCTTGCAATGTACATAAATTTCAAATGATGATTATTTAGCAATTTTCAGGGTACATTACAATATATGCATACATACTTATGTATCAATACGTGTGAGGAAAAGCAAATGGCCCAATATAAAAATGGGCGAAAGGCCTGAGTAGCTGAGGAGCAGAGAGGGAAACAGTGACCCCAGACTACGAAGAGGAAGGGCCTTTTTCACTGTCCTGTGGGAAATGCGAACTAGCGAAAGTTGGGGAGTCTGGCCAGATGGAGATGGAAGGCCCTGTTCCAAAAAGAGCTCTCCCAGAGCAGGGCTGGGTGTGCATGCAGGCCCGGCCTGCTCAGGAAGCATGTCGCTCTTTTCCTGTCCAGTTGAACATTCACGCAGCTTTGACCCTGCAGACTTGACTCCCGGACACACGCAGCTCCTCGGGCGCCAGGGCCGCCTTCCCCAGGCCTTTCTCTGCCAGGCCCCTTCTCAGCAGGGCTTCTGGCACCTCCCGTGCCGGCTGTCTTCATGCTCTCACCAGCCAGCACTCCCGGGCCTCCTTCCTTTGTCTGCTGCCTCCTCCAGGAGGCGGCTCCGTGGGGTAGGGTGTTCTGCCGCGCTCTTGCAGTGCTCTGAGCCCAGGGCAGTGCCCGGCACATTCTAGACACCCAGCACGTGTTGGGAGAACAAAGGAGTGAAGGTGCAGGTGGAGGGATGAGCCGCCCGTGGCAGGCACGCCCAGCCTTTCAGGGCCTGGTGCTATGTGTGCTGAGTCGCTTCGGTCGTGTCCGACTGTCTGTGACCCTGTGGACTGTCTGAGCCCGCCAGGCTCCTCTGTCCCTGGGATTCTCCAGGCAAGGATGCTGGAGTGGGTTGCCGTGCCCTCCTCCAGGGGATCTTCCCCACCCAGGGATCGAACCTGTGTCTCTTATGTCTCCTGCCTCGGCAGGCGGGTTGTTTACCCCTGGTGCCCCCTCACACATGTGTCTAAGCCTTCGGAGTTCTGTACCATCCTCGGTGAGGGGCCTTCCACATCTCCGGCAGACAGCGGTGCACCCCTGCAGACAGGCCTGAGGCAGGGGCTCCCGCAGGCCCTGGAGGTGGGCTCGGGACCATGGGGCGGGCGTTTGGGGTCCTGGGCTCCTGGCACGTGTTCCGGAGGAGGGCCGTGGCTGTGCGTGGATGCCTCCTCCGTGGGCCGGGGCGAAGTCTGAGGAGGGCAGAGTGGTCCTTCCAAAAGGGCGCCTTGGGCCCGCCAGGGACACTGGGTCCCGTGGGCTCTTGTTGGCAGGCGAGCCTTACATGGAGCCCTGGATGGCCTGAGGCTCTGCATTCTCACGAACTCCCAGGTGACGCTGGCCCTCCTTGGATGTCTGCGACCGCGGGCGCAGTGCTGGGGGCAGGCGGGATGGGGGAACGTGCCTGAGGGGCCTCATGTTCTGTCTCTAAGGAGAAGTGACAGCCCCTGGAGACGGAGCCACTGGCCTCCAAAAAGCTCACTTGGTCAACAAATGGCTAAATGAGTTAGCGGGGCCTGGTAGGGGCCCCGGGGCCTGGGCAGGCCAGCAGAGGACCCAGAATCAAATCAAGGGGCCTATTTAGAGCGGCAGGGCCCGTTTTGCAGCAGAGAGAATCACATCAGAGGCCTGGAGCCTGCGGCCAATGAGATTACTGCCCAGAGTGGGCTGGTGGGGGCACCTGGGCATCCCAGCCTGTCCAGAGGGCACGAGCTCCTGCTGGTGGGAACATGTTGCTTCCTAAATGGGAGACACTGAGCCTGGTCCAGTGAGCATGGTCCTCCTCACACCGCCCTCCTCAGGCTCCTCTGGACCCCCTGGCTGCCTGCCTGAAGGAGGGGGCACAGCCCACCTGGAGAGGGGAGCACAGCCCAGCTGGAGGGGGGAGCACAGCCCGCCTGGAGAGGGGGGAGCACAGCCCAGCTGGAAGGGGGAGCACAGCCCCGCTGGAGGAGGGGGCACAGCCCGCCTGGAGAGGGGGGAGCACAGCCCAGCTGGAGGGGGGAGCACAGCCCGCCTGGAGAGGGGGGAGCACAGCCCAGCTGGAGGAAGGAGCACAGCCCGCCTGGAGATGGGGCACAACCCACCTGGAGAGGGGAGCACAGCCCAGCTGGAGGAGGGGGCACAACCCACCTGGAGAGGGGAGCACAGCCCAGCTGGAAGGGGGAGCACAGCCCAGCTGGAGGAGGGGGCACAGCCCGCCTGGAGGGGGGAGCACAGCCCAGCTGGAGGGGGGAGCACAGCCCCGCTGGAGGGGGGAGCACAGCCCGCCTGGAGAGGGGGGAGCACAGCCCAGCTGGAGGAAGGAGCACAGCCCGCCTGGAGATGGGGCACAACCCACCTGGAGAGGGGAGCACAGCCCAGCTGGAGGAGGGGGCACAACCCACCTGGAGAGGGGAGCACAGCCCAGCTGGAAGGGGGAGCACAGCCCAGCTGGAGGAGGGGGCACAGCCCGCCTGGAGGGGGGAGCACAGCCCAGCTGGAGGGGGGAGCACAGCCCCGCTGGAGGGGGGAGCACAGCCCGCCTGGAGAGGGGGGAGCTCAGCCCAGCTGGAGGGGGAGCACAGCCCAGCTGGAGGGGGGAGCACAGCCCGCCTGGAAGGGGGAGCACAGCCCAGCTGGAGGAGGGGGCACAGCCTGCCTGGAGAGGGGGGAGCACAGCCCAGCTGGAGGAGGGAGCACAGCCCAGCTGGAGGGGGGAGCACAGCCCCGCTGGAGGGGGGACCACAGCCCAGATAGTCTCTGCATATGTTCAAATGAGGACCACTCCATGGGCCTTCCTGGAGGGGGTGCTGGACAGCTGAAAGCAGCAGGAGCCCAGGCCCGCGTGGCCTTGTCACCCACATGTTCACACGTTGGCGCTTGCGATCCACCTCTACGTGAATTAAACTGTGGGCCGCTGTGGCCTCTGACCTTTGACAGCCCCTGAAGGAACTCAGGAATCGAGCAGGAATGAGGGCCTGGGCGGGGGTGGAGGCGGTGGGAAATGCAGAACAGGCCTCGGATGGTGAGGTATGTTCAGGAGCCGACTTTATGAGCCCGACTCATATCTCCTCAGATCTAAGAAAGCACTAAAATCCTTCCCGGTGACGACTGCTCCTCGTGACTCACAGAAGCATCACAAGACCAGCTGAAACCTGCAAAAATGTGAGCCTGGCTGCACGTACCCCCTTTCACCAGAGTCATGTTTGCACTGACCTTTCCCCTGCCTTTTTGGAGCAGGCTCTCAGAGCTATCTCCTGGACTGCAGTCTTCATTTTGCTCCAAATAAAACCTAACTGCCAGCTCTCACATTGTGCATTGTTTTTTCAGGCAGTAGCCTCCACTCCCTCAGAGTGGAGCAGACCCTTCTCTGCCCCCCACCCCTGGCTCTGGGAGCAGCAAGGGCTGGTGGAGCTGGACTGGAGTCCCTCTGTGGGGCTGTGGGCCTGTCCTCCACTCCCAGGGCGCCCAGGGTGGGCAGAAGCCACAGTCCTGGGATTGCCGCAGGATCCAGGCCTCGCATGTGTCCCTGGCCGTGTGTCCGCTCCCGCCCCAGCTCAGGGCCCTGCACCTCTGGTGGGTGTCCCCCACTGCTTCACGATGGCAATGGCTGCTGGTGGCCCCTCTTGTCCCTTCCGCGGGGCCCTGCACGGCGCCCGGCAGAGGTGGGCACTGTGGGAAAAGAACAGCTGCTCCCTGAGGGCCCCTGGGCTCCGGGGTCAGCTCCTGTTGGTCCCCAGGGCCTGCTGAAGTTTCTTGAGCCCACCCAGCAAGGCCCACCCCCAACGAAGCAGGATACCCCCACCTCCACCCCAGGGCTGGTTCCTGGTGGTGTCAAGCCCATGGGGCATCCCCAGGCTCCAGCATGCGACCCAGCAGGTCCCACTGGGAACAGAAGCAGAAGCCGGCTCTCCTGTCCTGTTAGAACCTGGGGGCTTGTGGCTTCCAGGCCCCCAGCCTCCCCTGGAGCCAAATGGGGGGCTGGGGACTGGGGCCGGGTGCTTGGGGAGCAGTTCCAGCAGCTCACGGCCGCCCCACCCTCTGCTGCCGAGGGCCCTCCTCTGGCCAGCAGGCCGTGTTTTCACGCCCACCGCGGGGCTGGACTGTGTCCTGTCTGTGAACAGCTGAAACCCCTCCCCCTGCTGGTCATCAGGCCACTGCTTCCTTAGACGGGTCGTCCCTCACTTGCCTTTATCCGTTTCTAATTTTTTAACTGAAATGACTTGCTTTCAAAGGAATGCCACTTTATGATAAAAATTTGGTCAGTTCATAAGCCAGAAGGAAGAAAACACGTGCCCGCGGCCCACGGGCAGTGAACACGTGTTGTCACCCGAGGGGGCAGAGTGTGCAGACGGCGCTGAATGCACCAGCTGACAGCGTCTCCTTTGGTCGTGAAGGGGACACACGCACGTTCCAGAAGGCCGGACGCCCCGGGAACGAGCCAAGCGGGAACCCGGCGCTGCCCTGGAGCCCCGGCTCGGTCCTGCGTCCACACGCATTTTCTGGGGTCGTCTCAGGGGCTCTGCTCGAGGTCAGCCCCTTGGCCAGATGAGCGTGAACATAGCCACGTCCCAGAGTGGGGAAAACGAGGAGCTGGGTGTCAGGAGCCCGCGGTCGTGGCCTTCTATTCTCTGTGAGTGAAAATAAACGCGCGCTTCAGCAAGAGGCTCTGTGCAAGGCCGGTCCTTCCCAGCTCACAGCCTCTGCAGGGGCAGGGCCCTGGGCACAGCCCGACCTGGGAGGGGGCCGTGGGCTTGTGCGGTGCTTCTGCCGCCAGGGTCTCAACCGCGGGAAAGGTCCTGCCGGAGCTGGGACAGACAGGCTGGCCCTGAGCCCTGGGGTCCAAAGGCAGAGGGTGGGGGTGAGGGCAGGGGGTGAGGTGCAGAAGCACACCCGCAGAGCTGGGCCAGGCCAGGGGCGGGAGCGGGCGCCGCGCAGCCTGGCTCTGGCTGCAGAGTCTGGGGGCGCGGGGAACACGCCGATTCATTTGTCATTTGGCCAAAACCTGTCTTCAGGGATGCTTGGACAGTGTTACAAACCTTATCACAATCCTTATCAGTGCCCTGCCTATACTGATAAGTAAAATGCATGTGGTTTTATCAATAATAAATGTTACTATATTGTTTTCTTCTTTAGGGATAGTGTAATAGCTGTTTGCATATTTGATGGGTGTGCTTGCATGCATGGTCACTTCAGTTGTGTCTGATTCTCTGCGACCCCATGGCCTGTAGCCCGCCAGGCTCCTCTGTCCATGGGATTCTCCAGACAAGAACACTGGAGTGGGTTGCCATGCCCTCCTCCAGGGGATCTTCCTGACCCAGGGATCAAGCCGCATCTCTTATGTCTCCTGCATTGGCAGGCAGGTTCCTTACCACTAGCGCCACTAGTTTGATGGGCAGCAGCTTGGTATTTGCAGCGTTTCGAGGCAAACTGGATCAGGAGTTGTGTTACCCCTGTGCTGCCCAGCGTCTTCTCCAGGGGCCGCGGCAGGCGTCCTCCCCCCAGCAGAGCGCCTAGACGTCTGCTCCCACTTCGCTGCGGGCAGTGGGTTTGGCGCCTCAGATGCCAGACGCTTTGTCCCAAGTCTTGCCCCTGGACTGATTGCCGGCCCTGGAAAGGTCCCTGGGTCTGCTCTTCACACGCAGGGACTTCCTGGCTGAGCATGCTTGTCCCCTGCCCCGCCGGCCTGCCCTCCACACCGAGGTTTTCCGCTGAAGCCTCCGAACCCGCTTCTGGAAGGCGTCTCCCACCTCGGGCGGGGCTGGGCCTCCCACATCCCGCTGTGAATCTCAGTTTTCTTCCTGCTTCTCATCTGCAGAATGACGCCCCGTCTCCTGTGTTACACTCTTTCCCTGTGATCCCCTGAGACCCTCCCTCTGCTAGGGCTGGCCAGCCCACCGACAGCCCACCCCGAGGTGAGGGGGCCACAGAGCCTCCTCCTCCTCGGTACAGGCCCTCTGCCCCGCCTCCTTCCCACCACATGGCTCTGGGCTGTGACCGTCGCTTCCCCTGGCACCCCCACCCTGGTCCCCCAGCTCCTGCCAGCCTGTGGCTCCGTCAGATCCAGGTCCATCCGCTGACCCTCCCCCGGGGCCCGGGCAGGCTTGGGGCTGCCTCTGCAGGGTGACCTGAAGCTCTTGACGGTACTGAGCCCTGATCTCTTCCTGCCAGCCATCAAGAGCCTCCCACACGAGCGTGTCAGTCTGAGAGCGGGTGGGTGCTGGGCATCTCTGCAGAGACTGAGGCTCACCCACCTCAGGAACCTGCTTTGGTTGGGGGGCCGGGCACAGAGCGGGGATGCCCACCGCTCGACATCTCCTTTGCCCACCTCTTTATGCTAAATTAACAGATACAGAAAACCATACCAGGAAGACATGAGGTTGAGTGCGCGTCAACTGGGCATCCTTAGAACAATCACCCCAGTCAAAGTAGGACTTGGCTGGCCGCCCCGGAGACCCCGGAAGTGACTTGCCCCCCAGGACCCCCGCCCCCCCAGGACACACAGAGGGAGGCATTCCGAGCACTGACCCTGGCACCTCGTGACGGGCTCGCGTGTTTCCAGGGCTTCGGGAATAGGGTGGTGGATTGATTCAAGGGAGGCACTGAGGAATCCACTCCTGGGGATTCGTGGACCTGGAGACCCAGGGAGGGGACACCTTTTGGGTCACCCCTCAATTGTTGCTTCTTCAGAAAGGCCTTGCAGACTCCCAGCCAGTCACATCCCCCCCGCCCCTCGGAGAGTCCCCTGCAGTGGGGACATGCCCTGTGGTGGGGACATGCCCTGTGGTGGGGACAGGTGTGGAGCTGGTCCCATCTGGCTGGTCTGGTTTCTGAGGGTGTCTGGGAGCATCTTCGCCCAGAGAACCTGAGAGGGTCAGGCTGGGAGGAAGGTGCTCATCCTCCTGCCCTCCCCAAGGCCACATGCCATCTGGGGCCCGTCTCCTCCAGGACAGACGGCCCGGGCTGGAGCAGGCGCCCTCGGAGTGAGCTCTGTGGTGGGTCCAGGCCCCGGGTCGGCTCTGCTTTCCCACAGGCACCCTTAGGAGCCAGGCAGTCCTGCTGCGCAAACGGCTGGAGCAGCCACAGACTGTCACTCGGGGAGCCCTGCTTCCTCCGTGTGGGTGGGGAACCTGCCCAGATGCCCCCAGCAGGCCTGGCTGCCTCCTCCCAGCCCAGGGCCCCCTTGGGGATGTGGGCTGCGCCCTGGCCGTGTCTGGCCCCACACACAGCAGGGCCCGAGGGGGACTCCCGCTGGAAGCCAGGAGCTCCCGGAACTTGAGTTCTTGGAACTCGAACAAGGATGAAGCAAGTGTACACACGTCCTGGGTGCAGGGTCGGGGGCTGTTCAGGGAGGAGGCCAGAGGAGGTCTGCCGTCCCGGCGACGTCCGGAGCCAGGGCTGCAGAGACAGCCGGTCAGGGGCTGTTTAGGGTGGGTGATCCCCCAAGGGCAGGCGTTCCTTTTCTGGGTAACGAAATGTTCTGAAAAGGACCAAGGTGATGGTTGTACATATCTGTGAACACACCAAAACGATCGAGCTGTATGCTTCAGATACATGAAGTGTGTGCGCTGTGAGTTATGGTCCCGAAAAGCTGTTTTATTCATTTCTTTACTTTGAAGACAGCGTTCCAACAGAATTTTCTCAGCAGATGTTTCTAAGGGCTGGCACTGTGAGAACAGGATCCCAGGCCAAGACCCAGCCCTGGCACCCCGGTGCGGGGAGGCTGACCTAGCCCACCGCGTCCTCGCCGGCCTGGCCTTCCACTGCCGAGCCTGTTGCAGACAGGCCTGCGTGGAGCAGGCAGGCTCCTGCTCCGCGCGTGTGGGAGTCTGTGGATTCCGCGTGTGCACGACACGAGCGGTCATGGAAATTTCCCACGATATTTAGGCCAAGATGACTCAAAGGCAAAGGAAACCTTTTTTTAGCTTCATCCCTCCTAAGGATGACTTGAAAGGGCCATTGTTAAGGATCTGCGCAGATAACGTTTTTATGACTCCTCACTCAGAGTGAGCTTGTTCTCAGCCTCCATGTGAGGACTGGGAGGGAGTGTGTGTGTGTTGGGAGTGGCGCTCATCTTTCATTGTTAAAAAGAGTCTTCAGTAATAATTCCGAGGGTTCTGATTTTCCTGCCAGGAGGGCCTGGAAGGTTCCAGAAAGCAGCCTCTCCCACAGCGGCACTTTGGATACAGGGCTGCCTGTCTGTGTACACTTCCCTGGGAGGGGGCAGCTCCTGGCTGGACCTCCGGGGAGGGAGTCTCCAAGACCACTGACCCTCCAGGTGGGCTCCAGCATGGAGCCTGCCAGCATTCCTGGGGGTCCTTGTTGGGACCTTGGAGACCAGCCCTTTATTTCTCGGCATCCCTTCCTGGGGACACCCCATGGTCTGGGGGCTTGCCTGGCCCTGCACACACTCCCCCCGGGAAGGGCCTGGCCCAACTCAGGTGTGCGGACACAGGGGGCGTCCCACGTGCTGGCCCAACCAGCTCTGGGAGCTGCTCAAGTCAAAGGGTGCTATTGCCCTGTGGAAGACACAGAAGCTGACCTCCCCCAAGTCGTGCCCCCCTCGCCCGGTTCTGATTGCAGGCCCGGCCTGAGAGCAGCCACCGCCAAGCTTGTTTCCGGGGAGTGTGCCACCCCTGTCCAGGGCCCGGTCAGTGCAAGGCGCAGAGGCTCGGGCCTGTCCGAGACGCAGCGACACCCCCACAGGCCCTGGTGGCCCCGGGCTTCCCCAGGGCTGACCGAGGCTGGTTGCCCGCGGAACGCTCTGCCCAGGCCCCTCCTCTCCCAGAGCGGGGGTCCTGGGAGCCGCCCTGTGGGCTGGACGTGAGCTGCACGGCTCACGGCGGTGGGGCCCTTTTCACGGATAGTGAGCGGGTTCAGGGGCTGCGCCTCTCCTGGGTGTAGTCTCTGCTTTTGGAGACGGTGGGAGCTTGTTCTTGGTGGACATTCTCTGAATCACCAAACGCAAGGTGAGCTGTTATGTTCAGGCTGGTGAGCATGGCAGCTGGAGCCGGGAGCCTAGAGGGCAGCCCCGGTTCACAGCCACCCACCCCCGGCAGCCCGGCTGCCTCCTTCCGACCCGGGCTGGGCCTGTGCGGCCACGTGGTGACCGCCCTGCAAAGTGCCACCTCCACCCCAGGTAAGCCTGACCCCTGCGCTGGTCATCCTGAGCCGGAGGGGCCGTCCTCAGCTGTGCGTGTACACACGCCTGACCCCAGAGGGGCTCATGTCCATGAGGAGGGGGTCGGGGCCCTGAGGGCTCAGGCCGGGACGAGTCCCTTGAGCTGAGCTGAGCCCCGGGGTGTCTTGCTGAAGCCCCCGGCCCTTGGCGCTCCCATGCCCCCCAGGCCCAGTCTCTCTGCATGCCAGGCCAGGCCAGGACCGGACGGAGGGCCCCCGCCCCCACGTTAACCTGGGGCTCGGTGCCCTGGGTCCCTGTGGGCCACACCCAGAGTGGGCCAGTCACAGCAGACAGTGGGCCTGGCCCCAGCAAGAACTGACGCGCGAGGTCAGCGCTCCCGGCGTGACCACTGAGCCCCTCGTGACGTGGAGGTGGCTGTGCCGTCCAGGGAGCAGTCCTTCCACGGAGCAGGGGGCGTGTCCCGGGCAAGACTGTCCTGATTGTAAGTAGGTGGCTCACATTTCAATTTGGCAAGAATATTATAAAACGTCCCAGAGGAGGCTGCCGGAGGCTGGGCAGAGGAGTTGGGGCTCCGAGGAAACCCTCAGAAAGGGGGCCGCGGGGGTCTCCTCTGGTTGGGCAGGCGGCTCTGGGGGTGCAGGCCATGCTCTGCACACCCAGGAAGGCCGTTCAGGGCCCTGCAGGCTGCGGCAAGGCAGCAAGAGGGGCGTGAAGCCTGCGCTCCCGCTGGGATCTCCCAGCGGGATAGGAGTGAGAGCAGCCTCCCCACGCCCCTCCCCAGAGTGGCCTGTGGCCCTCGCCTCATGGACGGTGCAGCCCCATGTCCCCAGAGACCCACCTGGACCTCGACCTTCCAGCCGGCACCTCGCTCCAGGCCAGCACCAGCCGTCACCTAGAAATGGAGGCCCTGGGCCTGCCCGGGGCGAGGGTGGTGGGCAGCTGGAGGACCTCCTGTCCTCTCCTGATGACACTGCACCATTTGAGTTGAGTGAACTGGGGTGTGGAGTGACCCCAGGAAGTTTAGGGGGACCCGAAGGGTCACAGTGAGGTGGGCCATGGCAAGGGGGCCCTGACGTCAG
Source organism: Muntiacus reevesi (assembly GCF_963930625.1). Taxonomy (NCBI): domain Eukaryota; kingdom Metazoa; phylum Chordata; class Mammalia; order Artiodactyla; family Cervidae; genus Muntiacus; species Muntiacus reevesi. Next base: position 172,236,664 of record NC_089250.1, read on the forward strand.
CCAGTGGTTGGGCTCCTGGGGCCCCATGTCTGGGGCTGGACGGGAAGGCGTGAGGGTCCACACGGGCGTGTGTGAACCTTCTCTCAACTGTCATCATGGTTCCTGGGCTTTATCAGAGAAGGGGGGTTCTCCCAGGAGATTGAGAAGTCCCGAGTCTAGGCCTTGCCGCTCCGGGGGGACCCCAGCATTAGCACCTCTATGAAGGGGCCCTCGTACTTGAGAAGCTGGACACCTCGCAAACTGAAGCAGGTGCCCACGCCTTGACCACGCCAGAGCTCCGGGCCCTGTGAGCGGCCAGCAGCCTCTCGGGTCCCCGGGCTGAGTACGGCAGGGCGGACGGGAGCTCAAGGCTCCAGGTGTCATGCAGGCCATCTGGCAGGTACCCATGGCTCAGGCCTCATCAGCCGCTGGATTCTCAGCGGCCAGTTCTAGGCCCAGCACCCCGAGAACCCATCTTGTGTACGTGCCTGGAGCTGACACCACAGAGCCAGTCCCGTCTCCGCCCAGCAGCCCCAGGTGGTCCTGGGGAGGCTCGCCCCAGGCCCAGAGGTCAGAACCAGCTGGCCCAGCTTGGCACCTGCCAGTCCTGGCCGACATGAGTTTATAGTTTGCTATGCAAACCAGGAAGAAACCCTTGGAAGCACTCAGAACCGTCAGCAGTGTCCCGAGTCGGCATGCGAGGGGACCGTGGCCACCAGACTGACGGGCCTCCTGGTGGACCGGAAGAGGTCAGGCTCTAGGCAGCGACTGACCACACCCGGGTCAGCAGGGGGCAGAAACCAACGCGGTCCACGTTCACTTCCTGGAGCCTAAGGGCTGAGGCGGGGCGTGCCCTTGGGGTGTCCTTGGGGACGTGAGGGGACAGCCCCAGCCCCCTCCACGGGAAGCGAGCTGAGTCCCCAGCAAGACCCGCACAGGGCCCAGCAGAGCCTGGACCTGCTGCCCTGGCCGTGGAGGCTGGTGGGTCAAACAGGGAAGGGGCATCCCCACCGGATGACCGGGGGTCTGCGGGCACGCCCCTCCCCTGAGTCACGTTCGCAGCCCTGCCTGACCCTGAAGGTGGTCAGCCTTCAGACCCCTGGGGCTTCGGGGCTCCAGACTCTGGTTGACAAACAGGGATTCGGTCGATAGCTCTCCTCCATGTGGAACTGACCTCCCTTCTGGAGCCCCCGGGACAGTTCTGTCCCCACGCCTCACCCGCTGTGGGGGTAGGACGCCGGGGGCGTGCACGGGGCAGACCCACTCCTGCTGGGAGCAGCAGCTCCAGACACAGGTTCCATGCCCTGCTCTCGGGGCCGCAGGGAGCTCGGAGGACCACGGTTGATTTTTTTTTTCTAATTTCGTAGTCTTTCCTTCTGGAGTGATCTGTTCTCCCCCCAAGTTTTTTTTTTAGTTTATTTTACTGATTCTAGATCTTCAGTCTCATTTAGAATGGAGAGGTTTAGGTCCATCCGTTAATCCCGCGGGTAGCTGTTGGCACCTCCCAGAACTGTGACAAGTAGCGTTCTCCACTTCACTGTGTTTTGCACACCCTGGGGTTGCGGTTTTGCTGGTCTTGTTGGCCCAAGAGCTGTTTTGGGGGATTCTCTTTAATTTCCAGCTGCCGGGGGTCTCCGTGTAAGCTGTCGGGGTGGCCCAGTCCAGCAGGGAGGAGGGCTCCAAGCCCAGCTCCCTTTCATCCTTGGGTGGCTCTGGTCTGCAGCAGGGTCCCTCCGTCTCTTCTCCTGGGGGTGGGGGGCACTGAGGGTCCCTTCTCAGAAGTGGGGGTCCACACACCTGCCGCCCGGCCCCAGTGCACGAGCTTCAGCTACTTCAGGGCAGTCGTGAAGTTGTCCGCCACGCCTAGTTCATTTCATTGCAGTGAAAATCCGTGGTGTCTGTAAAAAGTTCTGTTTGGAATTACTGAGGTCTGCCAGGAGGCACTGGTTGTAAAGAACCCACCTGCCAATGAAGGAGACATGAGATGCAAGCTCGATCCCTGGGTCAAAGAGATGCCCCGGCGGAGGGCGTGACAACCCACTCCAGTATTCTTGCCTGAAGAATCCCGTGGACTGAGCAGCCTGGTGGGCCACCATCCGTGGGGGTCACACAAAGTTGGACATGAATAAGCGACTGAGCGCACACACACAGTATACGAACAAATTTTAGAAAGCTCTAACATGTGCTTGCAAACAGATCTGCTCTTTATATGACACATGGCATTTGGTGGAACAATTACTTCTACTTCGTTATTTAAATCTTAATCTCCCTCAGTGGCGTTATCTCCCAGAACAAATGGACCTCAGCACCCCGAGTGTCTTCTGTCCTACTTGATATGTTGTTCAAACCCAAGGCTTCCTGCCTTCATGCTCCACCACGTTCTGTTACATCCTGTCTCCACTCACCTTGCCAGCTCTTCCTCCTTCTTGGAAACCAGGACCCACTCCCACCCCGGAGCTTACGGCCTCCCCGACTACCTGCAAGTCTTTTGACTGCAAAGATTTGTTCTTCTGAGTCATCAGAATGATGACATTGTGTCTCCTTATTCAGGGCTATGATGTGAGCTCCATGACGTGTGTCTGTGCGCGTTGTCAGTGGTGTGTGACGGTGTGTGTGTGTGTTGTGTTGGGTGGGGGGACCCACCAGGTGCCGTGGGGTTTTGTGTTCCTGCCTGTCTTCGGGGGTCTCTTACTGGGAAGTTTAAGAGGACACCTGGGGCAGTGAGTGGCAGCCAGATATTTTTAATGGAAGCCTTTTTTCCAAGTGATCTTGAAGTTAATGAAAAACAACACAGTGCTTTCATTCTAGAAAATGGCTTTCATAAATCTTCTTATTTTCTGTTGCTTCATGAAACACACACTTAGGAATAAAAAAAAAGATGCAGCATCAACAAGGTGTAATTTCCTGTCGTTATCCATCTTTAGGAGTAATTTCCTCCCTAAATATAATAGCATCCTAACACTTGAAGCAGAGAAAACAATCCACAGACCAGGCGAGGGCTGTGAGTCCGAGGTCAGAAACAGCAGGACCGTCTCTTGCTGACCTCATTCTGGGAAACACAGGCCCGCACGCCTGCAGCTGGACAGCCCTGGGCGGGGGGGACCCAGCAGGCCGGCCAGGCGGGGGCAGGGCCTCCGTCTCCTGGCGTCTGCTGTTCGTGTTTGCTGAGGCGGAGGCGGCCAAAACCACAAGGAACTGCTGGGAAGTTTCAGAGTCAGGGCTTGTGAGAACTGCGCTTCCCGGCCAGAGGGCTCTGGGGTCTCGGTCGGGCTCTCCACGTCCACGTGCACCCGCAGCTCCAAGTGGCCGTCGGCCCAGGCCCCGCCCACCACAGAGTCGCCTCACGCCCCCCACGGCCGGGCCTCATGCTCCCATAGGACTGCTGCTCCCGCCCCACACAGGCCCCGGCTTCAAGGGGTCCTGCTCCTCCCCTCCCAGCCCAGGGGCGCTGGGAGGCCTGGTCACCGGAGTACTGGCTGTGCGAACCTGCTGTGTGGGACGTGCCTGCAAGGGGATGACTTCAGGCTGTTTCCCCCGGACCAGAAGATGCTGAAGAAATGGCAGTTCATGCCAAAGGACCAAAGCACCCACACACACGAGTGAGCACGTACACTTGAGCACATGAGCACACACACATGTGCATAATGTGTACGCACACACGTGTGCACAGTGCATACATACACACGAGTGAGCACGTACATGTGTGTGCACAATGCATACCCATATGAGTGAGCATGCCACGCGCACAGGAGCACACACACGTGCGCACGCTGTATAGACACATGAGTGAGCGTGTACACATGAGCACAGTGCCTCTACACGAGTGAGCACACACGTGTGCACAGGAGCACACGCACATGTCACAATATACACACGAATGAGCACATACACGTGTGCACAGTGCATATACACACGAGTGAGCATGTGCGCATATGCCCAGGAGCATATGCATGTTGTGTGTACAGTATACATACACAAGAGTGAGCATGTACACGTGTGTGCAGCATATACACATGAGTGAGCTCACAGTGTATACACACACAAGAGTGAGCATGTACACATGAGCACATGAGCACACACACATGCGCACAGTGTATACGCACACACGTGTGCACAGTGCATACATACACACGAGTGAGCACGTACATGTGTGTGCACAATGTATACCCATACGAGTGAGCATGCACACGCGCACAGGAGCACACACACGTGCGCACGCTGTATAGACACATGAGTGAGCGTGTACACGTGAGCACAGTGCATCTACACGAGTGAGCACACACGTGTGTGCACAGGAGCACACGCACATGTCACAGTACACACATGAATGAGCACACACACGTGTGCACAGTGTATATACACACGAGTGAGCACATACACGTGTGCACAGTGCATATACACACGAGTGAGCATGTGTGCATATGCCCAGGAGCATATGCATGTTGTGTGTACAGTATACATACACAAGAGTGAGCATGTACACGCGTGTGCAGCATATACACATGAGTGAGCTCACAGTGTATACACACACAAGAGTGAGCATGTACACATGAGCACATGAGCACACACACGTGCGCGCCCAGTCTCCTCCCCCCATTCCGCACGCAAGTCCCCCAGAAGGGGAGGGGATGCACCTCCACACCAGCCAGGCATTCCAGTGACACGTGTGGGGACAGGAGGAGGCCTCCCTGCTCCACTCCAGCCAGGTGACCTGCTCCAGAAGCCCTTCCCGTCACAAACCTCCCGGCCTGCCAGTCGCACCCAGGAACTGGGCTGCTGGGGGCAGGACCAGCCTGAGACACCCAGGAGGTAACTCGGGCACTCAGTGCCAGGCAGAGATTACCAGAGGCTAGGGCTGCCCTGAGGTCGGGGAGGGCTGAGGGGTGGGGGGCCCCCAGGGCTCCTGCAGGCCTGCAGGGAGGGGGAACTCAGGCCTGGCCCCCGTGGGGCTCCACGCAGCTCCGCAGGAGGTGAATGTCAGGTCATGTTCTTTGCTGAGGCTGGAATTCTGACATCAGATTTTCCATGCTCTGCTTGGGGGAGGAGCTGGCAGTGCTGGGCGGGAACAGCTGGCGGAACAGGGCGGGCAGGGGCCCGGAGGCTGCCAGGCACCCAGAGCTCAAGGCCCGAGGGCTCCGCTGACCCCAGCCTGACTGTGCCCAGGCCTCGGCTGCCCACGCTCAGCTGCCTGGCGCATCCCGGCCATTGGCCAGCGTGCGACTTTCTCATCCCAGCCTGGGCCTTGCTGAGTCACACGGGTCTGCGTTAGGGACTCTAAAAATAGCCTGATGGCCGGGCCAGCGCAGGAGTTATTAATAGGCTGGGACAGAGCCCCTCCTCCCGGGGGGCCTCCCTTCTAGGGGCCGGAAGAGCTGCGGCCTTGGCCAGGGAGGCCGAGCTGCTGGCCGTCCCACCATGTACACTCGAGCCTGACCGCCAAGGCTTGCAGCTCCTTCACCTGAACTCCCCCAACACTCTCTTCTCCCCCTAACCCCACAGCACACCCTGAGGGTGCTCTCAAAGCTCAGAGTGCCCCTATGAACCTGCAGACGGGGAAGCCCCTCGTTCAGATGATCAGGGATCTCGGAGAGAGCCCAGAGCCAAGGAGCTGCCCCAGCTGTGGTCACTCGGGGGCGGGAGGGGTCTGGAAGCCCCCGGCCACAGCTTGTTACCCCACCGAGGGTGGGGGGTCCCAAACGCCCCAGCTGCCGTTGTTTCCACAGGAAAAGCAGCTCCTTGGTAGCACCTCTTGGGCCCCGAGCTGTTGGTGTGAGCCCACGGACCTCGGAGTGGCCATGTCCACCAGTGCAGGAGCAGGGATCCCCCGACGCGGGCAGACCCCAGAGTGGAAGGCTGTGCTCCAGGCTGTGCCCCTCCCTGAAGCTTGTGGGCTGAGCCCCGAGACAGGGGGCTGACCTGAGGGCAGGCTCACCCGGCCTCCTGCCTGCCGGCCACTGCTGGGCCAGAGGACCACCCCCGGGCTCCGGCCGCTCCCTCCTCCCTCAGTCACCCACCGTCTGACCTGGCACTTTTGTAACCGGAGGCTTGGGTGACTGAGAAAACCCCAGTGCAAACTCAGCCACCTCACCGCCAATCCTGGGGCCTCTGGGAGGGGCGCCCACGCCCAGGGCTGGACTCTGGCCTTGCCCCCAGCAGGCCTGCCCTGTCCCGCCCACACGGTTATCCTGGGGGCTAACGCTGCCCCCAAGCAACAGTGCAGAAAAGTGCTCGTGCTCAGAGCGGACCCCTGGACTCAGGAGGGCGGAGCTGACAGCGGGGGGCACAGCCCCATGCTCCGTTTCCAGAGAGAAGAGGCATGAGGTCCAAGGGGCTGGTGGGGGACCCAGGGATCTTGGGTCCTGGCGGGGCTTGCTGTGACTTACAGATGCTGACAAGGGGAGCCCCTCAGTCAGGCTGCCGGAGAGGGGCTCAGGCCACTCCCAGGGAGGCAGCCTCCAGGGAGCCCGGGATAGCCCCGGTCATCCCCCAGTGCCCATGGCTACCCCGGGGGCAAGACGCCAGAGGCTGAGGGCGAGGTGGGCCCCCGTGCTGGGACCGTCCTCTCCCCATTCCCGTGCTCACCCCTGACCCACAGTGGAGCCTCCCATCGAGCCTGTGGTTCCTTCGACCTTTTAGAAGAAGCGAGCGTTTCCATGCTTGCCTCCCAGACCTTCTGGCAAATGTGAGGCTTCTCCTCCTGAAAAAGTAATTTACAGCCTGAGAGGGGATGCGAGCTGCCCCTCGCCCACCCGCCTGCTGCCGTCCTTCCACCAAGCCATGAGCAGTGCATGCGCGGGGCGGCTGTCTAGCCCCCAGCCTAGCTAGCCCCCATCCTTGGCAGGGACTCCTGGGGGTGCAGCTGCTGCTCTGGCAGCAAAGGTCACTGTCCACGCCCCGCCTGGGCTCGTGAGGCGATGGGTCAGAGTGGCTGGGATGAGAACAGGGCCGCCAAGGGCGGGGGCACCCACCTGCGAGCGTCTGACGTCCCCCCAGCATCACCAACCGCAGCGTGTCTTCCCAGAGGCGGAGGGGACACGGGAGCCCACCCCTGGCTTCCAGCCGGTGCCCAGACGGGGCCAGCCTCCCATGCGTCCGGCCCCACCCAGCGTCCCGTGTTCCCCCAGGTCTCAGCCTGGGCGGGGACCCGTGGCAGCAGAGACCCTACAGGTGGGGGACCCGGCCATGGAGACTGCCCTGCGTGAGCGGCACCGCATCAGAACCCGCAAAGCCAGCGCCCCGGGCTGCAGGGCCCGCGGTGCTGGAGCCCGGGTCAGGATGCAGACCTGCCCACGCCCACTCTTCCGGGACCACGGGTGGTGGGTCCTGAGCCCGGGGTGAAGGAGGGGTGGGCGGCTGGGGCAAGGGGACGTCTTGCCCACCTGCCCACAAGCCTTGAGGAAAGACTGAACATCCACATCAACCCACCTATTTGCTCAGAGTAATAAGCACTGTCCTTGGATGGGAGACTTCAGGGGAAGCGAGGCCTGATCAGGGGGCAGGTGGGACATCCCCACCGAGGTCAAGGTCTTGGCCCAGCAAAGGGAGGCCGTGGAGATGAAAGAGAGCAGGACGGGGCCAGGGCCACCTGCCCACAGGAGCTGGGAGCCCCGGGGGGCTGAGGGCCTCGTGGGTGGTCCTGACACCCGCCACATGCCCAGCAAGAGTGTCGTCCATGCACGTGGCCTGCTGCTTGGCCACCACCTGCCACCGTGCGTCCAGCCCTGGGGTCCACCGGCCCTGTCTCGCTATTCAGTCGCGGGGAGGGGAGAGCTGAGTGCAAGGGCTGGGCCTCCTCCCGGAGGAGGAGGAGGACGGGTAGCGGGTGGGGGTGGGCTTCTCCTCAAGCTGCAGGGGAGGGTCTTCGCCCCGCTGACCTGAGAGCTGGGGCTGCCTGATCATGGGCTTTGCCCCTCCCAGTGCTGGATTCTGTTTTAGAAATCCCGCTTGCAGATGGACTCCGGGAGGGCCGCTTTCTCCCCGCTTCCATCCGGGCCCTCTTCCTCCTCCTCCTCCCTCTCACCTCCCCCTCCCCTCTCCTCCCCCTTCCAGAGTGTGGGAATTCCCCCCACCTCTAGGAGAGGCCAGGCAGAGCCCAGAGGCCTGGGGTGGGGGGGTGGGCATGAGAGGCTGAGACCGGCAGACCCTGGGGCCATGGGGGGCCGTGGGAAAGCCTGGGAGGAGATGGAGCAGGACAGGCGGCCGCCCACTGAGCGGGGAGCCCAGCGTCCCCCCAGCAGGGGGCCCGATCCTCGGAGCAGGGGTGGCCGGGCCCTGGGGCTCAAGCTGGGGTGGAGCGGGGGGTTACTCAGCAAAGAGCTGCTTCCCCTGGGGAGGCGAGAGGCTGGCAGTCAGGCCCCAAGAGGGGGAGGAGTCCAGTGCCTGGGAGACCCCTGGCCTGGGAGAGATTGACCACCTGTGGTGGAGGTCCCACCGGCCCCGAGCCCCTCGGGGAGCACAGCTGAGTGGGGCCCAGAGATGGGACCTTGGCACCAACCTAGGCCTGGACACGGGAGAAGGGTGGTCTTGGGACCAGCAGTTCCTAAGGCCTCACCTCCCAGACCCGCGGTCTGCGTCGAGGTGTCCAGCCCCAAACACGCCAGGCGAGACGTGGCCAGTGGGGACCCTGCAGGGGTGTGGGGGACACAGAGGGGGCAGGCAGCCCAGGATGCAGGCATCTGGCAGGGGAAGGAGGCAGGAAGGGTTCACAGGCCCCACTGGGGACAGCGGCTGCAGCCCGAGGCCTGGTCCAGGGGAAGATGCAGCCACAGGGGCGCCGCCCGCCGGCCCGCAGAGGGTCGGGGCAGGGCTGTGTTCACTTTCCTGAGTCCTGGGGAGGGGGGCCCCGCTGGCCACACTCGGCCCAGCCTCTGTCCAGCGCCCCCACGATGAGCCCCTGCCCCTTGGCGCTGACGGGCCTGCCAAGCCAGGCTGCCTGCCGGCATCGGGCCGTGCCACACCTAGCGGGGCCGCCGCAGAGCTTGGACGCTGGGCCGCTCGGCTGTTGGACGGCCCGTGGCTCCGCCGCCCCAGGAAACGGACGTGTTCCTCAAACCACTCACGCTGCAGCTGCTTTTACTTTTAGGCCTATGCTTAAAATAGCCTGGATCGGGCCCCTCTTGGAGGTGAAAAGCTGTCTGTTGCGGGGAGGCCTTCTCCTTCTCCTGTGGCTCGCGGCCGTAACGCTTCCGAAAGTGGGTCTGGTTGGCAGGTCACTTTCTTTGATGTGGACAGAGGGCTGCGCGGGGCAGGGGCTGGGGCGGAGGCTGCTTCTCCCACACGCTTTTCCAGCTCGGACCAAGGATGGACCCACACTCGGCCTGGCGCCCGGGCGGGGGGCTGGCCAGGCCCTCACCTGCCATCACATCCTTGCGGCGGTTGGGGCTTCTCTGCTCTTTGCCAAGGTCACTCGGGGGCTGAGGAAGACACCTGGAGGCCCGTACCCTCCTGGCCCAAACAGGACCATGTCTCTGTGGGGATGTCCCAGGGGGCCGCCAAGCTACGCCTCCTCTTTCGGGGAGGGCGCAGGTCTCCCCATCGACCCTGGAGAAGCAGGCTGCCCACAGGGCGCCGCCGGGCTCCCCCCATCCGGGGGCTCCAAGGGGAGCCCAGCAGAGCACCCTGGTGCCCCTCAGGCTACACCCAACCTGGGCAGCCCAGAAGGCTCTGCAGGGGCAGTGGCCGGTGAGCTGCCCCCTCGGGGCAATGTGAGCCCCAGTCCCAGCCCTGCTGGATGCCAAGGAGACTCTCCAGGCCTGGAGCTGGGGGACGCCCGAGGCCCAGTTTAAACTAAGCAGGTGCTCCGCCGGGCAGGGTGGCGCGGGGCGCCTGTGAAGGTGGGATCAGGCCCAACCAGCAGCTCCGTGCCGCCAACCACAAAGGCTGAGAATCGCTTCATGGCGCCTGAGTGTCCACCCAGGGCCCCCCCACCCCCGGCTGGAGGCAGGAGGCTCCGTGGCCCCTCCCCGCCCGTCCACTTCCCTTTCCTTCCTGCCCTCCCCGTGGCCCTGGGCTGACCGCACCCAGGTCTTTCCAGGCCGTCTCCGGGCCTTGTCCCCCCAAGCGCTGCAGCTCAGCTGGTGGTGCTGGCAGCTGCAGACCTCGCAGGGCCCGCCCTCTGTCTCCCCTTGCTCTGCCCCGGGGCTGGCCCCCTGTGCTGGCTCACCCCGCTGCCTAGGGCCCCCTTCGGCGGGCAGAGAGCCCGACCTGCCAGGAAGGAGGAGACGCGGTGTGGAGTGGGGCCCGGGGGTATCTTTCCTGCCCGTCTCGGGGGGCCAGGCGCCGCTGAGCAGAGCCCCAAGAGCCGTGATGTCAGAGGATCACTGGGAGACCACGGGAGTGCGGCAGCCCCGGAACCCAGGTCACAGCAACGAAGGACCTCGAGGGTCCCTACGGAAGGGGCCTGGCCTCTGGCACGTTGCTGCCGGCTGAGCCGGGACCCTGAGGGCGGGTCCCAGGCTCTGGGCCTGGGCGTGCCCCACGGCAGGTGCGGGTGGCCTCCTAATTGAGGGTCTGTAGGGAAATAAAGCTTGGAAACTGGCTCTGGGAGTTTGACCTGTTGTCATGTGAAAGGGAATGTGAGTCCGCCCCAGGGAGGAAGCCTGCCCAGCGGGAGAGCCCATTCCCCCAGAGCCGCTCAGGGGGGACCCCCTGGGGACTGGAGGGCCCCCAGCCAGTGAGGCCTGGCCGCTGAGCCGGAGGATGCGGGGTGCAAACCTGGGCTGTGGGTGTCTCCCCTCTGCTCAAACTGGGGGGCTAGAGAGAGCTTATGAAGGACCTTGGGGCAGGAGGGGACGCTCAGTCCCCATCTTCCCTCTCTGCTGTGGCTCAGAGGCTCAGAGCCTGAACAGAGGCCTGCCCGCAGACCTCTGCCTGCAGCCAGCCCGAGGGCCGCCCTGGGAGACAACAGGGCCCTTCTCTCTGCCCACCCTTCTCACCCGGGGCTGTGGGCCCACTGCCCTGCAGGTGGACCCTGGGCTCTGCCTGGCCGCCTCCTCCTCTCTCCCTGCAGAACCAGTCACCTTCTGTGCCCAGGCTTGAGGGCTTCCTGGGGGACCTGAGCTGAGACCCCAGCTACATGGCCTGTGCGTTGGCACAAACGTGGCTCATCCCGTGAGCAGGTCTCCTCCCGCGACTCTGATTCCGTTCTCATGAAGGTTCCTCTCTGCTCGTATGAATATTTCATTCCAAGCTTAGTTAGCATTGCCCTTTGCTTCCAGACAGGAGGAATTGTGCGGCTCCTCGATTGGCACCACCGCCCAGCCCTTCTGGCCCTGCTTTTGGTCACCAGGAGAAGCCTCACTGTCACTCGGGCCAGAGGTTGGGGGTCTCGTCCCTGCCCCGGACGTGCAGGAGGGCCCCGATGTGCTGAAGGTCACCCCGAGGCACTGCCCGGGGAGGGGTCCTCCGAGGGGGTTGGGACGAGGCTGACCATGGCGGGCGCCTCGCTGGACAGCGCCTCCCGGTCTGGGTGCTGCTGGCGGGTGATCGGGGCCCAGCCCCGCCTGGCGATGCTTGCCTCTGCGTCTGAGGCTCTCCCCGTCCTGGGCTCCGTCGGCCTGTCCGTCTGTGGGCTCCTGCCTTCCTCTCTGTCATGGGGAAGTTTGCAGAAGCGGCTCTGGTCCATCTCGTCCTCCCGTCTGGGGACGTGGAGCCCCTGGACCCTGCACCCCCATGAGAGGACAAGCCCAGTCCTCGGCGCCAGCAGAACAGGAGAAGGGTCCCCCCAGGGGAGGGAGCTGGCAGAGCCTGAGTCCTGCCGGCCTCGAGGGGACGCGTGAAGGGAGCGGGCTCCGTCCTGCAAACCAAGAGCAAGCAGGGTGCCCAGGGGACCGTGGAGGGGTCCTGCCCCGATTCGCGCCCCTTGGAAGCCATGCTGTTCAGAAGTCAGCCAGGAAGGGTAGGGGGCTTCCCAGGCCCACTGGGAGAAGCTGCAAGGAGCCAGTGGATTCTGAAGGATGACGGACAGAGGGTCCCGAGGCTGCTTCCCTATCCCCCCCCTCCCCAGGCCGGGCCCCGTGGGTGCCACCAAGGCCAGGGTGCCCTCTCTCTCAGCGCCCTCAGAGGCTGGGAATCGGCCGTGGTCTGCGCCTCAAAGCGGGAACCAGGTCTGAGAGTCCTGCCCGAGACACGGTGGTGTCTGATACCAGGACTCGGGTTCTCTGAACTGCATGCGTGTTACCGCAGCGGGTCTCACTCTCCACAGGGTCAGACTCAGCCCTGGGAGGAACCCCTGCCACCCCCCACGAAGCGGCCCGAATGATCAGAAGCCCGCCTACCCACAGTCTGTGTCCTCTGGGACAGCCCTGGGTGTGACCCGCTCCTGTAGGCCTCCCCGCAGCACCCCCGGTCCCAGTGCCCAGATGGGGGGACCGGGGGCGCTGGGCCTCCCCCCGAACAGGGTGGGGACCGCTGCCCCAGAGCCACAAGGGGTCAGGGTGGGCGTCCTCTGTTTCCCCAGAGTCTCGGGGCGCCTGTGTTTCCTGGACCTTGGCTGGAACAGGCGGAATAAGCCATGTTTCAGCAGGCTTTCCGTTCTGAATGAATCTTGTAACTAGCATGACTCTTCCACGAGCTGGCCCTGGACTCACTGTCAAAGCTGGAGGGTGAGGGTGCCTGGGGTAGGCATGCCCTCTGCACTCTGCTAAGTTTGGGGCAGTTTCCCCTGCCGGCTCAGAGGCCACCCGCAGAAGGTGGCTACTGAGCTGAGCGCGGGCGAGCCAGGCCTCAGGCCGGACCCCGCCCCACCCCGCACCCCCTCCCCTCCAGCCCCGCCGGGCCAGCGGGCCGTGCCAGCAAGATCTTTCTTCTGAAAGAACTGCTCGGAATGGTTTATTACTCAAGGAAGGACATTTAACACGTTATGGTAGGACACGTTGTAAAGTAAATATTTCACTAGGCTCATTTCAAAAAATAAACAGTTTAATTGAGTCTATTTATGGTTTGGAAAACTATCTGTCTTGTATTTTCCATCCTTGGGGAATATCTTAATTTAGCTTTAAATAGCATTAATGCCATCATTTCAAATCTGTTCATGTGACTGCCTGCCTGAAAAATCCAAGAGAATGTCTAATAAATAACTAAAGAGAGAAAAGCAGAAGCAACACTTTAAATTTTTAAATATATATTTAGGCTAGTTAATGTTTCTGTTTGCAAACCACACCAGTCTGACCACATGAATGAGGCTGTCACATTCTTAACGACAATGCAGAAGATTAAAATACCCAGGAATGAATTTAAGAAGTATGCATGACGCAAAAATTTAAAAAAGGAAGTTATACAAAGGATATATACGAATCCTTGCATTAATAGAAAAGCTTGTTTTTTATATTGACATATTTTAACTGGGGTTAAATTAATAATTAAGACGATATTAAAAACTTTTACCAAATAAAGCAATACATTGTATAATATCAGAATACTCTTAATATTACTAATGATATATTTGTTTAATAGAGGAACCAAGAAAACATAAATACATATAACAGGAAAATGAAATATTTGATCTTTACTAATTTTTCTTCTTAGACTTGAGTTTCCCTAAGATATGAACAAGTGGCCATGCAATGATCCGGGAGGTATGCCTGCCTTAATTATACTAATATCCAGACAACCCTGTTATTAGGCGTGAAGCTGTTTCAATATTACCAGCTATAAATAAGCAAATACTTTAAATGAAAGAAGACTTGAAGACACACGGCCTTTGTAACAGAGGTGAGGCCAGTGGCTGGCGTCACCCTAAAAGGACCACTTGCACTAGGAGGACAGCAGTGACCCTCAGCCTTGAGGAGGCAGAGTCTGAGGTCAGTGAACTGTCCTGAACGTGTGGAAAACTCTTTCAGGGGTTGTGGTGACCCACTCTTTTTCTTTTTCTTCCTTCTTTCCTCCCTTCCTCTTTTTAACTCAGAAAAACTAGTTCTAGAGTGCAGCCCCGTGATGCCGGCCTGCGTAGAACACTTTCCCCCGACCGGAGGGCTGGTGGAGGGGCTGCCCTGCGCTTCCTACCATTTTCCTCAAAAACACAGCAAATAGCACAGGAAGGGATTACGGAGGGTCTGCCGAGCAAAGATGCAGTGGGCTGGCAAAAACAAATCACCCAGCAGCTCATTTTATTAGAAACATGTAACCCACGTAAGTAGTGAGGTTTGACGAGGACCAGGCCACAACTCAAAATGATGGCAACATTTAATAGGATGCTATCTTCTCATCAACCCAGTCCCTCCTAGTGGGCCCTTTATTCCTGCGTTTGCCTGCTTATTCACCATCTATTCACTTCCACGGGCTTCCCTGGTGGTTCAGCTGGTAGAGGACCCACCTGCCAGTGCGGGAAACGTGAATTCCATCCCTTGGTTGGGAAGACACCCTGGAGGAGGAAACGGCCCCCCACTCCAGTATCCCTGCTGGGGAGAGTCCATGGACAGGGAGCCTGGCGGGGTGTGGTCCACGAGGTCACAGAGTCAGACGCGGCTGAGCGACTAACGGCAGCTTTCACATCCACACAGGACCCTGTTTCCACGTTGACAAATAAAACCAACAGGACCCTCTTTACACAAAGCTCAGAAGAAAACGGGAGAAGGAAAAAAAGAAACGAAGAGATGTGTGCTCACAGACTGCTGTTGATTAAGGGCTTAGATAATAGTGGAGGGTTTTTTCTCATAAAGTTAGGGTATTTTTGAAGGGAAAATGGAGATGAATCTTCATAAAGCTGATTTCATAAATACAAAGCTGCAAAACAGAAGTTACAGTTGGGCTGAGATCCTTAAAAAGTCGTGGCCGTGAATGGCCCTTCTGAGCGGTGCAGACGATCCGAGGGGGAGTCTGCCGTCTTCAGCGCCCGGTCAGCGGGAGAAAGAACAGCCTCTCTCTTTACCCTCAAGAGGAGCCGGCGCGCCTGGAGCTCTGACAACTTTAAAAGAGCGTTGCCAGCGCTGACACAGATCTTCCTCGTACAGTGTTAGCACTTTGTCTCAGTTATCAGCCAGGACTCAGCGATTCTGGAACCCACTTGTCCTTGTGGCTACAGAGGGTTAATTAACCCCGGCTGGCGGTGCCGTGGCCTGGGCAGCGCCACCCCGGGAGCCCGCCCGACGGGGGTGTGAGCGCTTGCCTGCCGGAATCGCGGAAAGGCCAGCATTTCTGTCTGCATAATTTCATGTAAATAACTTGGCCCTGTCAGCAGTGTTTCTGCCAAGGGGGTGGAGTTTAACCACCCTCCCCAGACAGCAGGTCTCGCTGAGACTGCCTTGACGAGCCACGGTTCACTCTGATTCTCCCTGAAGTCAAGTGCCAGGCTCACCCCTAGGTCAGGCCGCAAGGGGAAGGTCAGGATGGGTCAGCATTTGGAGGTGAGTGGCCAAAGGGTCCAGACTGCGAGGCCCAGGCCAGCAGGTTGCCCAAACCTTAGAAGTTTGGGAACGGTGATGGCGCTATTAATCTTACAGAGCAGACAAGAGCAAACCAAAAGGAGGAGCTGTCGAGGGCCTCTGAAGTCAGGACAGGCGTCCTGGAGCCTCCTCCCAGCCCTGGACGGTGCGTCCAGCGATGCCGGAGCCCGGGTCAGTGACCCCTCGCTCGCTCGGAGGTTCCCTTTCTTCAGCGGAGCTGTGCCCCAGGCCAGCCTCTCAGTCAGGCGCCCCTCCGCCCCCCACCCCCAGGTGCCTGCAGCTCCTCGGGCTCTGATCTGATCAGAACCCGGGGAGGTGAGGCTGGGGGGATGGGGCTGGTGGACGGAGACAGCCTCTTGCTGTTCCTTTTCCAGAGGCTGGAGTACATTTTCTAAGGATGAAAGTGCAGGTCTGAACTGGTCTGTCTTCTCGGGCACGGTCACAATTCAAGTTCCATATCTCTCACCTGAAACCCGTGGGACCAGATGGAATTTAGGTGCAGATTTTAGAAAGATTTAGATTTCTGCACACCGCACATACCGCGCAGCCCACAGAGCAGGGGTCGGGGGACCCACGTCCGCAGGGCAGACACACAGAGGGATTCTTGGGCTGGGAAGACTCCAGGTTGCTGTACCTTCCAGGTTATGCCAATAAACAAATTAAAGAAGAACGTCCCAGTTTTAGAGGATTTGGGTTTATGTTATCGTGCGTAAGAAATTGCAGATGGGACTTGCCTGGAAGTTAGGAATCCACCTGCTGAAGCAGGAGACAAGGGTTTGACCCCTGGTCTGGGAAGATTCCACATGCCGAGGGCCAACTGAGCCCGTTTGCCTGAGAGCCCACGCTCTGCAGTAAGAGAAGCCCCTGCTCGCCACAGCTACAGACAGCCTGCCTGCAGCAGCGAAGACCCAGGGAAGCCAAAAATCAGTAAGTTAATAGAAAATTAAGGAGTCAAAATCTTTAAAAAAGAAATTGTAGATGTGCACAATCATAATGGTTAGTCTATTTTCCTTTCCAAATGGTTCAGATTCACCTTATTGAAGTTTTCTTACAGTCAAAAGCACACGTGTTCAGTGGACAGTTCTGTGAGTTTCAACAAACGTATGCAGCGCCTATCACCACCACCACAGCCAACATCAGGGATGTTTCCTTCTCCCAGCAAGCTCCCTCCTCTGCCCCTGGCACGCAACCCTGCCCCACCCAGGGTCCCGCAGCCACTGGTCCCCTCTGCCATGGGGGACAGAGGTGCCCTTTTCAGAACTCACAGAAACAGTGGTGCCGTCTGCGCACGTTTGTGTCTGGTGCACCTGAGCCTGGCCTGTGTTGTTTCTGTTACTGAGCATTATTCCGTCGTGTGTGGGCACCAGGATTCTTACTCTGCCCATTCTTTGATGGATGCTGCAGCATTAAAAGGGTGGCTCTTTCCACTTTATTAACATTGTTTCTCAAAGAACACAGTTTTAAAATTTCGATAAAATACATTTTTTTCTTTTTCTCTTTCTTTTACAAGCAGCATGTTTGGTGTCCTCTCTAAGAAAGCCTCTGCAGCTCCAAGTCCCAGAAATACCCTCAAGTGTCCCTAGAAACTTGATCCTAGAAACTTTAGCTGTTGTGCATCAGGGTGTATTTTGCTTCATATGGATGTCCAACGGATCCCAGAACCATCAGTTGAAAAGACAATCCTTTCCCCATTGATTTGGTCCTTTGTCTAAACTGATGACCACACAGGTAAAGGTTCTCTGCCCTGCCCCCTGATCCACGTGTCTGTCCTTCTGCCGACGGAACTGTCTTCGTGTCTGTGGCTTCATGGTTAGGCTTGAACCAGGCAATGTGAGGACCCCAGCTTTGTTCTTTTTCACAGCTCTCCTAACTACTCTATGTATTTTACCTTTCCATATATATATATGTATATATATATATATATATTTTCCATATATATATATTTTTTTCCATATATATTTTAAAATCGACCTGTTAATTTCTAAAGAAAATCAAACAAAAGAAGCTTTCTGAGGTTAGAGTGGGATTGTATGAAATCTATGCATCAGGTGAAGAAAACTGACATTTTCACTTCTCAGAATTTTTCAACTCAGGAATATGGTGTATCTCTCCATTTACTTAGATGTTCTTTAAATTTTTTTTGATGTGGGTCATTTTTAGAGTCTTTGTTGAATTTATTACAGTGTTGCTTCTGTTTCATGTTTTGGTTTTTTGGTTGCGAGGTGCATGGGATCTTAGGTTCTGAGCTAGGGATCGAACGCTCACCCCCTGCGTTTATTGGAAAGCAGAGTTTTAACCACTGGACCACCAGGGCAGTCCTCAGATCTCCTTTACTTTTAATTCTTCGTGTTTTGTAGGTTTCTTGTTCACCTTTTGTTACATTTATTCCTACACATTTTCACTTTCTCACTATTATAAATAGAAATGATTTAAAATTTTATTCTTCCAATGTTCATTTCTGATATATAGCTATACTACTGATTTTTGAATACTGACTTGAATTCCGTGAACTTGTTAAATTCAGTTTTTCAGGGGCATGTTTTGTAGATTGTTGAGTATTTTCTATGTAGATGTTCAAAGGCAGGAAGCAAAGGCAGGCAGGACAGTCCTCTCCTGAAACTTTGCAGAACTTCTTTCTGCTCCTCCTTTTCATTATTATTGCAAAGGTAACAAACATGGAACAATATTCAAAAGTCAAAGAAGGGCATCAGGGGAAAATGATTTCATGAACGTGGCTTCTAACACAAGTGGTCAACATTCAGTTTCACTCTGAAGGTTGGGCAGCCCTGGCCCCGGGCACGGAGATGACTCCTGCGTGTCATCGACTCACGCAAAACATGCATACATGTTTCTGGAGTGTTTCTCTGTGACAGGCGGTGCCCATGTGGTGTGGGAGGGGAGGCAGTCGACAGGCTGAGGGGACTGGAGAGTCTGGTTTCCATGCTGACATGGATGCTGTGACATGGATGCGTGGGGTGTGGCGGCAGGGGTCAGAGGGGTGCGGCAGCAGGGGTCAGTGGGGTGGTGGCAAGGGTCAGAGGGGTCTGATGGAACCAGGGGCACTGAGAAGCCTGACCAGCCAGAAGAAGCTGGTTGAGTCCCCCCTGGGGCACATGGTCTGAACCCTGCTGTGGCTGCAGGTTCGAAACAGCAGGAATCAGCAGTCTGTGGCCACGCGCTGGGTCTGAGATGGCCCAGTCCAGTGAGGCGCCCGGGTGCATGGCTGAATCAGGAGACTGGGATCACAGCGAGGATCCCCAGTGTGCTCCGAGGGCCTGGGAGGGAGCACCCCACTGGCCCTGGGGAGAGATGGCCTGACTCTAAGGACAGGGTCTGCAGCCAAGGGAGCAGACAGAGGGAGGGAAATGATGGCTGCAGAGCTGGCGGGACCACGCGGACGGGGTGGCCAGAGGGAGGAGGAACAGGTGCCAGAGGGCTGCTGAGCCAGCAGGAACACCTCTGACTACAAATCCTCCCCTGCTGAGGGGTCAGGGCATCCCTGGGTGGGAGGACCTGCTGATGGCCTGGAGCGGGAGGGGAACGGGTGCCATCTTGGGGTGATGGGGCAGGAGCGGGCAGAGGCCTGGTGTTCAGCGTAGACATCCCTGAGGTCGGTGCGATGCTGGCTGGGGGCACGGGGTGAGTCTCTCTAGTTTTCCCTAACCGAGGCACAGTCTCAGAGAGAACGCGTGTGTGTGCAGGTGTGCACGTGTGCAGTGGGGCTTGCTCCTGGACTACAATGAACTGGGGCAGGAGGGAGAAAAAAGCCGGGGTAGGGGGCGATGCCTCTGCCCAGGAAACAGGCTCTGGGCGGCAGCAAGGCCTCCGGACCAGCTTCTGTGAGGGTGCCCTCGGCCCAGGCTGCTCCTTTCAAAAAGTAAGAGACCCAGCGTCAGTTAGCTCACGCTGCCGAGCCTGAACACCACAGCCCCGCGCCTAAGCAACAGCAGTTTCTTTTCTTCCAGTTCTGTTTCTGCTTTGTGGACGGCCACCGTCAGGCTGTGTTCCCATTGCTTTCTGTCCAAAGTGGGAGCTGGTGGGGGGAAGCGAGCGCGCTGGGTCTTTTCTTACAGAATCAAGGCTGCTGAGAAAGAGTCCCATCCTCATCACCGCCTGTAACTTAAATTAACCTCCAGAGGCAGGTCACACAAGCGGTGGGAGTGGACCTCACCTGGGGACTCTGGGAACACGTTCAGTCCACAGCCAGCTGCCGCGGGGATTAGATGGGCTCTCTGCGGGCAGGAGCGGACGCCTTCCCCGCAGGGCTGCGCCCGCCCTGCTGCCCCCTGGACACGCCCCTGGACACTGTCCCCCCGACAGTCTCCCTGGACACGCCCCGGACCCCACCGACGCGGGGAGGCGGTCGCGCTGGCAGGCGCCTTCAGAGCCCCGGGAACCACGTGGGACCCGCATCGGCCCGCGGACGGCGCCCAGCGCCAGCTTCAGCGCGGCCCCTTGTCGCCTTTTCCCGCGTCCAGTCCCTCCGCGGACCGCCGGGCGCGCGGCGTGGGCTGGGGGACACCACTGGCCCAGCACGCCGGCGGTCTGGCCTCGTCGCCCTCCTCTATGTGGGTCCGGCGCAGTTCGCACGGGGCCACGCGCGCCCGCCGCAACCCGCGCCTGAGGGCCAGGGGGTCGCGCCCGGCAGCAGCCGAGAGCAGCGCACGGCCCCTTTAAGACGCGCCCTGTGAGAGCAGGGCCGTGACGTCATGGGGCGCGGGAGGAGTCTGTGCGCAGCCGCAGCTCTGGGGAAGGCGGGGCGGCCGCTGACGGACAGGAGCACGCCGGAGGCTAACGCCCGAGCGCTCCGCTCAGACCCCGCCCTTCTGGCCCCGCCCCGTTCCAAGCCCGTCCCCTCCCATGGCCTCCCCGCCCTCCGCGCAGTCCCCGCCCCTTCCACGCCCCGCCCCTCCCCTCCCCAGTCTTCGCCCCTCCCCTCCACAGTGCCGCCCCGCCCCCCACAGGTCCCGCCCCGCCCCTAGTACCCCTGTTCTACCGCCCTCTGGCCCCGCCCCCAAGAGCCCCGCCCCCTCGTATTCCCCGTTCCACTTCAGCAGGCCCCGCCCCGCGCTCGCCCCGCCCCGCGCTCGCCCCGCCCCCGACCCGGGCGGGCCTCGCCTCTGCTTTCGGCGGCGGCGGCGCTGCGGGAGCTCCGGCGGCTGCGATTCTAATGGCTGCGCCCGGGCCGCGGTGATCGCGGGCGGAGAACGACGGGCGCGGGACCGCGGAGATCGAGAGCGAGCGCGGCCGGACCCCGGCCCGGCCCGGCCCGACCGGCCGAGCCCGCGATGCGCCCCGGGACCGGCCCTCGGCGCAGCTGACGCCGCGGCGCGCGGAGACCCCGGCCGGCCGGCTCCGGAGAGCGGCTGCCCCGGCCCAGGCCGCGATGGCGGGCAAGGCGGCCGCCCCGGGCACCGCGGTGCTGCTGGTCACGGCCAACGTGGGCTCGCTCTTCGACGACGTAAGTTTGGCGCCGGACCCGGGATCCGGGACCCCCAGACCGCGGACCCTGAGCCCGGGGACCAGGATCTCGGTCCCGAAGCCCGAAGTCCCAGGACCCAGACCCCGAATCCTGAGCCCCGGGACCCGGGCCGGATCCCTGGCACCCAGGCACAGACTTGAGCGCTAGACCCGGGAGCCTAGCCCAGCCCCTGGAATCCTGGTCTCCAGGTCGAGCCTTCAAACTCCATGGGTTGAACCCTGAGGCCAGTCCCTGAACCCAAGTCCCTGAATCCTAGTCCTGATCCCTGTCCAGGGTCCCCAGATCCTGACCCCAGCACCCCAGTTCGAGGGCCCCACGCCCTGGTACCCAGTGTTGACCCAGGAAGCTTGACCCTGAACCCTGGTTCCCAGACCCCAGCCCGTGTCTCCTGGGCCCCTACCCCTGACTTCTGGCTATTGACTCCCACCTCTCCAGTCCATGGCCCTGCCCTTTGCTGGTCTGCCTGTCTCCCTGCCTAGCCGCCAGTGGCTGCCCCCAAGTGTGCGCGCCCTCATTTTACCTTGTAACTTAGTATCTCTCTAGTTCTCAAACAAGGGGCTTCTGTTGAAAGCCCTGAGGACTTTATCTTTCTTGCCTGTTAAAGAGAAAGATGTGAGAAGCTTTTCAAGGCCAGAAAAAGGATGCTGACTGTCCAAGGCCTTTACCTTCTGGGGCCTCCCACCCGGCACCCGAGGCCACCAGGAGAAGAGTCAGCCGAGGCCTGGTGCTCCCCCAGCTCCGGAGACAGGCCCAGGCTGACCTAGTTCGCGCTGCAGCCGTGGTGCCACCCCGCTGTTGATACTTACACTGCCAACCCAAATAAAGCAGAACGCGGCTCCAAGTGGCGTGCTTGTTTCAGAAAAGAGGGTGATGGCCCAGATGGAGCCCCAGGCAGCCCCACACGACACCCCCCACCCCCCCGGAGGTGAGCGGTGGGGCGGCCCCTTGACCAAGCCGGCCTTCGGGCAAACATGCCTTCCACCCCTGCCTTCCTTTGCTGGCTGGCAGTGAGCATCAGAGGTGTTTCTTAGGCTAAGTTCATGCACAGGCGAGGAGTGATTTTATTGATCAAAGGTAGGCGCTATTTCTTGTTTTAGCTTCCAGGCGCAGTGTTTTATACTTCCCTGCTGGAGGTGAGCTGCTTGCTCTCTGGCATAGACAGGACAGCTTCATCTAGTTTCACGTTTGATCATTTTCTACAAAAGTGCCTGGTCTGGGTGTGTGTCTGTATATTTAGCATTCTATTCTTGGTTTTCCAGTAACATCCACTCTAACATGGTTTTACTCAGATGATTCAGATCCGTGCGCTGTGGCTTCAGAGCCTCAGAAATGTCAGGAAAGTTAAGCACGGTGGGCGTTTCAGTCTCAAAGGGAAGAGAATTCTGCTGTGCAGACTTTCTTCCCAGTGATTTTTTGATTCCGAGTTCTAGCGTTTTTGTTGTGTTTCAGCTGTATACACACGCTTCCCTCCGTGGATGTTAAAGTGGATCACTTGGTTTCCTTTTGGTTAGCATCAGACTCTCTCTGATTTTCCATTCTTCTGAAAGGCTGTGTGGAGTGCTGCATCTTGTTTGTATCACGAAGGAAGCATTGTTTTGGTAAGCAGCGCACAGGTTAATTCTGCTCGGTGGCTTTTGACTCAAGGGCCGGGAAAGACGTATCTGTCCTCACCCACATCTTTCTTAATGTGCGCAGTTTGGCTGGGGACTGTCCCTCCTCAGTGGCCTGGAGAAGCAGGGGTGGGTGTGGGCCGGTCCCCTGGAGCCTGGCCGGGGAAAGCAGCCGATGCTTTGACCCTTCGGTTCGTAGGCGGCCTCAGGAGGGCTGCTCTGTGACTCTCTTGTGTGGCGTGCACCCTGCGCACTGATGCTCTCAGACGGCCCAGTTACATCATCTGGAAACCAAGCTCCGCTGTGTGGCTGGGCACGCGGTGGGCGACGTCGGCCCCCTCCGGGAGGATGGCCCTGCTGGGGTGGGCACATTCTCCTTTCGTGCTCGAGCGACAGGTGACTGTGCTTGCTTGTGCAGCACTGTGGGCTCTGCTGGCACCCCTCCCCGTCCTGCAGTGACCCGGTGGAGCGCTGGATGTGGACTTCCACGTGGCTTGGCCCCAACCCCCTGCGACCCGCAGAGCGTCCTGTCTGTGGCCGGCTGTGTTCTTGCCTGCCCCCTGGGCTCCGCCAGGTCTGGGATGGCTCGGCACCTTGTCCCCCACAGGGCCCTCAGGTTGCTTCTCACTGTGTGACGCTATACACCAGGGGGTTGTCAGAGTCCACGGTACAGTGGTTTGCAAACTTTTCCCGCTTAATTATGGAGCACCTGAAGAGTCCTCGGTCAGGTTGATCGTAACCTACAGTCCAGAAAGACTGAGGACGCTGGAAACAGACCCCTGCAGGTGCTCTTGGAAGGAAGGTGTCCTCGCACATCACAGCCCTGGCAGGCCCTGCCATGGGAGATGGTGGGACGGAGCCTGAGCCCTTGTGTTGTCCTGCTGTGGACAAAGCTGGGACCTACCGCTCCCCTGGCCCCCAGGGCCTCCGTCCTGGCTGGGGCCTGGCATCAGCTGCGCTGCCCGCCTGTTCTGGGTGCCCCCGGGGAGCCCGGGGCTCTCCACAGTCGCCAGTCAGATTCCTGCGGTCCCCAGCCGTTTTCTGGCAAGTGCTCCTCACCTGACCACTTTGCTGGAGATGGCTGGCTTTTAGACAAGTGAGGTTTCTAGCTTTTGGTTCTTTACGTGGTAGGCCTTTTTTTTTTTTTTTGCTAGAAGTTAGCTGGGAAGGTGGATTCTTGCAGCTGTGGCTTCAGAGCTCAGTCCCACCCTTACATGGTAAGGCTGCTTCTTGGGAAGGAGATGAAGCCAACAGCGGGGTTCTGAGAGTGCGGCTCACTCTTGGGTGTCTGCCTGGAGCGCGGGTCCTGCCCTGCCTTCCTGGCCGCATCAGCCCTGAGCCGATTCCCGTTTCCCCCGGTCTGCTCAGG
The DNA here is from genome assembly GCF_963930625.1 of Muntiacus reevesi. Classification (NCBI taxonomy): domain Eukaryota; kingdom Metazoa; phylum Chordata; class Mammalia; order Artiodactyla; family Cervidae; genus Muntiacus; species Muntiacus reevesi. The sequence continues at coordinate 172,260,484 of NC_089250.1, forward strand.
AGCAGCCCTCTCTGCAGCCGGACCTGGGGCTGGCGCCAGCTGTGCTTCGGGGTCTGGGAGCCCCTGCGCTGGGCTGGGCACCTCAGACACTTTGCGTCTCCCTCCAGCAGCGCCCGCTTGCCCTGAAGCCCCGTTCCCACTCCGTCCTGAAAGCGCCCTGCCCTGGGTCCCCCCCCAGCTCTGTCTCCCCCTCCCCAGCCCAGGGCGCGGGGGGACCGCGGTGGCCTCGTGCGGGGCCGGCCTGGTCCTGGCCCGCTCGCTTGCTCTGACGGGGGAAGTCCCCGCGCTTCTTGAAGGAGTTGCCTTTGGCGATGGCTTCACCACGGCGCCCTTCACACACACGGACCTCACTCCTGTAAGGCGTGCAGCCCGGCGGTGTCTGGTGTCACACAGCTGTGTGACTGTCCCCACCGCCAGTGTAAGCTTGTTTTCTACCTGGGAAGGACACTCCGTACGCCTTAGCTGCCCTCTCTCGCTAACTCCGTCTGTCCCCCAGAAGCCCCCCAGCCCCTGGTCACCACCTGCCTGCTTCCTGTCTCTGTGCGTCAGCCTGTCCTGGGTGCTCACGTGAGTTTGTAAAAGCAGCTGGCTGGGTGTTTCCAGAGCTCAGCGTGTTGAATGTCAGTGCACTCACTCTGGTGGCCGAGGACCGTTCTACCGCCCGGCCGTGTCTGTCCACTGCTGGCGCTGGGTGTCTGGGTGGCCAGCAGCGCCGGCCTGCCGTGCCCATTCTGCTTCTCCTGGGCCCGCTCCTGGGAGGAGGGTCGGCCGGGCCCGTGGTGACTTGCGTTGAGTCTTTTGAGGAACTGCCGACCATTCTGCAGCATCGCCTGCTCTGCATCCTCTCCAGCTCAGCTCGAGAGCTCCGATTTCTCCACATCCTCCAGCGCCCAGCGTTACCTGTCTTTTCTCAAAGTCTTGTGCTGGGCCTCTCCCCTGCCTCCTAGGATCGCATGCCCACCTCACGGGAACTCGTCTCTCTGGACCCTGGTCTTTAACGAGGTCTCTACACGGACGCCCAGGAGGCAGGAGGAGACCCCGACCCCAGGGAAGGTCCGGAGCATTCGGCCAGAGCCGAGGACCGGTGGCCAGGTCTCCTTGAGAATGGTCTCAGTTTCAGAGGCGGTGCTTCCTGCACTGTCTCCTCAGCCCCGAGGCCCCCGAGGCCCCTGAGGGCTGCCGCGTGGGCCGTGGTGAGGCTGAGCCCCGGGGCCTCTGCAGAACTCTCCCAGCCCCCCAGCAGCGTGGGGACGGCCGTGGAGGAGAGACGGCCAGCGGGAAGGTGTCCCCGCGTCCTTCTGGCTTCACTGCCTCTGACCTGGGACCTCCACGTACTTCCCCTGTGGGAATTTGGTCTGTGTGCCCGAGTTTGGGTCTCTCTGTAGATGGGGTCCCACCCGGCTCCGGGGTGGTGGGGTCAGCCTGGAGGGGTTTCGGGGTTGCTCCCCCAGGTCAGGAGGCCGCGCCCGCACCCGCACACCTCCTCGTGGCTGCAGCAAGCCACCGTCCCACCGCCGCGGTGCACCCGGGGTCTGCAGCCCGTCGTCTATCTCAGACGTCCCTGCCCCGTCCATCCATCGCCGACCCCTAGCTCGACTGGCCACCGCTGCGCGTGGTCACCTGCAGCCTTTCCTGCTTGATCAGCGCTGCAGACGCTGGGGGAGGGCGGAGGCTGCTGTGGCGGAGACACTGCTCAGCTTTAACGTCTCAGGTGTTTTGCGTGTTTTGAACCCAGTGGCGTGAGTCCTGTGGGACAGCCGGGGAGAGCCCTGAAGGATGGGGTCCCGGGGCGCGTTCATGCCCGCTGCCTCTCAGACCTGTCCCTCTGCGCGGTCAGGCTCTGGGCCTGCGTCGTGCACTCCATCGGCACGTGGACTGAGCCTTCTGGGGGAAGAGGGGCTGCTGCTGCTGACAGGGTTGTCTCCCGTGGGCATTCGCCTCTGGGAAGGGAGCCGCCGTTGGGGGCGATTCCACGATGTGTCAGGTCTGATTCGGAAGTTACAGAACTCGGACCAGGCCTGCCTCCCAGGAGACGGGCCTCCTTTATGGAGCCCGCCTTCTGACCCAGGAGTAGGGAGGGGGCAGCAGGGAGGCTGCCTGGAACTAGGGCAGGACGGCTCCTTCAATGTGGACCCCCCAGTGCCTGCCCCGGTGGGCAGGGGGCGGGGAGCGGAGCGGCAGCATCTGCTAGGGGTGGGCTCGGTCCAGGAATGGGGTCCCGTGGGTGGGGGTCAGCGCGGGGCTGGGAGGCTCGTCCGAAAGGCAGCAGAGGGTCTGAGGGATGTCTCAGCACCCCCCCGTCCTCTGTGTCTCCTGGGCCATGGCCCTGCTCGCTCCGTGTCTGCAGGGTGGGGGCCCCTTCCCATGTGAGTGAGTTTCAGGGGGGTGGTCGTGGGCCCGGGGAGCGGGAGGGGGAGACCGTGGTATGTTCCCTAGTGGACACAGAGGTGGCTGCTTCAGTTAATCGGGGTGTGGGGCGCTCTGCCGATGAGCCCAAGGGGTGACTAGATGTGAGCTCTTATGCCGGACGGGTGGGCGGTGTGCCCCCAGAAAGGCTCTGAGCTCACAGGACAGCCCACCCCGGGGAACACGGGCTCTGAGCTCACGGGGGGACACTGGGGGGCTCGCCCTCGGTGGTGCGTGCGGGTGAAGGGCAGCTCCTGGTGCGGCTGAGACGCGGGGTCGGCACAGGCCCCTGACTGTCGAGGGGACGAGAGGCGTCACCAGTGCTGCTGCTGGGCTGGTTTCTGCAACTTGGGTTGGAGGGTAGGAACCCCTTGTGGGGTTCCTGTGGGAGCACCCTTCCTTTGCCCATCTGGCTGAGGCTGGGCACACGTGGGTCTCTGTCTGTGGAGCATCCCGGACTTCCTGGGGTCTTCCAGACTCTTTTTCAGTCATGGTCCCTGCATCCGCTTAGGTCTGGTGATGAGACCTATTTTCTAAAACTGAAACCGTGAGTGCAGCAGGTTTGTTTGAGAGATGGACGTGGCGCTGGGGCAGGGGTCCCCTCAGGTCACCGTGTGTGCGGGGACTGGGCGGCGTGTGTGCGGGAGGAGGCGAGTGGGCTGAGCAGCGAGGGCCGTGGGTTGTAGGGACGCCCTGCACCTGACCTGGAATGCCGCCTGCTCAGCGCCAGACCCCGAGCTCCCGGAGCGGGCCTGGGTGGGCGGCCGTGCACATGGCGAGGGGGTCTGACTGTCAGGGAAGCACTCGGTGAGGGGTCCTGACCATCCCCACACGTGGCGAGAGGTCTTGATTGTCAGGGACGCATGCAGCGCTGCGCAGGCTCACGGAGCTTTGCTTTCCTCTCGGGTAAGAAGCCCGGCCCGTCTCTGGGAGCACGGCCATGGGTCAGCGTGGGTCCTCGTGACCCTGGACCGTCTCCGCATTAGGCAGGAAGGAGGGACAGCGGCGTGGTGGCCACCGGGGGTCGTGGCGAGACGGGCGCCCCGGCGGGCGTGGGGCCCTGGGGCTGGCCGACCTGTCCCGTCCGTCCCCACGAGGCCTCGGAGGACTGCAGCCTCGTCCTAGCCCATGTCCCGAGCCGGGCGTGCTCACGCTTCCTCACCGTGGGTGTGGCCAGCAGGACGGCCCAGCCACGCTCACGGGCTCCTTCCCAGGGGCCCCGATGACCCTGGCCTGGCCCCGCGAGCGCCTGCAGCTACACCTCCCCTCCACCGGCGGGGCTCGCTCTCCCGTCTCGGTGCTCTGGCGTCAGGCCAGGAGTCCCGGCCCCTGGGCGGCAGATGCTCCCCCTCCCGGCACAGGGCACTGTGCCCAGCTCTGTGCTGCCTTCTCCGCCCCCCCATTAATTACAAGCTCTAGGCTTTTGTCATGTTTCGGGGTGATCGGGCATGCTGTCCTCTGACCAGCCGTGCGGGGCCAGGATTGGGGGTCCTGCCCTGATGGCCGTGGACCCGGCCTTGCAGCCAGCCCGCCGGCCTGCTGGACCCCGCCAGAGCTGGGTGGGGGCTGCGCTGGGGAAGGCGCGCGACCCCGCCTGGCACCTTGCGGGCGCCGGGGCCGTGTCAGAGCTGTCCCCGGCGGTCGGTGCACAGGTGTGGCCATCGGGGGAGGCGGGACTCGCATCTCGGGCGGCTCGCCCCGGGTCCGAGAACAAAGCTTGGCCGCCGCGCAGCCGTCCCCACCGTCCAGCCCGAAGCCCTGCCCTCCTGGCCGTCTGCAGGGCTCAGCCCCCAGCTGCTCACCCCCTGCTCACTGCGGGTCCCACGGCTCGGGGGCCCTCCTGCTGAGCGCTACTCTGCTGGGGAGACAGACCAGCCGGCATCCCACGCAGGGGGGCAGTTTGCCATGTTTCACTGATGGTTTTTGCAAACTGCTGACTGTGTGGACGGCAGTGGCTCCTTGGGGGTCGCCCTCCTCCCTCCCTGGTGGGGGGCAGAGGGAGCTGGAATCCCCCACGAGAGGCCTGCTTTGCCTGGACAGAAGGGGTTATGACTGGGGCGCCCCCCTGAGCAGTGTCTTGTGGGGGCTCTGCCGGGGCCAGGGGTGGACATCAGCTTCCCTCCCTGCAGGGCTGGTGTGCCGGCCAAGTCCCGCGCCCTGCCCCGGGGCGGGCTGCTCAGTCTGTGCGAGGGGAAGCCTCAGGCGCGCCCCCTCCTGCTGACCCCAACGCAGGGCGCGCCTCCCCAGGTTAAGCTCCTCCTCAGTCTGATCTCCATGCCCACCCCGCTGCCTTCTCTCCCGGCAGAGGGGCTATGAGCCCAGCGTGGCCTCAGGTCAGCTCCGAGCGGCCTGCGGGTGCCTCGCCTGCCGCCCGGGCGCAGGGTCCCTGGGAAGCTACCCCAGGGGCAGCCCCGCGGGCGTGTGGCCTCCCGCAGGCAGTGGCCGTGCCCGTTCGGGCTCCAGGGCCGGGAGGGCGGTGTTGCGCAGGGCAGCAGGCCGCGGTCAGATGCCCGTGCTTCCGGCCACTTGGTGCTGGAAGAGCAAGAGTGGCCCTGCGGCCTGTGCGCCCTCTCGGGAGAGCGTCTGCCTCTGGTCCCCGTGTGGGTGGCAGGTGCTCAGGCTCCGAGAGGCCTGCCCCCAGCGCAGCCAGCCTCTTGCCGTCTGTGTCCGATGCGGTGCTCATTTCTGCATGTTGGGCCTCTGCAGAGGTCTGTGGGGTACGGCGGTCCCTGCTCGGGCCTGCGTCCCTGGGGAGGGGGCTCAGGACCCTGCGGTCCTCCCGGTGGGGCTGCTCTGGGGTCCACCTGGGCTGGGCCAGAGGCCTGAGACTCCCGCTCCGAGCACCCGTCCTGCCTTCAGGGGCTTTGGGGCAGCGTCCGTGTGGGTGGTGGAGAGCTGGGCGGGGGTGCTCTGGCCCCGTGGTGACCCCGGGCGTGGGGGGCAGCCCCGGCTCCAGCCGTCAGCGCTGCCAACACCCTCGCAGGCTCCTCCCGCAGCTCCCCTGGGGCCCCTGCTCCGGGAGGCCACCACGAAGGGCCGGGGCAGGCCCACCCGTCCCGGTTTGCCTGCTGGTGTCCCGGGCGCTCTCCCCGCTGTGTCTCTTCTGCGCAGGGCTTGGCTGGGGCATCTCGGGGGCACGCGCCCGGTCCGGTGCAGGGCTGTCTACCCCATGCTGCAGAGCAGACCACCCCGTGTCGTGGCTGTGCTGGAATTCACGGTGATGTGGGCTTTCCTTTCGGTTGGATTCACTGTTAAGAACGACGTCTGTCCAAGTAACCAGCAAGTTTTGGGGACAGCTGTTTTGCTTTTGTTTTCTCCTGCGTCCCCGCCACGGTTTGCAGATCTGTTGTAACTTCCTGTTTTTACTGAGGCGTGGTTGCTTCCCTCCCAGCCGCCCGCAGGGTGAACGGCCCAGGCAGGGGGCGGCAGGCCGCGGGGGCGGGGGTCGTGGTCATCAGAGCAGCTGGCAGGACGCGGGCGCTGCAGGAGCGGGCCGGCGGGGTGGACGCGGGGCTGTCTCAGCAGAGCAGGTGGCGGCTCGCCTCAGTGGCTGAGCAGCGGCCCCTGGGACCTCGGCCTGTGCGCGTGGCCCCGGGGACATGGCGGGTGCTGGGGGCCCAGGGCAGGAGGTGTGGGTGGCCCAGGGCCCTGCCGCATCCTCAGGGCCTGCCTCCGCCGAGCGCAGGTACGCAGTGACACCCGCGCCGCAGAGGCTCCTGTTTGAGGGCGGTTAGCGCAGCTGCCCACCCAGGGGAGCTCGGTGGGAGCCCTGCAGGTGGGACCCTCCCCCAGGGCCTGAGCCTGGAGGCGGTGCCCAGGTCCCCCTGCCGATGCCACCTTCCCACCAACCCGCGTCTCTGAACTGGCGGCTTCCCGTGTGCTGCTCCCAGCCCGACGCCCCCAGCGCCTGTCCCAGCCGTCCTTGGCTGATGGAGCAGTGGTCTGCAGCCCAGGGAGAGGCCAGGCAGGTGGGGCCCGGTGGGGCGTGGTCTGGGAGGGGTGTTCTGGGAGTGGGGGGAGTGTTTGGAGAGGAGGTTGCTGGGGGTCCCGAGGCTCAGAGTCCGGGAGGCTCTGGGAGCCCGCAGGTCTGCCTGCACGTGGCCTGCGGGGCCAGCACGTCCCCCGGGCGTTGCCCTTTGCTTACAGGGCAGAGGGACCGCTGCCCCAGACCCCCGGCTCACGGTTTGTGTGTGGTCCCAGGCCGCCCTGGTCACTGAGTGCAAGCCGGAGACCATCAGGGACCTCGGCAGTGACTCGCTCAGGTGACGCCCGGAGACCACGGAGGGCCTCCTGGGCCGACGCAGGGCCAGATCCTGGGTCTGGGACATGGGAGTCGGCCGGCGAGCTCGGGCAGGGTGGCTGCTGGGGCCATCGTGGGCGGGAGCGGTGCAAGAAGCGGGCAGCCGGGCCTGCTGGGGAGGCCACGTGGCCCGCATGGGTGGCGGGTGGTGTGGCTGGCGTGGCCTGACCCGACCTGCGTGGGCGGTGAGCTGAAAACCGGTGCTGCAGAACGGCTTGTGCGCCTGATCATGCCGGAGCCTGGTCCTGGGCCCCAGGCCCTGCAGGGGACGCGTGGGGGCCAGGCCTCGGTGTGGACGGTCAGCTGCCTCTTCCAGGGAGCTGCCTGTGACCCGTCTGCCTGTGTAACAGCTGATAAGAGTCGGTGCGGAAGGGGAGGATGTGGGGACTCAGGGCCGGGAGGGCGCATGCTCTGACCCCTCGGGGGTGCCGCTGGAGACCGCTGGCCCCTAGCGGTGTGCCAGGTGCAGGGGGGCCCTCGAGGGCGGTCACTCCGGAGGGCTGCCCGAGGCGCCCAGGGTGGCAAAGCAGAAGCACCAGTGTGTGGCCTCTCCACTCAGAGAGTTGAGAATTCATCCTAGTTTCCAGGAGGAGATTGACGTCTGTGCACCATGATGACCCTGAGAGCTTGTTTTCCTTAAGGACAGCCATGTGACAAGCCCTGGAGGCCCCCAAAGCGCCTCCTCTGCTTTCTGCAGGGCGCTGCCTTCGAGCCAGCGGCCCAGGCGGGCCCCGGGGAGACTTCAGTGTTTTTGGCAGCTGCTGTGTCACAGACCTGTGCTGTGGACGCAAAGCGGGGTTCTGGCGACTAGTAGGAGGATGGGGCCCTAACCGCTGGGCGGAGCCCGCCCGCTGGGGCCGCAGAAGTGGGCCCCTGTGCTGGGTCTGCTTCTCTGGAGCGGGGCGGGCGGGCGTGGTGCCCCGTCCAGAGCCTGGCTGCGTGTCCGTCCATGTGTCCTGAGAGTGGAGCTTGGGCAGAGGCACCTCCAGGCCAGTCCTGCCTTGTTGCAAACGGGCTGCTGAGTCTCTGGGCCTGGACTTCTCGACTGTTAGGAGGCAGAGGGGCCCAGATGGCACGTCCCTGCAGTCCGGCGCCCTCTGTCGGCAGAGTTCTGGGCACTCACGGGCTTCCTTCAAGGTCCAGCCCCACCAGGGCCCCGGCCGAGGCTCTGCCTGTCCTCCTGGGGTCCCCACTCCCAGGAGATGCCAGGGCCCACGGCTGCATGACCTCGCGGGGAGCAGGCACTCAGCATCGCTGATGCGAGCCTCCGCTTGCTGCCCCTTCAGCCCCAGCCTGGCGCCCTCGGGCCCCCGAGGGGCCCCTCCTCGCCTCGGGGTCCCTGGAAAGGACCTGGTGAGGTGCTGCTGAGCCAGAGCAGGAGGTGGGGTCCCTCCTGGCTCCAGAGGAAGCCCGCTCAGCACGCCTGGGGCGCTGTCAGGCGGGCCACGCGGTGGCTCCCTCCTGCGTGGCCGCTTAGGCCTGGACCCGCATCCGGTTTCGCCCCCCGGCTGCGGCCTGCTGTTGCAAAGGTTTCCCACAGTGGAGGGTCCGTCATTCCACTGGGAGGTCTGCACTGCCTGCATTCATTTGTTATTATCTCTGGAGAAGGACATGGCTGCCCACTCCAGGATTCCTGCCTGGAGAATCCCATGGACAAAGGGCCGAACAGGCTACAGTCCGTGGGGGTCCCAGAGAGTCGGACACGACTGAGTGACTCACACACACACACATTATCATCTAGTCGTTGAGACAAGCTTCAGACACTGTGGGCTTCGCTCTCCTGGGCCTACCGCCCAGAGTTTTCCCGTGTTCTCCAGGCTGAGCAGCCAGCACGCTGCCCCGCCCTTGGGTGTCACTCCCCGGGAGATGCTCCGTCGGCGGTCACTCCCCCCACCCTCGCTGGACCCCAGCCTCCACGGGTTCACCCCATGTCTGGGGATCGGCCTGTTCCGGATGCTGCCTGCGTGTGCCATCAGACACCTGACCTGACTCCTCTTTCTCATCCTGTGGTCAGGGCTCATCCGCGTGTGCGTGTATCAGAACCCGCCCTGTTCACGACTGCGCCCACCTCATGGAAGTGTAGACCGCACTCCGTCCGCCCAGCAGCTGATGGGCGTTTGGCGTTGACGAATCGTGCGGCTGTGAACATTTGCGTTTAGGTTTTTGTGCGAACATGTTTTAGATTCCCTTGGGTATGTATCTAGGCGTGGAATTGCTGAGTCATAGGATAGCTGTGTATAACTTCTCGAGGAACTGCCAGACTGTTTTCCGAAGCGTCTGCACCATTTTGAATTCCCACCAGCAACGCACAAGGATTCCGGTTTTTCCACGTGGGGAGACAACACTTATTATTCGTCCGTTTGAGTCTAGCCGCCCCGCTGGGTGTGCGGCGCGTTGATCTGCGTTTCCCTGACAACCGAGGACCCCGAGTGTCCCCGCTCACCCTGCCCTGTGCTCCTTGGGTATTTGTTTATTTGTTTACCTACTTTGGAAAAGCGTTTATTTAAATTTTTTGCCCGTTTAAAAAATTTTTTTAACTGTTGAAGTTTTCTTTGTACGTCTGGGTGTGGATTCTGGCCACACACACGACTCGCAAGTGTTTGTTCTCATCCTCTGTGCTTTCCTCTCACACCCTTGACAGTGTCTTTTTGAAGCACTAGCGTCCTGAACACTGATGAAGTCCAGTTTGTTTGTTTTTCTTTGGCTGTGCTTCAGATGTCACATCTAGGAAGCCGTGGCCAGCCCTTCTCCGCCGCTGGGGGGAGCGTGAACTGGTCCACCCCTGTGGGGAGCAGCATGAGGCTCCTTATCAGTTAGAAATAGCGCCCCCTAGGGCCCTTCAGGCCCACTCCTGGACACGTACCTGGAAAAGAGAAGGGCTGATGCGGGCAGAGGCCTGCGCCCTGATGCCATTCGTAGCGGCAGTGCTCACAGCCCAGACACGGAGGCAGCCCACGCGTGCACAGACAGATGGACAGATTCGGAGGACGTGGCACATACATGCCTGGGATGCTGCTCGGCCGCAAAAGTGAATGCACTAATCCCGTTTGTAGCAGCATGGCTGGACCTAGAGATGACCATGCTGAGTGAAATAAGTCAGAGGAAAACAAACACATACATCACTTACACGTGAACTCTACAGTGGGGTGCAAACGAACCTACCTATGCAGCAGAAATAGACTCACAGACACAGAAAGCAAAGTTACGGGTCACAAAGGGGCGGCGGGCGGGTAACTGGGGAATTCGGGATTAACAGCCGCACAGTACCGAATGCCAGGCTTCCCAGTGGCTCAGTGGTGAGGAGCCCGCCTGCAGTGCAGGAGACGCAGGAGATGGGGGTTTGATCCCTGGGTCAGGAAGATCCCCTGGAGGAGGGCATGGCAACCCACTCATGTATTCCTGCCTGGAGAAATCCCATGGACAGAGGAGCCTGGTGGGCTACAGGCCATAGGGTCGCACAGAGTCAGACACGACTGAAGTGACTGAGTATGCAGTACCGAATATAAGAACAGATAAAACAACGAGGTCCCGCTGTGTAGCGCTGTGGACTGTATTCAGTGTCTTATCATAACCTGTAATGGAATAGGACCTGAAAAAGAACATGTGTACACATACATGCACGTATGTACACACACACACACACGGGCTTCCCTCGTGGCTCAGATGGTAAAGAAAGTGGAAGCGTGAACATGGAAGTCGCTCAGTCACGTCCGACTCTTCATGACCCCATGGACTGTACAGTCCGTGGACTTCTCCAGGCCAGAATACCGGAGTGGGCAGCCTTTCCCTTCTCCAGGGGACCTTCCCAACCCAGGGATCGAACCTGGGTCTCCCACATTGCAGGCGGATTCCTCACCAGCTGAGTCACAAGGGAAGCCCAGATAGCAAAGAATCTGCCTGCAAAGTAGGAGGCCCCTAGGTTCAATCCCTGGGTCCGGAGGATCCCCTGATGAAGGGAATGACTACCCACTTCAGTATTTTTGCCTGGAGAATTCCATAGACAGAGGAGCCTGGTGCGATATAGCCCATGGGGTCGCAAAGAGTTGGACGTGGCTGAGCGATTAACATACACGCAGACGACTGAATCATTTTGCTATACACCTGAGACTTTGTAAATCAGCTATACTTCGATTTAAAAAATACAGGGAAAACAAGAGGGAGAGAGACAGCAGAGAGGAGAACCCATTGCCAATCCAAGGTCATGAAGATTTATTCCTGTCTTTCTTCTAAAGCTAATAGTTTTAGCTCTTCCATGCAGATTCTAGATTCACCTTGACTTAGGTGGCTCTGATAGTAAAGAATCTGCCTGCAACGTGGGAGACCTGGGTTTGATCCCTGGGTTGGTAAGGTCCCCTGGAGGAGGGCATGGCAGCCCACTCCAGTCTTCTCATCTGGAGAATCCCGTGGGCAGAGGAGCCTGGCAGGCTACAGTCTGGGGTTGCAAAGAGTCGGACGTGGCTAGGCACACGGAGCATGCAGTCCCTAGATTCATCCTGACTCGGGTTTCGTGCCTGGCGTGAGCTGGGGCGCGCCCTCGTTCTTGGGCGTGTGCGTGTCTGGCTGCCCCAGCACTGTTTGTTGGAAAGACGGTTCTTCTCGTTGAGCCGCCTTGTTGGCTCAATGTAATTACCCGCCTTAATTGACCGTAGATGTATCGACTTTCTTCTGGCCTCTCATTTCTGTTTTCTTCATCGCTTGTCTGTCCGTGTGCCAGGACCAAGGGTCTTGGTAACTGAGTTCGTAGCGAGTGTTGAAATAGGGGGCATATGTCCTCCAGCTTCTTCTTTTTCAAGCTTCTATGTCTGCCCTGGGTCTCTGCGTTTCCACGTGAATTCTGGGCTTCGCTCGTCCCTCAGCTGGCATTCTGATGGTGGCTGGTGGCTCTGACTTCGGGTCCTCTTCCTGCATGAAGAGCTTTGGGCAGTTTTCCCCTGTGCCCAGCCCCAGGCACACGGCCCTCACTGCACTTTGCTGGCTGAGCCGGCTGCTTGAATGAACGCAGAGCAGGGCCCCCTGCACGCTCTGGCGTCCCGGGCCCCACGCTGGCGGCTCCGAGCCCCTGAGGGTTGTCACGGGTGTCACGGGCTCCGTTCTTGGCGGGGTCCCTCTGACACAGGCAGGCACAGTGTGTCTAGGGTCGTTCGAGTCGACCCCAGGGGACTCTGTCCAGCCTCCTGGTGGCCCGAGGAGATCTCCGCCCCGGAGGAGCCCACGCAGCTGGCTCTGGGGGCTGCCCCTGTGAGTGTGGATGCTCTCCACCTCGGGCGGCTTCCTGGCACCCATGAGGACCAGAGGTGGCCTCGAGCCCCGCCATCATTGCCCCGTGTCCCAGGAGGGAAGCGGCTTCTCACAGCCAGGCGGGTCTGGCGGGTCTGGCGGGTCTGGCGTCATCAATGTGAGCAGCGGGTTGACAGGAGTCCTCGGGAAACAGCTTCCTGTGGGACGCACCGCCCCGCTCCCCCTGCTGCCACTCAGCCACCTCACAGTTGCCAGGAGCCCTAAAGGTCAAGGGCCCGGCTCCCAGCACAGAGTCGCTTCGGGGGGACCCGAGCAAGTCTCAGCTCTGGGGCTGGCTGGAGCGCTGGGCTGACTCGCTGACCACACTTCAGACCCTGCCTGAGCGGGAAGAGGCCCGCCTCGGCCTGAGTGCTCGGCCTGGCACCCACACCCAGTGCTCGGGGTCCTTAGGAGCCCACGGAGTCTCTTCCATCCCCGCAGAGCCCGAGCTCTGTCCTGGGCTCTGTCGGAGGCGAGCGCCGGGCCCTCCCGGGGGCGGAGGCCACTCTAGAGGTGGCATGACTGCACTGACCCGGGTCTGAGCCCCGCCGTTGGTGGCAGGGGACCACAGCCGGGTTACCCGCCGTCAGCCCCGGGCTCTGGCGCTGGAGGCAGAGCTGGTCTTGCTTGTCTGAGCGGAAAGGGAAGTTTAACAAGCAGGTGGCTCCTCTGGGCTCCGTGGGGGCCCTGCCTGGCCGGGGCGCCATCACCCTGAGGCTGCGTGACCCCCGCTGGGCACGCCGGCCGGTAGGTCTTCACACGGCCCGCGTGAAATTCTGGTCACTATGAACAGCAATACTTTGGCCTAAAATATTCTTTTCCAGCAGCTTGTCATTAGCAGCCTAAAAACAGCTGTTTTAGTCTAAAACAGAAAAGGAAGAGCTATTAATAGAGGGAAGGGCAGGAAAGCCTGGAGCACTGCAGCCCGTGGGGTCGCGGAGTTGGACGCGGCTCAGTGACGGGACAAGAGCGTCAGCAGAGGGAATGCTGTTCGTGGCTCCTTGCTCGCGGCTGCGCCTGAGCCGGCGGCCCTGGGCGGGTGCAGGGCTGGGTGCTCGGGGCCGGGGCCATCAGGGCCTTGCAGGGCCCAAGTGTGGGCTGCCTGCCTGCCTCCTCTGCCATCCGAGCCGCTTGAAAGCAGTCTGCGATGGGACACGGCATGTTTGTGTCTGCTTTCCTGGAGATTTTTAAAAAAATGGCCCTTGCTGGATGTTTATGGCTCTGAGATGGAGACCACGTGGGTGTGTGTGTAGATTTAACGTGTCTGTATGTAGACAGGCGTTGTCGTAACACAAACTACCTTCCGCTTATTGCTCCTTCGCAAACACTGGATTTTAGAAACACACGAGCAGCGAGTGCTGTGGTCTCTGTTGACTTTAGGGAGGGCGTTGGCCACGCAGGGCCCCCCTTCCTGCGTCTGAACCATGCGGAGGAGCTGCTGGCCAGGGTCTCACGGACCCCGTCCTGGGTTCAGACGCAGCCCGGGGGCTGTCGCTGAGTGGCACGCTCTTGGACGTTTGCCCAGGCCCCTGACCCGGAAGGAAGAGGGAGGCCCCCATGCTGGTCAGGGTCTCTAGGCGCAGCGAGGCCCCGCAGGACCGGCCCTGTGCCCTGCCCCCCCCCCCCGGGACCGCTGCAGACGTGGCTCCCAGCCCCTCGCCCCACGCCTCGGGGCCCTCCAGTCCTTGAGCCCGAGACGCCTCCCCGCGTGTCGGGACGTCGGGTGGCCCTCGGCGGCTTAGACACCACAAGAGGGAATCGGGCTCATCCCGCTGTGTGTGCTGGCCAGCCTGGCTGGTCCGCCGCCCACCCTTGACGCAAAGGGCAGAGACCCCCTGACCAGAAGGGGACGAGGGGTGATGTCCCTGAGGAAGGGGCCCCGCGGGGCTTTCCCGGCCACAGTGCATGGCTCCTCTGGGGCCCGCCGAGGCTGACCCGCTGCCGGCCGCCCTGGGCCTTTCTCAGCTATGAGGGCACCCACCTGCGGGCTGGCCCTGTGGGCCTGGCACCGAGGTGCCTGCGTGAGTGCTGGGGAGGCCCTGGCAATGCTGTCATCGGCCAGGGGGCCCGAGCCTCCAGGGCCGTCCTAGGCAGTCAGTGTCCCCCGTCCCCGGCACCCATGGACACGGGGCTGTGCGGCGGAGGCTCCCTGCCCTGCCTGGGTGGGGCTGAAGCAGGGCTGGGGGCGCGGGGGCGTCTCAGACCCCCGGCCGCGACGGTGGGGGTCTGTGTCCTTGTGGCCTCTGCGTGTTTTCTCTCTGGACCTGCTTTGGCCGTAGGAGCAGGGGTGATGGGGGTCGTAAGTTCAGGGGTGACGGGGCCGTAGGTTCAGGGGTGACGGGGGCCGTAGGAGCAGGGGTGATGGGGGTCATAAGTTTGGGGGTGACGGGGGCCGTAGGTTCAGGGGTGACGGGGGCCGTAGGTTCAGGTTTGACGGGGCCGTAGGTTCAGGGGTGACGGGGGCCGTAGGCTCCGGGGTGATGGGGGTCGTAAGTTTGGGGGTGACGGGGGCCGTAGGTTCAGGGGTGACGGGGGCCGTAGGCTCCGGGGTGACGGGGGCCGTAGGTTCATGGGTGACGGGGCCGTAGGTTCAGGGATGACATGGGCTATTGTCTGAATTGGGAGCCTGGGCAGGACCAGGCAGCAGCCTGAGCTTGGTCAGAGTCCAGGCCATGAAGCCCGGGCCCAGAGCTGGTCTCGGGGTTGGACCTGGTACCGGGGTCTCCTCACTGCCTCCCGGCTGGCCCCTGACCCCCCGATCCTGGACCAGGCTTCTGGTTCTGGGGTTTCCACCGGGGGAGCGGCCCGGGACCCCCTGTGAGGCCCGAAGTCAGGCTCTCCCTGCGGGGCTGGCTCCATCTTTCCTGGAGGATGAGGGCTCTCTGGTGCAGATACTGGCTTCGTATTTAAGACAGAAATTAAGCAGGCGCGTGATCGTGTTGGCGAGCTTTACAGGAAGGCTCAGGTGTCGTGTGTTAGTGAGTGCGTGTAAAACGTGCCTGGGTAGGGAAAGCGACGGCAGACACCCGCGATCTGAGAGGGTCCTCATCACACACTGCATGACGAGTGACTTTAAGATCAAAGGCATTCTTTTCTCAGCGGCGCTGCTGAAAAGCAAAGTGTGAGGGGGTGTCCCTCGAAAGAGGCCACAGAGAAAGGAGCGGCAAGAGGGAGACGAGCCCAAACCCCCAGCAGGCGGGCTGGCTGTGTGGCATTGCGTGACTGCTGCTCAGGCCTGACCCGCGGGCTTCAGGTACCCGGTCCTCCTCACTCCATGTTTCGGGCGGCAAGGACATCCGTCCCCACGAAGCTTGCCAGCCGGGGCCCCCAGCACAGGCCCGCAGACCCCGCCTGGAGAGCCGGCGGGCTGGCTGGGCACAGCAGCAGGCCCCCCGCTGCCCCTGCGGGCTCCTCTGCCATGCACCAGGACCCTTCAGCCGGCGCCCTGGAAGCCGTGAACTGCAGCCAAAGAAAGCCCCCACAGCCACAGAGACCCAGCGCGGCCAAAATAATGAATAAGTAAATAAAATAAGAACGAGGAAGTTAACAAAGTCAGCCGAGGATGGGCAGGGTGAACAGGGCACGGTGTGGTTTCTGGGTGCCCAGCACAGCTTGCGGTGGGTGACTCCCCTCGGGACCCGGGCGTTCCGGCCTGCGAGGGGCTCCCTTGGGGTTGACTCCCGTGGCGTGTGTGTGTGCCATGTGCCCGCCGTGTGCCTGGCCCTGCACGGCCCGGGGGACGGTGCCGGTGGGCGAGCCATGCTCGGAGACCCAGCTGGCCGAGCCTGGCGGGCAGTCCCCCGCCCCGTGCCTGCTCTGGGGAACAGCGTGGACACGCCCGCCCCCACGGCATGCCCTGCAGCCTCAGCCGAGTGTGACTGTCCCCACGCGTTTGTGTCACCTGCTGATTGTTTGAAGACTTATTTTCACTCCAAATCTAAATATTTAAGAAACAAGCCAGGCTTTTCCTTAGGCACGTTTCATCTTTCATCTCTCCATCTTCGGCATCCAGCCCGCTGGTGTGGACGACATGCAAGGTGTTCGGGGTCTACCGTGATCCGATGGGCTCCTGGACTCGAGAGTTGGACGGGGGCGCGGTCAGGGCTGGAGCGTCCGTTCTGGCCTAGACTCTCCACCTACCCGTCTACAGCTCTCCTTCCTCGTTACGAGGCTGAGTTTGGGCCTGTGTCGTGGAGACTTCGACAGGGTCTTAGCAAAGGGACAAGGCAGTCACCGCTTCGAGGGCAGTGAGGCCCCGTCATCCCAGCCGGCCGCTGGGAGCACTCTTGGTGTGCCTGTCATTTGCCCACCTGCAGTGACCCCTTGGATTCCCCGAGGGCCCTATCAAAAGGAAAACATCTTTAAGGTGTTAATTTATTCAAACGTGTTCAAGTAACTTTGAAAAAGTTGATGAAAGGGATAGTTTTGTAGCAAAATATACATGAGCACGCTGACCCTAGAGAAGAGAGAAAAGCGGAACCGGCCAGTCATTTGAGCAGAGAGGTCAGCAGGTTTGTGAGGGCCCGGCCCCAGGAGGCTCTGGCTGCAGGTGTCCCAGAGTGGGCCCCCCCGGACGCTCTGGGGGCCCCGCCTGCAGTTCTGTCTGAGCTGCCTCCCGGGGCCGCGGAGGCAGCACCAGACCGCCGCAAGACGGCCCCGGGGGTCAGCAGCAGATCAGGAAGGTCAGACCCAGAAGGGCCTGGCTGGGCGGCCACGTGTATTAGAGTTCCTGGTTTTATTAAATTACTGTACTTATTTTAACTGGAGGGTAATTACAGTACTGTGGTGGTTTTTGCCACACATCAACATGATTGGTCACAGGTGTACACGTGTCCCCATGCTGAACCCCCTCCCACCTTCCTCCCCATCCCATCCCGCTGGGTCGTCCCAGGGCGCTGGCCTTGTATGCCTGGCTTCATGCATCACACTTGCACCGGTCGTATATTTCACACATGGTGATACACATGTTTCAATGCTGTTCTCTCAAAGCATCCCACCCTCGCCTTCTCCCAGAGTCCAACAGTCTGTTCTTTACATCTGTCTCTTTTGCTGTCCCGCATGTATAGAGTCATCATGACCATCTTTCTCAATTCCATATATACGTGTTAGTAGACTGTACTGGTGTTTCTCTTTCTGACTTACTTCACTCTGTATAATGGGCTCCAGTTTCATCCATCTCATCAGAATTGATTCAAATGTATTCTTTTTAACGGCTGAGTAATATTCCATGGTGTATATGTACCACAGCTTCCTTATCCATTTGTCTGCTGATGGGCATCTAGGTTGCTTCCATGTCCTGGCTATTATAAACAGTGCTGCGATGAACATTGGGGTCACGTGTCTCTTTCAGATCTGGTTTCCTTGGTGTGGATGCCCAGCAGTGGGATTGCTGGGTCATGTGGCAGTTCTATTTCCAGTTTTTTAAGGAATCTCCACACTGTTTTCCATAGTGGCTGTGCTAGTTTGCATTCCCACCAACAGTGTAAGACGGTTCCCTTTTCTCCACATAGAGTTAATAAGTTATCAGTAGGAAATCCCTCACTGGGTTGTCTCCATGTATGCTAAAGCTATATTTGATAAAGTTCAGCATCTCTTGATTAAAAATGATGGCTCTTGATAAAATTGAAACTAGTAGCTGTATCCTTAATAAGATTTTAAAACATGGAAGTCAAACATCTCCACTGGGTTCAGGGATAAGACAAAGATATTTGATGTAAACATGATTATTTGGGGCTTCCAGGCGGCACTAGTGGTAGAGTCTGCCTGCAGTGCAGGAGACACAAGAGATGTGGGTTTGATCCCTGGGTCAGGAGGATCCCCTGGAGGACGGCGTGGCAACCCACCCCAGTATTCTTGCCTGGAGAATCCTGTGGACAGAGGAGCCTGGCGGGCTTCCGTCCATGGGCTCCAGAGTCGAACATGACTGAACACACGCACACCCACAAACACGGTTGTTCAGTATGTTCGGGAAGCGCTGGCTCGTGTCATCAGCAGACGAATGAGAGCGCTGCTGCTGAGGATACTGCTGCGGCAGCGGCAGTGTGGACAGTCACACGTGTCATCAGCAGACGAATGAGAGCGCTGCTGCTGAGGATACTGCTGCGGCAGCGGCAGTGTGGACAGTCACACGCGGCAGTGTGGAGCGCGGGGGGATCCCTGAAAACCTGCAGTGCAGAATAAAAGCGCTTAGCAGTGGGCTTAATGCCTTCCACGCATCCAGACAGGACGCAGAGGGCACCCTGTGTATGGCAAGGAGTCACATGGGAATGACCTGCCACGCAGGGGCCGACCCCGGGGGCCTCGTGCCCTGGGGCTGCTCCCCAAGGAACTTCACGCAGGGGCCGACCCCGGGGGCCTCGTGCCCTGGGGCTGCTCCCCAAGGAACTTCACGCAGGGGCCGACCCCGGGGGCCTCGTGCCCTGGTGCTGCTCCCCAAGGAGCTTCACGCAGGGGCCGACCCCGGGGGCCTCGTGCCCTGGTGCTGCTCCCCAAGGAACTTCACGCAGGGGCCGACCCCGGGGGCCTCGTGCCCTGGGGCTACTCCCCAAGGAGCTTCACGCAGGGGCCGACCCCGGGGGCCTCGTGCCCTGGGGCTGCTCCCCAAGGAACTTCATGTAGGGGCTGGCCCCAGCAGGACTTGGTACCGTGATGCTGATCCCCGTCTCCGGGTAAGCTGGTGCTGGCGTCTCCCCGCCGTCCCATACTGCCGTGCTGGTCACCGGGTGCCCCCCACTCCCGGGGCATCCACGTGTTGTGTCTGAGTCTCTCCTAGTTCTTCCTGTTTGTTCATTCGTTCAGCTGTCTTTCAGCGTGGACTCATGGACTTTCATCCTGCTCCTGAGTCATAGCCGTCACTGTTGCACGTAGGGGTGCAGGTGATCGGCGCCGGCTGTGGGGAGTCTTGCAGCTGGCTCCACATTCATGCCCATCCCACTGTTTTCTGAGCGCTTCCTGAATTTGGGCCCGACATGGTGCTCTCAGCAGCTCGTCTTGGGCTTTCCCTGCCCAGCCCTGGAGTCGGCCACTTCTCCAGAGTCTGGCTCTTTGCTTGCAGACAGGGTCTGGGTGCTTATTCCTGGGGGGTCACGGGAGACCCCCTGTCACAGACAGCCTGCCTGGGAGGCCCCCAGGGCCCCCGGTCTCATCCAGCCAGCCTGCTTACGGGGCCCAGGGCTGCCCCGAGTGGGCACGATTTCCCTAGACCACCAGCTCTGCTGGCAGATCTCCAGGGGAGGCCCTAGCAGTGGAGCCAGCACAGGTCTGAGAGGGATGAGCAGGCAATCAGCCGCTGGTACAGTGGGCTCCCGCCAGGGGCTCTGGCACTCTGGAACCTCTGTCGGGCGGTCAGGTGACCCCAGTTCACACGGCCGTGCTGGAGACTTGAACGCTGCCACGAGAGTCTCGGTGCAGAGGTTAGGCTTTCTCATCTCAAGGGGAGAGCCGTGACCCTGGGAGGTGAGCTGGTGGCGCTCCTGCTGCGGTGACTGTCCTGCTCCTTAGACAGGTGTTAAGTCCTCACTTTGTACAGCTGAAAACGCGTGTGACGTGCGGCGTCAGGTGTGTCTCAGAGAAGCTGGGGATGAGATCAGGGGGCCACGAAGAACCAGAAAGACCCAGCAGTACCTGCAAGCTTGCCCTCCGAGCCGGCAGGGCTCTGGGGTGTCCGTAGCGACCCGGTGGCCCGTGAAGAGCAGAGCTGAGTGAGACCAACTGCCGTCCCCACACCCGAGAGCGTCGCTGGGGTGGGGCACCTTCACCTTCTGCACCGAGTTCTCAGGAAGGGCCCAGGAAACCACGGCGGAGGGTCCCAGCCGTGCCCTCTCTGGGCAGGGCGCTGAAGCCGCACGCTGAGCAGATGAGACACGGGAAAGTACCAAGGAAGTGAAAGAAATCGAAAGTCGCTCAGTCGTGTCCGACTCTTTGCAACCCCAGGGACCATACAGTCCATGGAACTCTCCAGGCCAGAACACTGCAGTGGGCAGCCTTTGCCTTCTCCAGGGGATCTTCCCAACCCAGGGATTGAACCCAGGTCTCCCACATTGCAGGCGGATTCTTCACCAGCTGAGCCACAAGGGAAGCCCAAGAATACTGGAGTGGGTAGCCTGTCTCTTCTCCGGGGGATCTTCCCGACCCAAGGATCGAACCAGGGTCTCCTGAATTGCAGGTGGATTCTTAACCAACTGAGCTATCAGGGAAAGTACCAAAGCGAGTCTTAAAAAATCCAGGCCTAGAAAAGACCTTTCTGAGTAGCATATGCACACAT
Organism: Muntiacus reevesi; assembly: GCF_963930625.1. Lineage (NCBI taxonomy): Eukaryota > Metazoa > Chordata > Mammalia > Artiodactyla > Cervidae > Muntiacus > Muntiacus reevesi. The sequence goes on from NC_089250.1 coordinate 172,280,730, forward strand.
GTACATGCCGGCACACACGCACTTGTGCACACACACGCTCGTATACACACACGCACAGAATCCACAGCCATCTTCGCAAAGGTCAGTGTGTTCGTCCTACCATGTTGGCCTGTCCGTCCTGCTCCAGCCTCGCTCTGGGCTCTGGGGAGAAGCTGGTGAGCAGGACAGAGCGGATAGCCCATGTATCCGAGTGGCTTGCCTTCCGGCCGGTGTCTTACTGACATTCACGTGCAGAGTGTTCGCGTCCACGTAAGGCGGCCTCGCGAGGGGCCTGCGCCACTTGGCGTGCTTCTCACAGCCACGCCTGCTCCCTTGGCCCTGCTGTCTGCCCCAAGGCCCAGCTGACCGTCCCCCATTGTTATTTCAGTGCCTGATTATTGATAATACGTTATTAATTTTCTCTAAATACAAAGCTTATTGTAATGTGAATTATACTCCCAACTTTTTTGTCATCACACGATAGCTTAGTGTTCAATGACAACATCTGGAAAACATTTCCATAAATTTTGGTGAAAGTTCAGCCATTCTTCCTTGTGTTTGCTCTTCTTGTGTGAGGTCCAGATGAGGTTTTCCATGCAGACACTTGCAAAGACCACTTTCGTTGGCGCTGATTGGGAGGTCTGTCCTGGAAGTTCAGAAGTGTGTCTGGCAGCCCCTTGAGATCAACAGGCTTTTCAAACGATTTTAATTAACCCTCGAGCTTTCCATTTCAAGCAAATCATTATGAATTTTGTGAAACAATGGAAGTTTAGTTAATAAAGATTGAAATTTTATTGCCAAAAACAGTAAATGTGAATTCATGACATATATTTCCAAAAAAAATGTAGATCGCAAGTGATATGTGTATTTTTTGTTTTTTTTTAATATGTGTATGTTTTGAATATTGTTTTCAACAGTGGACATCCAGAAATGTCTGATGAATTCTGGTCACGCAATAAACAGTGTTAATTCTGACACTGCATCTTTTTCTTTCAGATTATCATTGACTCTTTGAGGTTAAAAACAATTTGAGTTTCACTTAGTTCAGTTCAGTCCAGTTTCTCAGTCGTGTCTGACTCTTTGCGACCCATGGACTGCAGCACGCCAGGCTTCCCTGTCCATCACCAACTCCTGGAATTTATTCAAATTCATGTCCATCAGGTTGGTGATGCCATCCAACCATTTCATCCTCTGTCTTCCCCTTCTCCTCCTGCCTTCAATCTTTCCCAGCATCAGGCTCTTTTCCAAGGAATCAGTTCTTCGTATCAGGTAGCTAAAATATTGAAGTTACAGCAGCATCAGTCCTTCCAATGAATATTCAGGACTGATTTCCTTTAGGATGGACTGGCTTGATCTCCTTGCAGTCCAAGGGACTCTCAAGAGTCTTCTCCAACACCACAGTTCAAAAGCATCAATTCTTTGGCGCTCAGCTTTCTTTATGGTCCAACTCTCAACATCCATACATGACCACTGGAAAAACCATAGCTTTGACTAGATGGACCTTTGTTGGCAAACTAATGTCTCTGCTTTTTAATATGCTGTCTAGGTTGGTAAGTAGCTTTTCTTCCAAAGAGCAAGTGTTTTTTAATTTCACGGCTGCAGTCACCATCTGCAGTGATTTTGGACCCCAAAAAAATAAAGTCTGTCACTGTTTCCATTGTTTCCTTATCTATTTGCCATGAAGTGATGGGACCAGATGCCATGATCTTAGTTTTTTGAATGTTGAGTTTTAAGCCAACTTTTTCACTCTCCTCTTTCACTTTCATCAAGAGGCTCTTCAGTTCTTCACTTTTTGCCATAAAGGTGGTATCATCTGCATGTCTGAGGTTATTGATATTTCTCCTGGCAATCTTGATTCCAGCTTATGCTTCTTCCAGCCCAGCGTTTCTCATGATGTACTCTGCATATAAGTTAAATAAGCAGGGTGACAATATACAGCCTTGACGTACTCCTTTCCGAATTTGGAACCAGTCCATTGTTTTGTGTTCAGTTCTAACTGTTGCTTCTTGACCTTCATACAGATTTCTCAGGAGGCAGGTCAGGTGGTCTGGTATTCCCGTCTCTTAAAGAATTTTCCAGTTGTGACCCACACAGTCAAAGGCTTTTTAGTGTAGTCAATGAAGCAGAAGTAGATGTTTTTCTTGAATTTTTTTGCTTTTTCGATGATCCAGCGGATGTTGGCAATTTGATCTCTGGTTCCTCTGCCTTTTCTAAATCCAGCTTGAACATGTGGAAGTTCTCGGTTGATGTATTGCTGAAGCCTGGCTTGGAGAATTTTGAGCATCACTTTGCTAGCGTGTGAGATGAGGGCAATTGTGTGGTAGTTTGAACATTCTTTGGCATTGCCTTTCTTTGGGATTGGAATGAAAATTGACCTTTCCCAGTCCTGTGGCCACTGCTGAGTTTTCCAAATTTGCTGGCATATTGAGTGCAGCACTTTCCTAGCATCATCCTTTAGGGTTTGAAATAGCTCAGCTGAGTTTACTTAAATATCTTATTTTATGAGGCTGACTTAGGATAGTCTTGTAAAGTCTCCTTGTTGGTGAGCCCCATCTGCACCAGTGCAGTGAGCTGTGGCAGCCTGGACCCCCCGGGACCGGGGCGGCAGGACGCCCCCTGTGCCCCTGGCCCTCGGCACGAGCTTGGGGAGTGGGGTCCCTGGAGGGGGGTCCCTCCAGATCCTGTTCATAGACCCTGCGTGGTGTCCCGTGCTTCTGGGCGGTGTTGCCGGCTGCAGGGCGAGACGGGGAGAGGGAGGTCCCCCTGGGGCTCCTCAGACCCCGCCCCAGGCATCTTGGGTGTTTGCATTTCACACTCTTACACGTCCTTGTCTTTCTGAGTGCCGACATCCTTGCGTTTCCCCCACTCCCGGGCACTAACAGGGAAGCCGAGGCCGGACCATCGGGAAGGGCAGTGACTGTGGAGTGGGGCGTGGACGCGGGACTGAGGGAGGCCGACTGACTCAGCTCTCGGGACAGCAGAGGCGGGGGGTGACTTGCACAGCGGTGCCCGCGACCTCGGGGGCGTCCCCCTCCCTCTCAGCAGGCGGGGGCCGAGGCGCCCCCTGCTCTGCTGAGGGTGGCCGCGTGGGGACCTGGGTCACTTCCTGGATCAGTGGAGGCCTGTGTCAGCCCAGCTGAGTGTCTGTGCGCGGCTCTCCGCAGACGGTGCTGGTGGACGTGGCGCGCGCGGGCCCGTGAGGACGCTGGCCAGGTCCTGGTGGACGTGGCCTGGGGGGGCTGTGCTCCCCTCTGATTTAAAGGGGGCTGTGAAGGCGGCTTCTGTCCACTGCGCTCGAAGCTGCGGGCTCGAGGGCGGTGGCAGGCGGGCCGCCGTGGTTTCCTGGGGGGGAGCCTCCTGTCTGGAAGCCTCGCAGCCAAGTGACGATGACCAGTGCAGAGCATGACTTGGGGCTCGGTCCGTGGACAGGCACCGATGCCGTCTCCATTTGACCCGGGCCTTTTCTCTCCAGCACGTCCGGTGCAGAAGAGGTCTGCTCTGTGGGGTGGTTTTCGTGTTAACTCGCGAGGGGGTCTCGAGCTCACCGCAGCCGTCTGGGCTCTTCCATGCCTCATGTGAAGGCCCGTGGTCTCCCTGCCGCCTGGGGCCTGCACATCTCTCCAGGACTGCCTAACGCTTGCCTGCCTGCCTGGCCGTGTGTGTGCACAGTGCCTGCTCTCTGCCTCAGTGTTGGTGCTTCTCCCTGACCCCTGGACCCCCTGCAGACGCCTGTGGACGACCACCTCCCAGATGCCTTCCCTGTGAGCTCCCCGGGGTCAGAGCAGGTGGGGTACACAGGCAAGAGTGAGCGGCGCTCTCCGCAGACCCACCGTTGGTGCGTCTGGGGGCTGGACGCTCAGGCAAGTAACCACATCCAGTCACGTGGAACCAGCGAGAAATGGAAAGACCGCGCCGTCCACTTCCTCAGCAGACCACAGCGGGCGTGTATTTACTTCTAGGCTTTTTCCTGCAGAAATCCGTTTATTTGAAATTCTGAAAGCTGTGTTTACACTGGCGAGGAGCGATCAAGAGTGAACTCGAGCCCGTGGCTTGCAGGGGCCTCTGCCGTCGGCCGTCAGAGCGGCCCTCCCCCAGCCCTGTCTGTGCTCAGTGCTCCCTGCCCAGTGCTCCCCGCCCGGTGCTCCTGCCTGGTGCTCCCCGCATAGTGCTCCCCGCAGCCCCGCCCGCGCTCCGTGCTCCCCGCCCAGTGCTCACCTCCCGGTGCTCCTGCCTGGTGCTCCCCGCATAGTGCTCCCCGCAGCCCCACCCGCGCTCCGTGCTCCCCGCCCAGTGCTCCCCGCCCAGTTCTCCTGCCTGGTGCTCCCCTGTATAGTGCTCCCCGCAGCCCTGCCTGTGCTCGGTGCTCCCTGCACAGTGCTCACCGCCCGGTGCTCCTGCCTGGTGCTCCCCGCATAGTGCTCCCCGCAGCCCCGCCCGCGCTCCGTGCTCCCTGCCCAGTGCTCCCCGCCCAGTTCTCCTGCCTGGTGCTCCCCGCATAGTGCTCCCCGCAGCCCTGCCTGTGCTCGGTGCTCCCTGCACAGTGCTCACCGCCCGGTGCTCCCCACATAGTGCTCCCCGCAGCCCCGCCCGCGCTCCGTGCTCCCCGCCCAGTGCTCCCCTTACGGTGCTCCCCCTGGTGCTCCCCACAGCCCCGCCCGCACCCGGTGCTCCCCGCACAATGCTCCCCACCTGGTGCTCCAGACTGGTGCTCCCTGCACAGTGCTCCCCACAGTCTCGCCCGCGCCCAGTGCTCCCCGCCCGGTGCTCCCACGCCTGTACCCGGGTCCTGGGGGGTTCTCCTCTTCTTGTTCCCGTGCTGGCCTCGGGCGGCCATCCGAGGGAGAGGATGCCATGGCTCCTGCCTGCTCCTGGATGGGGGACTGCAGGAAAACGACTCTCCCTGCCCCACCTCCCCTGCGAGGCCCCGCACCGGCCGACCTCTGCCCCCTGCTCGCCCTCGGCCACGTGCATGGCCCTGACGCAGCAGCGGTCCCTCCCGAGGACCTGCCCTGCTATGCTGGTCATGGTGGACAGAGCTCTGGGTTTGTAGGGTTTGGCTTCTGTTTGCAGGGTGAAGGGTGGGCTCAGGGTGGGGGGACAGATGTTTCTAGGACCTAGTCCTGGGGTGATCGGGAGTCCCCTGGGCAGCCTCCTCCTCCTGCCCCTCCATTCCACCCCCCCCCCGGCTCCTAGCTGAGCCCCAAGCCCACACTGCACGACGTGGACACCTGCCTTCCACTCTGCGGGCCGGCAGTGCGCGTGTTGGGACGTTAGCTCAGACCGTCCGCGTTGCTTCCAAGAGCTGTGTTTGCTCTTGAGTCAAGGGGCCCACTTGACGGGCCTGAGCCCCGCTCTTGCTGCCCGGAGTGCATGCTGTCCGCTCTGTAAGCCCAGGGCCTGGCCCAGCCAGAAGGTGGACGGCACTCCCCAGCTGGTCTCAGAGGTCCTGTCCCTGGGGGCAGGGCAGCATTCCTAGCACATATCCCGGACGCTGGGCGGCTCTCCGCCCCCCTCTCTGTCCCCCTCCGTCCCCCATGGGCAAACGCTGGGCGGCTCTCCATCCTCCTCTGTCCCTCTCAGGCTCCCCTCTCTCTGCTTCCTGAGTAGCCGTCGAGCTCTTGACTTGGGAGAGAAGCATGGGCTTTCAGGCCTTTAGGAGCTCTGGGGCTGCTCCCCAGGAGAGCTCCGCAGGGTGGGCGGCAAGCGGCTGAGATGTTGAGGTTTCTGGGTTATTTTAGTTGTGGGGACATTTGCTGAAAGTCAGCAGTCTGACCTCAGCATCTGTTTTGAGATTAGACTCAATGTTGAACTTGCATCAAAAGGAGAAACTAGAACCCTCAGAGTAAATAGGAGGGAAGAGCCTTGTACCCCTCGGGGTCTGGTTAGGCCCGCGGCAGAACAGGCCCACACCCACATTCACACTCACACTCACACTCGGCCGTGCTGGACAGCAGGGCCCTCTGACCTTTTGTCTGTCTTTGGCTTGGGGGCACGGGAGCCCTCCCGCCTGAACTCCGCCGCTGCACACTGTTAGGGTGGGTTTCGCAGCACAGACAGAACCTCCTGAAGGTGCATGTGCGGGGTCCGCAGGGAGCACGGGCGACACTGGTCCCCCGCTGGCCTCTGGACGCCGCAGGGAGTGAGACCCGGCGGAGGGGCCTGCTGCGGCAGGGTGCAGCCTGTCCGCCGCCGCCCTGGGAGGTGTGCAGAGGGTTGGACAGCAGGCTTTGCGAGGGTGGGTGGCAGTGGGGGTCAGGAGGACGGCCACAGGCGGTGGGGGACTGGCCCAGCACGGGGGCGCGGCTGCGGGGAGGGTCTCCAAGGCCACGGAGGAGCCCGAGAGCCGCGGGACCTGTGGGGGTCTTTGGTGTGAGTGTGACGGTGGGGTGTGGAAGGGTCGCTCTGGAGCGAGCTGGTGGGAAGGGAGTCTCCGGAGAGGGCACCCGGGGGTCAAGTGGCCTCCAGGTGACCTCGGGGAGGACGGGGGCTTGCTAAGGCGAGGGACCCTTCGGGGCTGGGGCCAGGTCACTGGAGGTCACGCGTCCTCCTGGGGGGCGCGGTCAGCAGGCCTGGAGGGGCAGGGTCTTCTGCAGGCGCGCGGAAAATAGTGGGGGAGGTCGCTGTTCACAAGCAGAACTGTCCGGGAAGTCAGGTGGCAGGAAGCAGAGGGCGGCGCTCGATGGTTGGGGGTCGTGAGGGGCCCTGCTGTGTATTGACTGTCTGATTTCTTTGGGAACGACACCGTGATTTGGGGAAAGCACAGACTGTTTTCCAGACCTGCGTTCAGAGCCGGACGGGGGGGAAGTCACGTGCTCGGGGCTGCTCGCTGCTGCTGTGTCGCAGCGCACTGGAGGCCGGGGCCGCCGCCCTCCGCGAGGATGACACGAGCAGAGACAGGGCCTCCCGCACGCTCGGGAGCCCCGCGGGTCGGGCTGCTGGAGACTGGGAAGCCCAGCCCGCATGCCGGGGACATGGCCTCGTCCTCGCCAGGCCTCAGACTCCTGGCTGGCCCCCCCGCCCTGGTCAGCAGCGGGCACGCGTGCGGGGGGCAGTGGGAGTCTCTCTCGGCCACGGGCAGCCGCGTATGGGCTGGAGGTCTGTCCACCAAGTGCTGAGGGCCCCCGGGCGCCGTGGCTCCGGCTGCAGGCAGGGCAGGGGCACGGGGCCCACGAGGCACTTGGGGCTCCAGCTCCCTCACAGGGGGGCCCGGGACAGGGGGAGGGTGGGGCCCTTGGCCTCCGGGGTGGGCCGCCCTCCAGGCTCTGTCTTCCTTGGGCACACTGCTGGCGCCCACCCTGCCATGGCCTCAGCCAGGCCCCCCGGCCCTGCGCCCTGATCACTGCCTGCCGCGCCCGTGCATGTGCGTGTGTGTGTATGTGTGTATGTGAGCCAGCCCTGCCTCTGTGTGTGTGTGTGTGTGTGTGTGTGTGAGCCAGACCTGCCTGTGTGTGTGTGTGTGAGCCAGCCCTGCCTCTGTGTGTGTGTGTGTGTGTGTGTGTGAGCCAGCCCTGCCTCTGTGTGTGTGTGTGGTGTGTGTGTGTGTGTGACAGCCAGACCTGCCCGCGCTAGGGGCCTTGGGGGACCCTCTCCAGGGCCGGGGACCCGCGAGCTTGGGGGGTGCTGTGACGCCTGACTCCGCTCAGGCACTGGCTCCCTTACGGATGCCAGTGAGGAGAGGAGAAGCTGGAAAGATTTCCAGTGTGTTTACTTTGCAGGGGCCCTATTTTTAGACTTCAGTTATTCTGGACTTGAGTTTTACATTTTTCAGAAGTCTCCCGAGACGCAGAATTAGCATGTCTGATGGAGGCAGGATGCTCTGCTTCACTGCTCCGTGACCCTGACGGGCTTTCCGTGGCTCCTGCCTCCCGTCTCCTGCTCAGTCCCCGCTGTCGAGGCTCTAAGGGCCGCTTCCTCTCTCCCCCAGCCTGGACTGTGGGGGGCCCCCTGGCTGGAAAGGCCTCCCCCCACCGTGGTGTTCTCTCCCGCAGAGACTCCGTGGCTCCAGGGTTTGGGCTGGGTCAGCTTAATGCAGTGGCCTGCCCAGAGGTTCTGGGGACAGCAGGTCTGCCTGCCTGCTTGGAGCAGAGAGGAATTCTGCTTGGAAAAAAGGAAAGCAAACTCTGCTTCGTGGCGGAAGTCACAGAAAGGACCTCAGAGACCGTCAGCTTCAACCCTTTGCTTTTTCTTTTAAACTCTTTCCCAACATTTTATGATAAAAGTTCCAAGAATAGAATCCTGTTGAAAGAATTTTATGGTCAGCACTTGTGTGTCAGCCATCTAGACGCTGTCACAACTGAGTCACCAGGCTTTCATCACGTCCGCCCACCTGCTCACCATCGGTCGTTCTTGTCTTCCATGCGTTTCACAGCCAGTTGCAGCCGTCAGGGGGTGGTGGTGGTTTAGTGACTAAGTCGTGTCTGACTCTTTGCGACCCATGGACTATAGCCCACCAGGCTCCTCTGTCCATGGGATTCTCCAGGCAAGAGTACTGGAGTGGGTAGCCATTTCCTCCTCCAGGGGATCTTCACAACCCAGGGATCAAATGCAGGTCTCCTGCGTTGCTGGATTCTTTACCAAGTGAGCTATGAGGGAAGCCGCCCTCTGAATATTTCAGTAGGAATGTCATTGGCTAGAGTTCAGTATTGGTTTAGTTCTTTCTCTGAGACAAAATTTATGTACAGTGAAATGTACACATTTAGGCATACATTTGCTGAGTTTTCATGAATGCTTCTGTTCAACCCAAACTGTTATCGTCACAGAGAACCTGACTGTCACCCCAGAAGGCTCTCCTTCCATTTCCCTGGCTGCCCCCGCCAGGCCCCGGGCTCTGATTGACCGCTTGCAGTGAGTTCTGCCTGACCTGGGACGCCCCGTTGGGGATCCCACCTGTGTCCCTGCCTTGTCGGCCTCAGCCCACCGGGGAGGGTCTTGACGTTGGCTGAGGGCCGTCCTTCCCCGCCGTGGCGGCAGCTGCCCTGCCCAGTGTCCCGAGCGCCGCAGTGCCTTTGGTACATGGGATCTTACGGGAACGGCCATCGAACCCGCGTCCCTTGTGTTGGCAGGCAGAGTCTTAACGACTGGGCCACCAGCCAAGTCCCACTCGAGCCCCAGGAGCTCTCGCCCGGGGCCCCTGCACCATCCTCAGTTTCTGTGCCCTAAGGAGTATTTGCCCACCACCCCCTCGTGAAGACGGACTTCTCGCTCCTTTGAGGAGCTCTTGGGTTTCCCCGTCGACATTTCGGGGTTCCGTCCTTCGCAGGCGAGTTTTGTGTGTGCGGTGAGCTGGGGTTGCCGTGTGAGGCCCACCGCCTCCTGTTGTGAGTTTGCCTCCCCAGGCTTCGCGTTGGCACCTTTGTTGAAAATCACTGTCCGTGTGGCTCTTTCTGGATGGACCCTGTCCTGCCCGTTGGTCTCCCAGTGAGGTTTGCTCCAGGACCTCCTGTCTGGACGGCCGTAGCCTGATTGTCGGCCTTGGTGTCGGGGGAGGGCCTCCCACTGTTGCTCTTACCCTAGGCACTCTAGGCCTGCTGCATCTCCAGGCACGTCTTGGGGTCAGTCAGTTTCTGCAGATGGTCTGTGAGATGACGGCCAGTGTGGGGAGAGCTGACGTTTCGGCGATCTCATGGCCTTGCTTTTGGACAAGGCGTCGCTTCCTTCATTTAGGTCTTTAATTCTCCCCACAGCGTCTTGTGGTTCCCAGTGTAGAGGCTTGCGTGGCTTTTGCTAAATGTGTTCCCGTGTAATTTGCGTTTTTTGGATGCTGCTGTAAATGGTATTTTTAAACATTTCATTTTCCAGTTGTTTGCTGTTGTTAAATAGAAATGCATGTGCAGTTTGTGTATTAAGCTGGTGTCCCGTGACCTTGCTAAACGTAGCTGCTCAGAGAGGACAGGACTCTGCAGCGTCTGCAGGCAGGCCTGCTGTCCACCCCGCTCTCTGCCTCCCTGCCCGCTCAGGGCCGGCCGCGCCGCGGGAATCAGGTAGTGAGTGCAGGCTGCCGTCCTGCTGCCTTAGGCCAAGTACTGACCAGCTCGTCAGTAACGATGCTGGCAGCTGGGGGGCTACTTTTCTTCTTTTTTCAGTTGCCCTTTGTCAAACTGAGGAAGTTTCTATTTCTTATTTTTCCGAGAGGTTGTTTTCTTTGTTTGTTTAGCCATGAAATAATGTTGGATGCAGTTAAATGCTTTTTCTGAATCTATTGAAATGATCCTATAGTTTTTCTTTCTTGTCTGTAAATTTGGTGGATTATGCCAGTTTTTCAAATGCTAAACCAAACGATTGCATTCCTGGGCTGCTTGGTCAAGTTATATTCTTTTTTTATGTATTTCTGCATTTGGTTTCTGTATGCATTCATAAGAGACACGGGTCTGTAATTTTCTTCCTCTGCTGTGCCATTAAGGGCTTTGGGCCTTAGCGTTGCGTTGGCTTCTTAGAAGAAACTGGAACGTGTTCTCTATTTTCAAAGAGCTGAGTGAGACGGGAGTGTTTCTTCCTGAAGTGATCAATGGAGCTCACGAGCGCGGCCATCTGCGCTTCGTGGGAAGGGTTTGGTGCACAGCGGACTCTGTAGGAGATGAAGCTATTGTTTCATCCCGGGTTGCTTTACTTGTAAGGCGCTGGCTGGTGTGGCGTTGACACCCTTACCATTTCGCGCACGTCTCTGCTGACAGCCCCTTCCTGGTTCTGGCACTGATCCTCTGTCCTCTTCCTGCCCCTCTGCCCAGGCCTTAGTCAGGGTTGGCAGTCTCTCCCTGCAGCCCCGGCCGAGGGTGGCAGTGGCCGCCCTGGCCCAGGGCGCCGGGGGGCAGCTCGTCCGCCCAGGACTCCCGCCCAGGACTCCGTGGGCTTGCCACGCCTGAGCAGGTGGAAGCGGAGGGTCCTGGCCCCGCTTTAGTGTTCGCAGTGTGAGGGGCGGCGTGTTCACAAGCCAGAGCGAGTCCAGTGCTGGCCCTGCGCCCCTGGCCTCCCTGCCCGCCCACCTGGGGTCGCTCCCGGGGCTGTCCTGCGTCCGTGCCAGCGTCTGTCTGCACTGCGGCGGCCTGAGCCGTCAGGGGGGCTGGTGGGCGGGCGCGCTCTCTCCTCGCGCTTCCCGCGGTCCCGGCTGCGCTGCCCGCCCTGGAGCGCAGCGTTTTGGAGTGCTCCGTTTTGGAGTGCTCCTGGGACCGCGCTCCTCCCGCTGTGGGCGGCCGGCGTCGGCCCTGCCCCGCAGACGGCGGTGTGTGGATGGGGGGCTGTGTCGCAAGCGGCCGGGCGAGCCCCTCGGGGCTCTCCCGCAGAGGTGGGCGGCTGCGCGGGGCCCTGAAGGTGGGCGGCGCCATCGCGTGCAGGGCTCGCCTTCCTGCGCGTCTCCGCCTCTCGCTGACCTGGCCCACCCTCGGGGGCGCGGGGCACTCCGGCCAGACGGCCGCTGCGGACTCCCACCCTGGCGCGGTCGCCCGGACGTGAGAGGTCCCTGCTCGCCCCGCAGGAAGAGGCCCCCGTCTGCTCGTGGCCCTGCGCCCCCCGCACCCCGAGCCCCACGGGGCCCTCCCAGCCCTGCCGGGCCGGGCACCTGTCCCCTGGGGTTGGGAGGCCGCTGACAGAGCGGCTCCGGTGCACGGGCAGCTGGGAGGGCGGGGGCCCCAGAGGGCAGCAGCTTGATTGTATTTCTGGGCCCCCTCTTGCTGAATTTCCCCCAATTTTTGAAACGAGTGTGATTCTCTTTTGAAAAGAAACCTCCTTTTAATTTTTCTTTGAAGTCGCCAGTTTTATTTAAGACTTTACACATATCTGAATAATTCGTTAAAAAGGACATGTTCATCATTTTTAGAGGTGTACAAATAGGGAAAGTAATGGCTGGCTGGCCAGATTCATGGGATGTGAGGCCAATTTCCTTAAATTAAAAAAAAGATCTGAGTTTTAGCACCTGGAGCTCTAAAAATAGCACTTGGAATTAACACTGTTCTCGGGATTCATGGTTTAAGGAAGTCACTACATTTTATTTCTTGATGCTGTAGATTTAACGACATATGGATAGAAACATGTAACTTCTCACATGGGTTAGACATCGAAAGCAGTTTGTGTATATAAACTTAAACGCTGAAAATGCATGCATTCAGCTATTACGGAACTTGGAACAAATACAAACTTGTTAACTTTCCAGAAGGGAAAAAAAAAAAAACAGTGTTAATAAAGAGTGGTCTTCTGCACCATTTTCAAACATTCTTCCTCCCTTGTTTCTCCATCCCCATCATTATCAGCGTCATCAAGCATTTCCTGAAATTCTTCCTCTGTTAACCCTTCCCCTAGTTTCTTAGCAACCCACTTGATGTTCAGTGATACACTTCCTGCATCATCATCATCAAATAATGTGAAAGCCTCCAATAGTTCTTTTTCATGCTTCTCATTCATTTTTACACTTATTATCCCCTGGAGGAGGGCATGGCAACCCACTCCAGTACTCTTGCCTGGAGAAGCCCGTGGGCAGAGGAGGCTGGTGGGCTACAGTCCATGGGGTTGCAAGAGTTGGACACGACTTAGCGACTGTACCACCACCGTGGCAAAACAGTCTTCAAAACTGATGGTGTCACTTCCTTCTTTGTCAGTCTCAGCTATCATCTTTCTAACGTCTTCCTTCTTTGCTCAAATCCGAAGGCCCGCACTGCAGTCACGTCCCCAGTCGGCACCCTGGCCGGGACCTCCCGACATTACCTGCCTGCCACACTGCCCAATGGTAGCTCACTGCTGCTCAAGAAGCGTCTTTATAAGTCGGACAGAAACGCATCGGTGCCCCAGCTCATGCTTCCCAGGCGCCCTCCCGTGTTTCTGGGGCCTGGGGCTCCCGTGAACTGCAGTCCTGGGGACCGAGGCCCCACACGCACAGTGTCCTCAGCCCAGACGTGCGGCCTGCTCTCCTCTTGTTTCTCCGCCTTCCCGCAGGATCGGTGTGAGGAAGAGAGCAAGTGCGCTGTGTTGGCGGGGTCTGGAGGACGGGCGGGGACGCTGGGCGGAGGCTCAGGTGGGTCTCCCCCCACCCCCACCCCGGCGGGCGCCTGCGATGGGGCAGGACGGAGGCAGACCTGTGGGGCGGGGTGGCGTGGGGCCTGAGGTGGAGCCCACCCCTTCTCTGCCACCCCGGGGCTGGGCGGGCGTCCTGGCACACCCCATGTGCTGTTCTATCCCGAAGCGAGGTCATGGCAGGACCTGGGGTCCCAGAGGGAAACCTGGGTCCTGGGAGGAGCGCCCACACTGAGGTCCGCGGTGCTGACACGCTCGGATCGGGAGACCCGGCGCGTTTCCCCGCTGACGGTACGCCTGCCTGCGACGGTGGCCACCTGCCAGCCTGTGTCCTTCTGCACCTGGCGCGACGGTCCAGCTGGACAGGCCCGGCTGAGCAGCGGGCTCGCTCCTGGCCTTAGTGCTGGTGGCTGCCCTGGAGGTGGATCATCTCAGTTCTCATAGACTATGTTTGCTAGGTTAAGCTTGCTTTGTTTCCTAGAATCTGACCCTGTTAGATGAAGCGTCTGTCCTTGTGTGTGCTCGGTCGTGTCCGACTCTCTGTGACCCCATGGACTGTAGCCCACCAGGCTCCTCTGTCCATGGGATCCTCCAGGCGAGAAGACTGGAGTGGGTTGCCACGCCCTCCTCCAGGGGATCTTCCCGACCCAGGGATCAGGCCTGTGTCACCCGTGTCTCCTGCATTGACAGGTGAATTTTTTACCAATTGCACCACCTGGGATAGGTTGTCACTTAAATACATGATGTCCAGGGCACTCTTTAGGGGCAGATGTCTATTTTGTCTAAGCTCTGCCAGGCCCTGCATCCCGGTGAGGCAGGTCCTCAAGTCCCAGGCCTCTGTGAGGGGCTCTGGCAGCATTTGTAGATGCGAGCTGGCTCTGTCTTGTTCCTCACTAAAGAGGAGGGTGCTGCTGGGTCATCTGTCGTGGGAAAGCCTCCCTCGCTCTTCTTATTTTCACCTTTTTCCTTATCGTCATTTTTTTCCTTATTTTCATTTTTTTCCTTTCATGCTTTCCTTTTTAAGCTCTGCCGGGTTTATCTAAAGGCCTAACATGCAGAGAGGACAGGCGTGCCTCAGGGCACGCTCCCTGCCCGCCACGCTGCGTGTCCCGTCGATTGGTGGCCAGCCCACCGGCACTTCCTCTGTAGAGCTATTCTTAGCCTCCGCATTCGTGCCTCCAGAGGCAAGATTTCCTTTCTCGGGAAAGGAAACGGTTTTCCAGAGGGATAAGCGTGCAGCGCGGGGCAGGATTTCCTGAGGAACCGGGGCGGCTCAGTGCCCGGAGGCCTCGCTGCAGGCGCAGAGTGGGGAGCGCAGGGCACTGTTCGTTTCTAGTGACCTGCCCTTGGAAATTTTTGGACGTATTTGAGAAAGACGCGTGCACGTCCTGGTGTTCACAGTCATGCGTTGTCACTGTTGGCCTGGAAGGCGGGTGCAGTCACCTCCCTGGGGGCCGGGTTTCTGCCTCCAGGACCCTGGGGCTTTGAAGACCCTGACTCCGCGTCGCCCCAAGCCCAGGCTCCAGGCCACGAGGCCGCTGGGCGCCTGGCCGTGTCCCAGGGCAGCTCCCTCAGTCCCAGCGCCACCTTCCACAGGTGCTAAAAGCACATTTTCCACGTTTTTAGCCTCTGAATTCAGACTAGGCTTCAAAGTTTGAAACCTTAGGGAGCGGCTGACACAGTGGCCCCTTGGGTGTGTGAAAGGGATGCTCATCACTGGGGGGAGTGTGACGTGCTGAGCAGCCGTTCCAGCACTGGTGGCCGTCTTGTGGGGCCTGAGTCTGACCTTTAGGAAGAGGTGGCCTCGCTCCTTTCCCGGCGGGGACCCTGGCTGGGGGGCCGTGCCGTCCTGGGGCCCTGCAGGGAGAGTTGCTGTCGGCCCCTGGCTCCCCAGGTGCCATGTCTCAAGTACCCTCTCCTGCTCACAGTCTGGTTACCTCCGAGAAACGGGGCCCTGGCCCACAGGGAACAGAAGTTTGGCATGGGCCAGTGGGAGGCAGCCACGTTTCCCTTGGAGTACAAAATGAACCAGAGCAAAAGCTAACAGAGTTTTGCCAAGAAAAAGTGAAGTGAAAGTGAAAGTCGCTCAGTCGTGTCCAACTCTTTGTGACCCCATGGACTTTGTCCATGGAATTCTCCAGGCCAGAATACTGGAGTGGGTAGCCTTTGCCTTCTCCAGGGGATCTTTCCAACCCAGGGATCGAACCCAGGTCTCCCACATTGCAGGCGGATTCTTTACCATCTGAGCCACAAGGGAAGCCTAAGAATACTGAGTGGGTAGCCTTTCCCTTCTCCCAACCCAGGAATAGAACTGGGGTCTCCTGCATTGCAGGCAGGTTCTTTACCAGCTGAGTTTCCAAGAGAACACACTGGTTATAGCAGACACCCTTTTGCAACAACACAAGAGATGCCTGCACATGGACATCACCAGACCGTCTGTACCAAAATCATATTGATTATATTCTTTGCAGCCAATGATGGAGAAGTTCTATACAGTCAGCTAAAACAAGACCTAGAGCTGACTGTCGCTCAGATCATGAGCTCCTTATTGCAAAATTCAGGCTTTAAATTGAGGAAAGTAGGCAAAACCACTAGGCCATACAGGTATGAGTGAGTGATAGTTGCTCAGTTGTGTCCGACTCTGCGACCCCATGGACTGTGTAACCTGCCAGGCTCCTTCGTCCATGGAATTCTACAGACAAGAATACTGGAGTGGGTTGCCACTTCCCAAATATCTTATGATTATACTGTGGAGGTGATAAATAGATTCAAGGGATTAGATCTGGTAGACAGAGTGCCTGAAGAACTAAGGATGGAGGTTAAGAGCATTGAACAGGAGGCGGTGACGAAAACCATCCCCAAGAAAAATGCGAGAAGGCAAAGTGCTCGTCCAAGGAGGCCTCACAAACAGCTGAGAAGAGAAGCAAAAGTTAGAGGAGAAAGGGAGAGACATACTCGGCTGAATGCAGAGCTCCAGAGAATATCATGAAGAGATAAGAAAGCCTTCAGTGAACAGTGCAAAGAAATAAAGGAAAACAATAGAATGGGAAAGACTAGAGATCTCCTAAGAAAACTGGAGATACCAAGGGAACATTTTATGCAAAAATGGGCACAAAAAAGGACAGAAACAGCAAGGATCTAACAGAAGCAGAAGAGATTAAGAAGAGGTGGCAAGAATACACAGAAGAAGAACTATACAAAAAAAGGTTCTTAATGACCTGGAACCACAATAGTGCGGTCACTCTCCTACAGCCATACATCCTTGAGTGTGAAGTCAAGTGGGCTTTAGGAAACATTATTATGAACAAAAGCTAGTGAAGGTGATGGAATTCCAGCTGAGCTATTTAAAAATCCTAAAAGATGATGCTGTTAAAGTGCTGCACTCAATATGTTAGCATATTTGGAAAACTCAGCAGTGGTCACAGGACTGGAAAAGGTCAATTTTCACTCTGATCCCAAAGAAAGGCAATGCCAAAGAATGTTCAAATTACCATACAGTTGCATTCATTTCATATGCTATCAAGATTATGCTCAAAATCCTTCAAGCTCAGCTTTAGCAGTACGTGAACTGAGAACTTCTTGTTCTCAATGTACAAACTGAACTTAGAAAAGGCAGAGGAACCAGAGATCAAATTGCCAGCATTTGATGGATCATGGAGAAAGCAAGGGAATTCCAGAAAAACACCTACTTTTGCTTCACTGACTACACTAAAGCCTTTGACTGTACGGATCGCAACAAACTGTGGAAAATTCTTCAAGAGATGGGAATACCAGACCACCTGATCTGCCTCCTGAGAAACCTGTATGCAGGTCAGGAAGCAACAGTTAGAACTGGACATGGAACAACAGACTGGTTCCAAGTTGAAAAAGAAGTGTTAAGTTTGTATATTGTTACCCTGCTTATTTAACTTCTTTGCAGAGTACATCATGCAAAGTGCCAGGCTGGATGAATCACAAACTGGAATCAAGACTACTGGGAGAAATATCAACAACCTCAGATATGCAGATGACACCACTTTAATGGCAGAAAGCAGAGAGAAACTAAAGATCCTCTTGACGAAAGTGAAAGAGGAGAGTGAAAAAGCTGACTTGAAACTCAGCATTCAAAAAATGAAGATCATGACATCCAGTCCCATCACTTCGTAGCAAATAGATGGGGAAAAAGTAGAACGGTGACAGATTTTATTTTCTGGGGCTTCAGAATCTCTGTGGACAGTGACTGCAGCCATGAAATTAAAAGACACTGCTTTACTCCTTGGAAGAAAAGATATGACAAATGTAGACAACGTATTAAAAGGCAGAGACATCACTTTACCGACAAAAGTTGGTATAGTCAAAGCTACGGTTTTTCCAGTAGTCATGTACAGATGTGAGAGTTGTACTGTAAAGAAGGCTGAGTGCCAAAGAATTAATATTTTCGAACTGTGGTACTGGAGAAGACTCTTGAGAGTCCCTTTGACTGCAAGGAGATCAAACCAGTCAATCCTAAAGGAGATCAACCCTGAATATTAATTGGAAGGATGAATGCTGAAGCTGAAGCCCCAGTACTTTGGCCACCTGATGTGAAGAGTTGACTCATAAGAAAAGACCCTGATGCTGGGAAAGATTGAGGGCAGGAGGAGAAGGGGACGACAGAGGATGAGATGGTTGGATGGCATCACCGACTCAATGGACATGAGTTTGGGTAAACTCTGGGATCAAAGTAATGGTGAAGGACAGGGAAGCCTGGCAAGCTGCAGCTCACGGGGTCACAAAGATTTGGACACGACTGAGGGTCTGAATAGCAACAACAAGCTAGAAGCAGAGGTCCCTCCTTGGGTGCTGAGGGGAAGCTGCTCGGGCCGCTGACCGCTGTGGGCAGGGTGAGTCAGAGACAAGCGCTGTCCTCCAGGCTGGCCAGGCGGGGAGCCCTCAGTGAGCACTGGGGGTCAGAGTGGGGCGGCTCTGGAGGCCCGCTGACAGCTCTGCCCTCCGGGCCCACACGCCCCGCTCCTGCCCGCCTGCACCTTCCCGGTCTGGCCGCCGTCCACAGCCAGGCCCCTCCTGCGTGCAGAGGGGCTGTGGGCCGGGGTGGAGTCTGCCTAGGGAGGAGGCGGCAAGCAGCCTGCCTCCAAGCAGTGCCTGTCTGACCACTGCGGGCTCTGCTGCCACAAAGCCCGGTCTCTTCCACGCGTTGCTTTCCACGGTTTCTCCGTGGTGGGGTCTCCGTGGGCCTGGGGTCACGGTTCTCTCTTCCAGTCCCGCCCCCATCCCTGATCCTTCTGCCTATGACCATCCTGGAGGCCGCTGTCCTGCAGGGTGACTGCAGGTTGGGTCCCCATGTGCGCCCGCTTTGGTTTCCGGTTGGACTTTGGGGCCCAGGTGCCCCCTGCCCCACCTTGGGAGCCCGGCCCCTCCCGTCTAGGAAGCAGGCGACCTCTCTCCCACAAGAAGTTAGTCAGATGTCTTTTCTGTGATGCTGTTTGGGTTTTTTCATATTTTGCCTTTTTCCCCTGGACTTTAAATTCTTCTTCAAACATTAGGAAGGTAAGCTCTTTGCTGCTGATCTGTATCACAGATATTTTCTATCAGTTTCGCAGTTTTTGATTTTACTATTTTTTTTGCCATGTGATTTTTATTTTTTTTATTTTTTGCAATTTTTAAAAACTTGTAGTTGAACACATGATTCTCTTTAAAAATGGCACTCGAACTTTGAGTCATGGCTCGTTTCTCCGTGTGAACTTTAGAACCGCTTATCTGGTGGAGCTGGGTGGGGTGGGTGGCTCAGTGGGGATCAGCCCTGACGCTCCACCGGAGTCGGGCTGAGGACCAGGAGGCGCTCCGGTGACTCATGTCTGACTCTCGTCTCTGCCAGGAGTGTCTTAACACTTTTCTCTTGTAAAATTGTCACATTTTAAAGTTCACTCCCCACTGGCCCCTTTCCTTGTGCTGCTGTGATAAACGGGGCTTCCTTTCCCCTTGAACCTTCTCGCTGGCTGTTGTTTGTATTTGTGACCGCTGTTGGGTTTTGTATGTTAATTTTTTTTATCTTGCCCCCCCTCCCCACCCCCGAATTCTTTTGTTGTTTGAGTTTCACCACCAGCTCCGTGGGGTCCCCAGATGCACCGTGTCCTCCGTGATGCCAGCAGCCTGTGGCTGCTTCTCACGTGGTGGCGTGGACGTGGGAATGGTGGGCAGCCTGCCAGGTGCCTGAACTTTCCCGGAGGGGCTGGCCTGGCTGGCCTGTCCGCAGGAAGAAGGGACTAGCATTAGGATGAGGAGCAGAGGTGTGCATGCTGTGGCGTTCTTCTGATAAATATACTCTGTGATTGTCAAAGTTGTGATAGTAATAAAATTAAAGAAAACACTTTAGTCAAAATAAGATACAGAACTCTGCCATAAACTGAAGGAACGTGGGAAGGATAAACATAAATCCAAACATTACTGAATAAGAAACAGGAAAAGGCCAGGAAAGCAGTAAACTAAGGAAACGTTGAGTTGTTTATTTGAATGTGTAAGTGAAATAAATATTTGATAAGGCTGCTTATTGGAAGGAAAGCGGGAGGGAGGCGCAGACAGACTGGGCACGCAGCAGCAACCGGGGGCGACGGTTACTCGTTCGGTTTAACCATCTGGATAACGTTGTAAATTAGATCCTCACATTACACCACGTAAAATCAGAGTGGGGGAAAACGTTTAAAGCAACACGCCTCTCATTTTACTGCACACACACCCTTGTGTTTGTAGCATCACGGAGGCGATGGGCTCTGCTGTGAACAGGCCTTCAGAGACTCAGCCCCTCGCAGGTCACTCCTCTGCGGGGTGGGGGGTGTCCCCTTCTCGGGGTCCGCCTTCTTGTCTGGAGCCCCCAGGGGGACAGGCTGCGGGTCAGCTCCCCAGGCTCTATAGCTTGCGGCGTCTCGATGAGTCGGGGTAGCAAAGGAGAGCGGGCAGCAAAGGAGAGCGAGATCCTTTGCTTCCAGACTCTGACCTTTAGCCCTTTAAAATGACTCACCTGATACCAGGTAAGGTCAGACCTCCCTGAGATAATCCCCCTGTTGATTAACTTAGGATCTGCTAATTTTGGAATGTCATTACTTCTGCAGAATCCCTTTCATCTTGGCCGGGTGTCAGCCAGGTGGGGGAGTGGCATCTTACAGTCACTCCCGCCTGGGGCGGGAGCGCCCAGGTGGGGCGCCTGGAGGCTTGTTGGAATTCTGCCCGCCCAGGAAGACTGACCAAATCCTGGCTGATTATGATTTTATCATAAATGTTGCTTCTATTGAAGAACTTTTCAGTTAATTCTTTTAACCTTGGTTTATTTCTTCCCCTTGTTTAAGCCCCCTTATTTTACGTCCCCTATATAATCTTCTTTCTCCCTGAAAAGCTTCTGAAGCCATCACTTTCGGGTTCACGTATACTGGTTGTGAGTCTCCTCACTTTTCTTTGTCCAAAGTTAAGTCCATTTCCCCTTTACTTTTGGAAGATAATTTTGCTGGACACGTAAATCTGGGTTGGTGTTTTGGGGTTTTTCCACCCACATGAAACATTTGATTCACTCTCCCCTCGCTCGTGTAGCTTTTGTCAAGTTCACGGTAATTCTTGTCCTTGTTCCCCTATAGATGAGGTGCGTTTGATTCCTTCCTTCTCTCAAGGTTTCTCCTCATCTTTAGCTTTCAGCAGCTGTGTCTGAATGTCTAAGATGAGGTTTAGATGTTTTGGTGTTTATCCTACTTGGTGTTCTGTAAGCCTTGGGGATCTGCAGTTTGGTCGTAACTTTGCAGAGTTCTTGGCCGTTGTTTCTTCACACTTTTCACCTGCCCTCTTCTCTCTTTCTCCTGACGTTGCTGTTTTATGTACATTTTATCTTTTGAAGTTGTATTACAATTCTTGGATGTTCTGTAATTTTTTTTGTTTTTATAATCTCTGCATTTCAGTTTTAGAAGCTTCTTTTGCCACATCTTCAAGCTTACTATTTCCTTGGCTATGTCTAATCTGTTCATGAGCCATCAAAGGCAGACTTCATTTTTGTTAGTGTTTCTGATTTCTAGTGTTTCCTTTTGGTTCTCAGAGTTTCCATCACGCTGCTTATGTTACCCATCTGTTGCTGAAAATTGTCCACTTTTTCTGTCACAGTTATTTTAAATTCCCTTTCTGATAATTCCAAAATCTGTGTCATAATTGAGTCTGATTCTGATGCATTTTAAAAAATGTCTTTAGGGAATTCCCTGTAGGTCCGGTGATTAGGGGGCTTTCCTGATGGCTCAGTGGTTAAAGAATCTGCCTGTGATGCAGGAGTCTCAGGTTCAGTCCCTGGGTCAGGAAGATCCGCGGAGGAGAGCATGACAACCGACTCCAGTACTCTTGCCTGGAGAATCCCATGGAGAGAGGAGCCTGGCGGGCTATAGTTCATGGGGTCGCAAGGAGTCACACGACTGAAGCGGCTGAGCATGCGCACGTGCTGGTGACCAGGACTCTGAGCGTCCAGCTGCCGGGGGCCCAGGCCCTGTCCCCGGCCGGCGAGTGGCCCAGGCCCTGTCCCCGGCCGGCGAGTGGCCCAGGTCCTGTCCCCGGCCGGGGAGTGGCCCAGGTCCTGTCCCCGGCCGGGGAACTAAGATCCACAAGCTGCGTGGTGCAGCCAATCGATAAATATAAATCGATCAGTCAATCATGTTTAGACTGATTTTCTCTTGCCTTGTGATTTTTGTTGAAATCTGCACGTGATGAGTTGGGTCATAGGGACTGAGGCCTGCAGTGTGGGACGGGGGTGGAGCTGTGTTTACTGTCAGCTGAGGCTGTGATGTCAGAGGGTTTGCCCCCCGTGTCCTGGTTTGGGGGCCCCTGTGTCTCGGGTTTGCCCCCCGTGTCCTGGTTTGGGGGCCCCTGTGTCTCGGGTTTGCCCCCCGTGTCCTGGTTTGGGGGCCCCTGTGTCTCGGGTTTGCCCCCTGTGTCCTGGTTTGGGGGCCCCTGTGTCTCGGGTTTGCCTCCCGTGTCCTGGTTTGGGGGCCCCTGTGTCTTGCCCTCTCGCATCTGGAGTCCATTACTGTTGCCCTGGAGCCTCCTCGTGTGGGGTAAGGAGGGGGCAAGGTGATCTGCAGTCTGTGGTGACTTCTCTATCTGCTGGGGGCCTCTGCCGCTGGGCTGTGACCCTCACGTGTCCCGTCTCCCCCACCCCCATCCCTGGAGCGAGATGGGAAGGCTGACAGGGGACACGTCTGTCCACAGGAGGCGGAGCCCCGGCCAAGCCTTTCCTCTGCCATGTTTCTGGTTAACTTCTCGGTCCCTGTAGAGATAATCATTTCTTTTCTTCATTTTGTTGGTCAGTTGCATTAGAGGCTTTCCTCATGTTGAACCGTCCGTTCCCTCATGGTTTATTGCATAGACTGATTGTGAATTTTCTACCTGCTGCTGCATTCTGTAACGTGGGGCGTTTGCACTGTGCTGTGAGATTGGCTTGAAGTTCCCCCTCTTTTGTATGCTGTCTTTCTCTCCTTTCTCTGTCAGTCAATATTATGTTTTTTTCATGTTAGGCCGCAAAGTTTTTCTTCCTTTTCTGTTATACGGAGCTGTACTGTCTAGTAATGGCTAATTATATGTGACTCATACTGATTTAATCAAAGTTAAATAAAAATTTAAATTCAGTTATTTAGTCACAGTAGCCCATTTCAAGTGGAAATTCAGCTGGTGCAAATAGAGAACGTTCTTATCATCGCATACAGCGATTGGACAGCACTGGTCTTGAGTCAGAGAAGTTTCCTGTGTTGATGGAAACGTTCTGAAATCTGCTCCATCCAGGCCAGTGGTCACTGGCCACAGGTGGCTGTGAGCAGGTTTGTATTTGTGGTGTGTGCTTGTGTTGTTGTATGTGGTTTGTGTGATGTGTGGTGTCTGTGTGTGTTTGTGGTGTAGTGTGTGGGATGTGTATGTATGTGGAGTGTGTGTCCATGTTTGTGGTGTGGTGTATGAGTTGTTGATTTTCTGACTTGTTTTTGTGCAGTAATAAGCAGATGAGCCCAGTACTTTTCATATAACCTGAAAATACTTTTCCCTGTTTGTCATTTGCCTTTTTTTTTTATTGTTTGTAGGGAATAGCAGTTGTTTCAAATGTTGCTAAAGTATTCTGAGAGCTTTCTTTGTTTTTCTCTTCCTCGAGGTTTTAAAATTAAGAGTTAAAGATATGAGCGTAATGTAATTATGAGCATTAAAATGGAGAAAATAAAAGAAAAAAAGAAAGAAATACAACTACTCAGTCTTGGCGCTCTTTGCTCAGTCTTTTTTTATTGCCCCGGTGCAGAGTTTAAAGCGGGAGCTGGCCAGAGCACGCCCACATGCTTCCTGCCCACGCCCACAGCCACGCCCACAGCCACGCCCACGCCCACGAGCTTCCTGCCCACGACCACACCCATGCCCACACCTACACCCATGCCCACGCCCACACCCACACCCACGCGCTTCCTGCCCACGCCCGCCTCCCACTCAGCCCCTCTCCCTCTGTGGACCACCTGGGCCGGGGGAAGGGTGTGGTGCGCGTGGGCGGCCAGGTCTGCAGGGGCTTCTCAGCAGGGGGGTGTGCTGGGTGCTGGCCTGGTCCTTGCTGTGGGGCTTGTACGTGGACGTGAATCACGTGTGCTCCTTCCATCTCCATTAAGGTATGAACTGCTTCCGTGTTCGTGTGTGCTCGTCAGATGTTGCGTATTTTTTAAAATAAAACACACCTCACCCTTTTAGCCTCTGTAACGGCGTTCCATCCCGTTTGCCGTGTTGTGTGAGCAGCACCAGGTTTATCAGTTCAGTTCCGTCGCTCAGTCGTGTCCGACTCTTTGCGACCCCATGCCCTGCAGCACGCCAGGCTTCCCTGTCCATCACCAACTCCCGGAGCTCACTCAAACTCATGTCCATCTTGTCGGTGATGCCATCCAACCACCTCATCCTCCCTCGTCCCCTTCTCCTGCCTTCAGTCTTTCCCAGCATGTTTACACTCAAGACTTATTTACCATTTCAGGAATTTCTTTCTGTTGCCGCCTCCTTCCTTTCCGTAGACGGCCCACGTGACTTTCTTTATCAGTGAACTCTCTGTGGTATTCTTAACTGTAACTCTTATAAACAATGCCATCTTGAACTTGTTTGTGTGCAGAGCATTTTTGTTGTTTAGGATTACTTTATTCTAGGATTGACTTCCAGAAATAGAATTTCGCATTTGGGAAGAAGGAGTATTTTTAACGTTTCCCAGCATGTTTTGAGAATCTGCTCTGCAGACAGGGTACATGAAAGCTCAGGGTGGCGTGTACGTTCTCAGAGCTTACAGAGCCGGCCTGGCCCACACTTTGGGCTGAGATGAGAATATTTCTTTAAGAACTAGTGTGTGTGTTTATGTTTTATTCTTACTTTAGTGGTTTTAAAAATAACTGCATTAGCTAAATATGGGCTGCAACTATGAGGAGGCCTCCAGGCCTGGCCAAGAGCGGCTCCTGGGGCAGAGGCAAAGGACAGATGGATGGAGGAGCTGGGGAGGGCCGGGGGGCGCAGGCGTGTGTGAGGAGAGCATGCGTGTGTCAGCATATGTGACTGTCTATGGGTGTGAGCATGTGTGTCTGCATGCGCACGTTTGTGAGCTTGTGAGTGTGTATCTGTGTGTGTGTGTGCACATGTGCACATGGGAGTGTGTGAGCATGTGTGTCATCATGGGAGTGTGTTAGCCTGTGAGTATCTGTGTGTCTGCATGTGTGTGTCCACATGTGCACGTCTGTTTGCATGTGTGTGTCTGCATGTCCATGTGTATGCGAGCATGTGTGTATCTGTGTGTGCATGTGTGTGTGCATGTGCACATGTGTGTGGGAGCATGTGAGTGTGTATCTCTGTGTGTGAGTGTGTGAGCTTGTGTGTGTGTATCTTTGTGTGTATGTCTGCCCACATGTGCACGTGTGTGAGCATGTGTCTGCCCACATGTGCACATGTGTTTATGAGTGTGAGCATGTATATGTATCTCTGTGTGTCCCTGCATGTGTGTGTCTGCATGTGCACATGTGTGTGAGCATGTGAGTGTATTTTTGTGTGTGTGCATGTGTGTGAGTGTGAGAGTAGGTGTATGTGTGAGAATGTGTGTGCCCACATGCGCACATGTGTGTATGCGTGTGAGCATGTGTGTATCTGTGTGTGTTTGCATGTGTGTCCCCACAGGTGCACATGTGAGTTTGTGAGCCGTGTGTCCTCATGTGAACATGTGTGTGGGCATGTGTGTATCTCTGTGTGTCCGCATGTGTGAGTGTGTGAGCATGTGTGTGTGTCTGTTGAGAGTGTGTCTGCGTGAATGTGTGTGCGTGAGTGTGAGCAGGGAGGGCAGAGGAGCCCGAGGTCTGGTGGCCTGGGGTCGTGGTGCTGCCCCCTCAGCACTCAGGGTTCAGGCTGGGGTCTCTGGAGTTGGGCGAGGCCGTGAGGAGTGCTTGTGAAGGAGAGCGACGTCCCCGTGTGGAGGTCAGGGGTGAGCGGACAGCCCACAGGGACCCGGAGGGGCTGAGAGGCCAGCAGTCGGCTGGGCAGTGAGATGCTGGCCAGGAAGAGTGCCCGGGTCGGGTCACCGAGGGGGTCAGCGTGGCCCTGATGAGCAGGTGGACTGGGCTCTCTGGACGCTCTCGTCCCCAGCCAGTGGATTTCTTCTGTTTCAGAGTAATTTTGGTCCCCCTGTTTTCTGTTTAGAGCTGCCCTTTAATTATCCCACAGCCTCTGGAGGCCTCTCTAAACATAAACACGGGTGTGTCTTTGTTTAAAGCACTTTCATTAGTAATGGTTTCGGGGAACCCCCAGCCGCCTGGGCTGAGAGTCATACTGGTTTCATACTGGAGACCTAAGCGAGCTGGTGACCCGGAGTCCGACTAGAGGAGCATCAGGTGCTGCCGCCCCATCCCGACATGGCCGCCCTGCGGAGCGTCCCTGTGCTGCTCTTAGGCCGTTGACTTGGCTGAACCGCCCCCAGGCCGTGGGCCCGACCCCCTCGGAGGGTTGTGCTCCGTTTCACAGGCCACAGCAGGGCGCCCAGATGACTTACAAGCTGCTTGGGGCCAAGGGCCCCCGGAGCAGGTGGGCCTCGTGAGCCACTGGTCTGGCTCTGGTCAGTGTGGCCCGGGCCTTCTGGGTGGTGGCAGAGTGGGCGCCCCCTTACAGGAGGCTTGTGCACCCACTTACACGAGGCCGTGCGCCACTAACAGGAGGCCGCGCGCCACTAACAGGCAGCCGTGTGCCCCCTTACAGGAGGCTGTGCACCACTTACAGGAGGCTGTGCAGGTCTGTGACGGGGGAGGTTGGGTCATGAGCCGCGCTCTCCGTCCCCACAGGGCCAGGGCCAGGTGGTGGTATGTGTACACACGCACGTGTGTGTGCACTAATGTGTCTGCATGTGTAGGTGTGTGCACATGTGTGTGCATGTGTGGGTGTGCACATGTGGGCGTGTGCACGTGTGGGAGTGTATGTGCTCTCGGTGTGCATGTGTGGTGTGTGTACACGTGTGTGTGCATGTCTGGGTGTGCACTCATGGGCACGCATGTGCACATGTGGGTGCGTGTGCATGCGGGTGTGTGCACTCATGTGTGCACATGTGGGTGCGTGTGCATGCGGGTGTGTGCACTCATGTGTGCACATGTGGGTGCGTGTGCGTGCGGGTGTGTGCACTCATGTGTGTGCACGTGTGGGAGTGTATGTGCTCCCAGTGTGCATGTGTGGTCTGTGTACACGTGTGTGTGCATGGCCGTGGAGGACCTGGCCCAGGTTCCGAGTGTCCGGTAGGAATGGTAGGAGCGGAGGCCTGAGAACCAGGTGGCGGCGCTGGGGACCGAGCCCAGGCCATGCGGAGAAATCTGTTGTCTCAGCCCCGGGGCCTGTGCGTGTGGTTTCCATTACAGGGGACATGGCGAGCCTCTGTCACTGTGTTGATTCCAGTCCGCGCCGTCCAGAATCACGCAGGGCAGCCTGCTTCGCCCACATGCCGTGTTCCCCTGGGGACCCACTGGGAGAGTGCCCTGCCTGCGGCCAGCGTCCAGCCTGTCTCGGGAGAGGGAGGCCCTTCGGCCCTCGCGCTTCACTCAGCCCTTCCTCGTGCAGGACCCTTGGTTCAAACATGGGGGCGTCGCGCCTGCTGTCGGGGCCTGACGCCCCGCTCTGTGCCCACCCAGGTCTCCCCTCTGGCTCCAGGCTCATGCCCCCTGTGTAGCAGCTCTGGGTCAACTCCTGGACGCCTCCTGGAGGGAGTGAGCCCCGGGTGCCCTAGGTGGGAAGCTCAGGTTTAGGAAGGTGGGTGGTCCTCGCCCTTGGAGACTTCGCCGGCCCACCTGGGGAGTCACGCAGGTTGGGTCCGGGGCCGGGGACAGGATGGAGGGTCCCGGTCATGCCTGTCCTGAGGGTCAGTTGGGAATGTGGTGAGGGGCCTGCAGCGGCAGCAGTTCAGCTGGTCCTAAGGCCTCCCGTCTCCTACTAAGGGCCGCTTCTTGCAGGGTTTTTGCGAGGATGTCAGGGACATGTGTGTGTCGGGCGGGGCCACAGGCTAGAGTGCAGGGTTAGGGGCCTCATGTTAGGTCGTGCCCCTGGACGCCAGGACTCTGGACCAAATCTCTTCTTCCTCTGTCTCCAGGCTGAGCCCATGGGCGCTGGTGTGAAAAGGTTGCTGAAATGCTGGTGGGGCCTGCTGCACCACCAGACCAGGCCCTCTGTCCTCAGTCAGGACTGGAGGTGGAACTGTGGGCCTTGCACTGAAAGTCCTCTTTCTTTGATCGCCTCGGGACCTGAGGCCAACTGACCATGGTCCCTGCCCCTGTGCCGGCCCCGGTGTGGGGTGTGCTGCGTCCCTGGCTCAGGTGGGGGTCAGCAGGGTCTGTAGGAGAGGGGCGCACACTTTAGTGCTGTCCCTGCTCTCAAAGCGGGGCCGCCCTCCCCATGGTCAGCGCAGACCAGCTCCAGCCCTCGGACACCGGGGCTGGCATCGGTCTGCCCCGTCTGTGGACCTGCCAGTTCTGGGCGCTGGGTAAGCTGGAGTCCAGCCTCTTCCACTGAGCGTGGTGTTTCTGAGGCCTGTCCGTGTGTGGCCTGTCAGTGGCTCCTGTGGCGTGGTGTGTGACCACATGTTTTACCTCCGTCCGTGAGCTGCTGGGTCTCTGGGTGGTTCCTGCCTTCCGGCTCCTGGTCAGCCGCTGCGAGTGCTCGTGGCTCTGTCTCTGTGGATGAGTGTTTGTGTCTCGTGGACACATCGCCGGGCCACATGGCAAGTGCACGCTGTTTCCCACGGCGCCTGCACCCCCAGCCGTGTCTGGGGGTCCGCTTCTGCGCTCGCTGTTCTCTGCTGTCAGCCTCCTGACGACGTAGGGTGGACTCTCTCTCGCTTGGGCGTGCAATTCCCTGAAGCCCAGTGATCAACGTTCAGCCTCTGCTGGGGCTGCTCCGGCCGCCGGTCTCCTGCTGCCATCTCTTTGCTCGCCTGTGAGGGCGCTCGAGGGGGCAGGGTGTGCCCCGTCGCTGCTCAGACGTGGGGCTGGGGGCCTGGCTCCCGAACCTGGCCTTGGGGACCGGAAGACCCCACACCTGGCTGGACTTGGGCCACCGTCTTTATCCGGCAGGTGCCTGGGACGTCCTCCGCCCCCTGCTCTGCGGTCTGTGAGACTCTGGGTCTGCAGCCGTCTTTTCTCTTTGTTCATTATTTGTCCACAGTCCAGTCTTCTTGCTTTTCGGGACACGTGGAAACCTCCGCGGGCGGCAGCTGCTGCCTGTGGCGCTGCTGCTGCTGTGTTGGGCCCGGCGGTGGTCAGCCCGGCCCCTGGCTCCGCCCACAGCCTGGGTGCCCAGAGCCCCGCTTGGATCCGGGGTGTGTGTCCAAGGGGTGCTGGGTTGTCTGTGCTGAGCTGTGGCGGGTGACCGGCGCTGTCAGATTCGGCTTCTCCCTGTTGCTAAGTGTGGCCCAGTGGCGTCGGCCACTGGCGCTGGTGTCACCAGCTCCTGGGGGCTGCTCGGCTCCCAGTCTGAAGCTCTGCACCGCCCGATGAGGGTCCCCGTGTGTCTCCTGTCCCCATCTCAGTGCCTGGACCATGCTGGCTTGGGTCGGGCTGCGTGCCCTGCTCGGCTGGCTGGCCTGGGGGTCCAGGAGCCTGGCAGGATGTGTGGGAAGAGGCACACCCCCATTTTCTCAGGGACCCTGTGCTGGCTCTCCCCTGGGATCTGCAGGCCCGAAGTCAACCCTTGGGGCCACACAGCTCTTTGTCCGATCTCAGGCCAGTCCTGGGACCCCACGCCGCTGGGTCCTGCCCGACGCCCCGCCTGGGACACTCCCCTGCAGGCCTGGGGCTGGCTGTGGGTCCAGGCTCCAGTGCCCGCCCCTCACCCCACTGAGTGGCGGACCAGGACCTGGAGCGTCGTGCCCCAGGAGGACCCCCCTCCCCGCCCCGTCGTGCCCCAGGCTGCAGTGAGCACGAAGATGGGCCGTCACAGTCGCCTCTGCTCACGGCTGCTGGGCTGTGTCACGGGCCTGACCGTCTTCTTTTTTCTCTTTAATTTACAGCCAGAAAACCTCCAGAAGAACTGGCTTCGGGAGTTTTATCAGGTAAGAGCCGGGCGGCAGCCGGCCCACATGAGGGAGGCCGGGTTTGTCCTGCGGCCCCGCTGTCCTCGGGGGGTGGGGGCGTCCCCCCGGCATGGGGAGGGAGGAGGGGGACCCCACTGGGGGGAGGGGGGAGGGGAATGCTTCCCATTTCCTGGTTCCTCCTCGGAGGCCCCTCCCTTCTCAGATGCCCCCCTGGCTGGGGCTCTGCCTGTCAGCGGGGACCTTCACGAGGACCTGGGTGCAGGATGGAGGCAGTGAAGCCTGTGTGTGCCCCCAGGTCTGGGCAGGATGCATGGTGGTGACGGGGGCTGGACTCTGGCCAGAGGCTCCAGGCGAGGCCTGTCAGGCCAGCTGCCCTTCCCGGCCCCCCATGGGGCCCTGCATCTGTGCTCAGCTCTCTCCTGGATGTCAGGGTCAGCTCTGCAGGGTCAACAGAGGGCTCTGCTCCTGGAGCCTGTGGTCCCGGGTGGGTGGCTCACATGGGACCCCGGCGGGGCATCTGAGAGGCCTCTGGGAACTGGTGGGTGAACAGCGTCCTGCTTGGCCAGAGCTGCCCAGTGACTTTGGCCCCTGGAGGCTGGCGTGGTCGCAGACCAGGGAGCCGGGTAGGGAACGCATGGCCGACGGCGCGGGGCACTTCTGCGACAGGTCTGTGGGGCGGGCGCAGGTGCTTTGAGGGCAGGAGGAGGTGCAGGAGTTGGGTGGCCCCGGGCCGCTGAGGCCCTGGGGCTGGGAGCTGGCCCCACGGCAGATCCACTCGGGGGCCGTCTGTCCGGCTGTCCCCCGACTCCTGCCATCCAAGCTGGCGCTGGGGGCAGCTGCTTGTCAAGTCTGCTGGTGTGGGCAGTCCACATCCCCCAGACGCTCCAGCCACTGGCGAGGGGCTGGGCTGGGTAGCAGGGCCTCTCTGGAATCGAGAGGCCCAGGGTCCGGCAGGAAGGGCCTGGGCCGTCGGAGGGTCGGTAGTCTCGGCCAAGGGGGACGGGTTCCCACCCAAGGCCCAGGAGGGTGGGGGGCGCGAGGTGCCAGGGGAGCGTCTGGTGGGGCATGGGCCTGGTTCCCATCACAGGGGGTTCTGAACCCGTCCTTCCCCGATTTTACCTTCCCAGGTGGGCAGCAGCCTTAGGGCCCCCAGCCAAAGCCCGGCTGAGCTGTGGGGTCAGCTCCCGGCAGGCAGCTGGCCCAGTGGGGCGGGCGAGGCCCCTTTCCCGGGGAGGGTGACCTCTGAGGCGTGCTCAGGCCCCAGCAGCGGCCCGGCCTGAGTGTGGAGTGAGAGGCCCTGGCATGTGGAGCCCCGTCCCCGATGTCTGCTCCCCGCTCTCTGTCAGCAGCCACTCCATCGGTTTCAGCCAGAACCGCTGCTCTTGGGTGTCTGTCTGCTTTTCACAGCCGGCCCCGGCGGGTGTGAGACGCGGTGGGAGCACATCGGGGGTGGTGGTGGGTGGCGGGCCTGGATCCAGGCTCAGAGGGGTCCTGGCGGTCACGGCCGCACGGGAGCAGGCGGGAGGCCTATGAAGGCGCGGGCCACGTCCCCGACAGCCCCAGAGGGCTGCCCTCTGAGAGCCCGTGGGGGCCGCCCTCCAAGTGGGTCCCCAGGGGCCGCCATCCCTGAGAGCCCGTGGGGGCCGCCCTCCAAGAGGGTCCCTTGGGGCTGCCGTCTGCGAGAGCCCCTGGGGCGGTCGGGAAGCAGGCTGGAGGCATGGGGTTCACGCCCAACCTCCTTTGCCTGCGTTTTACTGATGACCTGGAATCGCCATTGGCTCAGGACACTCAGTGGCTGCTGCTCCGGGGCGGAGTTCAGAGCCAGGCAGCCCCTCTCCTCCCGGCTCTGAGCCCAGGACTCGCAGGCCACAGGGGCGCCCCTTCTCAGCCTCCCAGCCGCACACGCAGCAGCTGTTCCCTGAAGCGGAGCCCAGGGGCTGGGCAGGCGTTTTCCTCCAAGTCAGTGTCCGGATGCCCGCCTCCTTCCCGGAACACGTACCTCGGTCCCGGGAACCAGCGCGTGTGGCGGGCGGAGAGCCCCTGGGCAGCAGGCGCAGCCTCTCTTGGAGGAAGAAGCCTCAGCAGCACAGGCCCCCTCACTTCCTGGGCTGACCCGGTCAGGGGGGTGATCCCCGCCGCCCGCGGCCCAGCAGCTGTGGGACTGGGCTGGAGCGGCCTCGCCCAGAGCAAGGTGACCGGTGGTCCAGGGGAGGGGGCTGGGGACTGACCTTGTTTTAATCCTGGAGTTTCTATTATGCAGTTCTAATATTTCTCAAAGGAAGCTTTACCTGCTTTTACAAACAGAACTGGATAGAACCTTCATTTTCCTAGAATCCTTGGAATGATTTTTGCCGTTTTTGTAAAACTTGATCCTGTGAAAATGTAGGAGCCGGAGAAAACGTGGTCCGTGTTCCCGTCCTCGGCTCTGAGCTGCGGTTCTCACGTGTTCCATCCGAGCATGGTCCCGGCACCATGGAGAGTGGGCCGCCTTCCAGAAGGTGCAGAGCCTGGCGTCATCCCAGCTGCCCCCCACATGTGTCCCGGTCCTGGCCTCCCCTGGGCATCCAACTCCTGGGCCCAGCGCAGCCGCAGGCCTAGCCCCCGCCTCACCCTCCTCTGGGCCAGCGGCAGTCTTCCCGGGCCCTTCACGGCCCCCCCGGAACCTCCCCGGCCGCCTCACCCCCTCCGTCCTCTGAGAGCAGCGGCACGCCCTGCAAAGGGAGCCCGGGTCCTGCCACCCTTCCGCCTCCTGTCTCAGGGGCTGAGGGCCGGGGGTCCGCGCGGGGCCTCCCTGCCTCCTTCTGCACTTGCTCCCTCCATGCCGCCTGCCCCCTCCTGGTCCCAGAGGTTGCTGCCCCTCGAGAGGCCCTGTCGGCGCCCTCCCGGCCTCGTCTTGCTCGGTGGCTGCCTCTGCCTGAACGCGCATTCTGGAGGTGCAGGCTCCAGACGCCCGGCCTGGGCGTCTGCGTGCCCCTGCTCATGTGCTGCAGCCCGTCCTCATGAGGTGCCTGGCTGGGGCCTTTCTGGGGCTGAGGGGCAGCTGAGGTCCCGGGGGCCCGTGGGGTGAGTTCCTCGCGTGGACAGACGAGGCTCGGGAGGTGCCCGCCACATGCAGGCGCTGCTCAGCGGGGGGAGTGGGCCGGACACGCCCTCGGGGGCCTCCATTGCTGCAGACAGACTGCGCTGGGCCGGGGGGCTGGGCCCTGGAGGAGGCTGGCACCAGACCTGAGGCCTCTGGCGGTCCCCAAGCCTCGTTCTCCAGACTGAGCCAGGTGGGCGGAGTCGGCTGTAACAGGCGGGACACACGTGACCAGGCCTGTCCCGCGGCTGCGTCCAGCGTCCGGGACTGTGTGTGCGTGGGGTGGGCCCATCCTGCGGCCGCGTCCAGCACCCAGGAGTGTGTGCACATGGGGTGCTCAGCTCTCGGTTGGATGAGAGTGAGGAACCGCGCAGAGAGATGAGCAATTCTGCCTCGAGTTTGACGTCAGAGCCTCCTGCCCGACGTCTGCATGTCCCAGGGAGGAGGTGCTGCCCTCAGCCGGTCATAGGACCGCGCGCGCGTGTTGACGGCACGCGGGGCGCTGGCTCACACACAGACATGACAAATGAGCAAGTGGTGACGACTTTTATTGAGATAACAGATGTTTGTTATTTACTAACGAGAGAACCACTAAGGTGTTAGAACCGGTTCAAAGAAGAGTCCAGAGGGGAACACCGGCCTCTCCTGTCAGCGACGCTGAGGGGAGCCCACGTCCACGGGTGCCGGACCGGCCACGCGAGCTGTGCTGCGCTGGACGCTGGTGTCCTGCAGCCCTGAATCCTTGCGTTTCTGCTGGAGTTCAGAGTTCACGGGACGGTACAACGGCTCGGGGGTCACTAAGGTTGAGAGAACCCCCAGAGGGACAGGGCGCCTCCAATCTGTTATGCCCATTTGAAAGCCTTTCACAATTTTCCCTGAGAATCATTTAAAAAAATAATGTGATGAGTAATATCTGCTTCCAGCTAGCACGGAGAAAGTGAACATCGCTCATTTGTGTCCGACTCTTTGCGACTCTTTGCGACCCTGTGGACTGTAGCCCGCCCGGCTCCGCTGTCCATGGGCTTCTCCAGGCAAGAACACTGGAGTGGGTAGCCCCTCCCTTCTCCAGGGCTTCCCAACCTAGAGATCGAACCTGGGTACACACAAAAACAGGTACCAAATTAAAACCAGAAAACGTATGAGACATGCTGGTTTTCCGACCTCAGGCAGTGGGCAGGGCAGGACAGTGTGGCTGTGGGATCAGAGGCCAGGCTGCACTGGCCACAGTTAAAGCCCTTGAGGATGCCCAGGCTAGTGTCCAGGGAGCTGGAATGCAGAATTTGATGTTTACAACCAATAAAAAATGAGCAGGCAGGCACAGATGCAGGGGCATCGGGCCCTTCTGTCAACGGCACGGTTAGAGGCATACCAGTTGTATTGGCCTCGGCACACCTGCTTTTGATTTTATTCTGCCAATTGTTTTCTGATTTCTTCTTCACTGTTTTCTGCTCTCTATTTTTTTCCTTTTTCTTGATTACTTTCCACTTAATTTGCTCTTCTATATGTAATTTCTGAAAGTAGAAGATAAGAATGATCAATTTCAGAAATTTGACACTGGGGAATGTTCACTGAAGATCCTGGGGACAATAAAAAGATAGTAAGGGAATTATCATGAACAACTATTTGCCAATAAATCTGGACACTTACATGAAAGGAAGATGTTTTTGGAAAAGCAAAGGAAGCTAAGTCGAGAAGAAATAAACGAGCTCTTTATTTAAGTTTTGCTCAACACTGAAAAGTTCTGTCAAACGTCTGAGCAACACACACTGACGTTTCTGTCGAGCATTTCGGGAAGGTTGAGGCACGTGATGCTGTGACACAAAGCCAGAGTCGCCTCTGAAAACACAGGTCGGCCTCCTGCGTGGAATAAACTCCCAAGTTCAAGGAGCTTCAGCAAATCAAGCATGTACAACTGCTTACATGTGTAACAATGCATGTAGTACACTCACTCACACACACGCATACAAACAGCGGCGTATCAAAAAGTTATGCGTGAGCACCAAGCCGTGCAGGCCTGGCTTAACATTCGAAAATTAATAAATAAGATCACCCACGTCAACCGACTGTGAAGAAAAAACACACGATCGTCTCTGCAGATGCAGGAAAAGCATTTGCTGAAATTCTGTAACCATTTCTGATGAAAGGTTCCGGCAAGCTGAGTGGAAGGAGCTTCTGTAACGAGCACTCACGCCCTGAGCCTGACGGCACAGTTCCCGGGGGACGAGATGCTTTCTTGCCGGGACCCTGGAGTGGGGTGGCGCAGGGCCTGCCCGCGTTCTACTGGGCGGTGAAGGTCCTCGCTGGAGTCTGGAGTCTCTGGCCAGAGAGGAAGTAGAGTCCTACAGACTGAAGGGAGGGAGCTGGCCTGCGCCTGGGCAGAAGGTGTGGCGGGCTGTTCAGGAAGCGGTGAGGGATGTGCAGAAATGTGGCTGCTAACTACTGTCAGTGAGTGTGGTGAGCGTGCAGCACACAGGGCACCCTGAGGACGTCTTTTATGTTAGATGTGAGCATGCGTGGTAGCACCGAAATGAAGCAGTGGCCACACATCTGATGAAACATGTTAATGGCTGCGCTCAAGCTGGATGTAGAAAAGGCAGAGGAACCAGAGACCAAATTGCCAACCTCCGCTGGATCATCGAAAAAACGAGAGTTCCAGAAAAACATCTATTTCTGCTTTATTGACTATGCCAAAGCCTTTGACTGTGTGGATCACAACAAACTGTGGAAAATTCTGAAAGAGATGGGAATACCAGACCACTTGACCTGCCTCCTGAGAAACCTGTATGCAGGTCAGGAAGCAGCAGTTAGAACTGGACATGGAACAACAGACTGGTTCCAAATAGGAAAAGGAGTACATCAAGACTGTATATTGTCACCCTGCTTATTTAACTTATATGCAGAGTACATCATGAGAAACGCTGGGCTGGAAGAAGCACAAACTGGAATCAAGATAACCGGGAGAAATACCAATAACCTCAGAAATGCAGATGACACCACCCTTATGGCAGAAAGTGAAGAAGAAATAAAGAGCCTCTTGATGAAAGTGAAAGAGGAGAATGAAAAAGTTGGCTTAAAGCTCAACATTCAGAAAACTAAGATCATGGCATCTGGT
Source organism: Muntiacus reevesi (assembly GCF_963930625.1). Classification (NCBI taxonomy): domain Eukaryota; kingdom Metazoa; phylum Chordata; class Mammalia; order Artiodactyla; family Cervidae; genus Muntiacus; species Muntiacus reevesi. The sequence continues at coordinate 172,316,430 of NC_089250.1, forward strand.
CCCATCAGTTTATGGCAAATAGATGAGGAGACAGTGGAAACAGTGTCAGACTTTATTTTTTTGGGGTCCAAAATCACTGCAGATGGTGACTGCAGCCGTGAAAGTAAAAGACACTCCTCGGAAGCAAAGCTATGACAAACCTTGGCAGCATATTAAAAAGCAGAGACATTACTTTGTCAACAAAGGTCCATCTAGTCAAGGCTATGGTTTTTCCAGTGGTCATGTATGGAAGTGAAAGTTGGACTGTGAAGAAAGCTGAGCACCAAAGAATTGATGCTTTTGAACTGTCGTGTTGGAGAAGACTCCTGAGAGTCCCTTGGACTGCAAGGAGATCCATCCAGTCCATCCTAAAGGAGATCAGTCCTGTGTGTTCATTGGAGGGACTGATGCTAAAGCTGAAACTCCAATACTTTGGCCACCGGATGCGAAGAACTGACTCCTTGGAAAAGAGCCTGATGCTGGGAAAGACTGAGGGCAGCAGGAGAAGGGGCTGACAGGATGAGGTGGTTGGATGGCATCACCAACGCAATGGACATGAGTTTGAGTAAACTCCAGGAGTTGATGATGGACAGGGAGGCCTGGCGTGCTGCAGCCATGGAGTCGCAGAGTCGGACACGACTGAGCGATTGAAGTGAGCTGAACGTCTGTGCAGCGATGAGAGCAGTTCAGGAAAGTCCCGAGGAAGCAGGGAGGTGTCCCTCTCCAAGGAGGCCAGAGGTGGGGTCCCCACTGCTTTCTTTGTCAACCTCTGAGAAGCCAGGCTCATGCCCTAGTCTGCTGGTGTGGGGCATGGGGACAGGAAGGGTGCGTTCCTGCAGGATGGGGGCCAGGGGGCAGGGGCACAGGCAGTGGGGCCCCTCCGCGCCTGCCGCTCTCTGCTCTGGGCTCGGCCTGAGTCTGCAGCTGCCCCCAGTGCCCAGCCTCCTCCGTGTTGGGGTGCGAGGTCCTCCCTGCAGACCTGCCGAGCCTTCAACGGGCTGCTGATGCCGCTAGTCTGGGCTGTGCCCGCAGGGCCCGCCCTCGTGGCGCGTGAAGAGGGCACACTTCCCAGGGAGCCACAGGGGCCCGATGACAATCCTCATTGGCCTTGAAGAGCTGCTGGATTGCCGGGTCAGCGCGGTCGCATCTAGCAGCTCAGCCGGGCGGGGATCGGGTGTGCCGTCTGCCCCACACGCCCTGAGTTGCCCCTGTAAGTGCCTGGCACACATGAGCATCACACCCGGGTCCTCGGACCCCATCCACCCCAAGCCAGAGTCGCGGCTTCCTGTCTGCCTCTGGTACGGAGAGAGGCGGGCCCCCCAAGGTGGATGCTGGGGGGCTCACACACACCCATGGGCCCCCGAGATGGATAGTGGGGGGCTCTCTCACACCATGGGCCCTCCGAGATGGATAGTGGGGGGCTCTCTCACACCATGGCCCCCCCGAGGTGGATAGTTGGGAGGCTCACTCACACCCATGGGCCCCTGAGGTGGATAGTTGGGGGGCTGTCTCACACCCGTGGGCCCCCGAGGTGGATAGTTGGGGGGCTGTCTCACACCCATGGGCCCCCGAGGTGGATAGTTGGGGGGCTGTCTCACACCCTTGGGCCCCCGAGGTGGATAGTTGAGGGGCTGTCTCACACCCATGGGCCCCCGAGGTGGATAGTTGGGGGGTTGTCTCACATCCATTGGGCCCCCGAGGTGGATGCTGGGGAGGCTCTCTCACACCCATGGGCCCCCCCGAGGTGGATACTGAGGGGGTTCTCTCACACCCGTGGGCCCCCTGAGGTGGATAGTTGGGAGGCTCTCTCATGCCCATGGGCCCCCCAAGGTGGATGCTGGGGAGGGCTCGCTCACACCCGTGGGCCCCCCAACGTGGATAGTTGGGGGGCTCTCTCACACCCATGGGCCCCCTGAAGTGGATATTGGGGAGCTCGCTCACGCCCATGGGCCCCCCAAGGTGGATAGTTGGGGGGCTCACTCATACCCGTGGGGCTGCTGTGGTCAGAGGCTGCAGGGGGTGCTCTGTGCAGCCTCTTAGCCCGTGGTCACTGTGTGTGTCCCCGTGCACTGGAAACCACCCTGAGGAATCGGGCGGCTTCGAGGAGGTTCCAGGCTGAGACCAGGAAGCTGTGGCCGTCAGCTGGCCCCGGGGTCCGCAGGGAGAGCCAGGCGGCAGGGGCACCCTGTCGGCTCAGGACCTGCTTCCATCCTGCTTGCCCCTTGTCAGGGAAGGTGCTTCTTGAATGAAAATCAAGTCGTTCTTAGAGACCTCTGAAGGCCCAGGAAACTCCGTATTTCTGCCCCCTTGAAAGGCATAGCCTCGTGTCTGTCTGTCCAGATCTGGGGTAAAGCCACGGTTCACCCCCGGACGCTGCTTCAGCTTTGCGGCCGGCGGTCATGCAGGCCTGTGGGTGCCCAGGGCCAACAGCCACACTAGGACCCCTCCAGCCCCAAGGGCTCGGAGCGGCCCTCCTGCCCACACGGGGGCTGGGAGCCGCCCTCGCTGCTCAGACGGCCAGGCCCCCCGCCTGCTGGCGAGCTCGCAGAGCCTCGTTCTGTCCTCGTTGCCGGCCGGCAGCGGTGTGGGGCCTGGGCTCTGGGAGCGCGTCCGGTCAGGGCTGCCAGGAGCTGAGTCTGGGCCTTCCTTCTCGGGGGGCAGGCCCCTGCCTCCCCGACACCTTCCCGACGCAGCCCTGGGGCGGAGGGTGGGTGGCTGGGCGTCCAGAGGACCCCTGCCTCCGGGGCCGAGGGTCATAGACATCCTCGCAGGGTGTTCTCAGGCGTAGCTGGTAAATAGCAATCTTGCCTCTGGAGAAATTCCTTTGTCGCTTTTCGGCTCCTTATCTCTGCTGTCCGGCCTGCACTGGGTTGTTTGTAGGATGTAATTCCTTTTTAGGTAACTCAGATACTCCTCTTTGGAGCAGGCCTAACAAGGCCTGGCTGCTGCTATTTTTAGCGGGGCCGGGCGGCTCTGCGTGTCCTGCAGACCAGAGCCGCCCTCTCTTCGCCACCTGTACAACGTCAGGACAGGGTCTGGTTTTGTTTGGCTGGGTGGTGTGTTTTTGTTTTTATTTTTAATTCCCTCAGCTCTTCCTTGCCAAAATCTCTAATTCACTCTTTTCCAAAGTATTTTTCTTGAGCCTTCCTATGAAAGAACCCGTGTATTTCTATCAGTTGCCTACGTTTCCCCCCTAGAGTTCGCAGAAGCTCCTTTTTTTGGTAAAGAATGTTGGCCCAGCGCATGTGCAGATGTGAGCAGCCACCCTGTCCCAGGTGGGCAGGGCGGGGGCCAGTTAGAGCCCACGCAGCGGAGGCCCCGACCCTGACTCTCCAGGGCCAGGAGCCCCCTGCCCGTCCAGCTCCTGCTTCTCTGAGCTCCTCCCCATCAGTCGTGGCCTGACCTTGCTGCCCACATCTTGGAGGAACTTTCCCATCCACCCTCAAGACAGCTATGCCATCCTCCTCGAAGGGCTCTCTGTCTAGGCTCCTTCCTGGAGGCAGGGGGAGGCCTGCAGCTCTGACCTCAGTGGCCCAGAGAGCTCCGGGCCGGCACTTTCACTCCTAGTCCCGGGGTCCCCCGGGTGACAGCTGGTTCTGCCCCCGCGGCATTTGTGACGGTGTTGAACGGACACGCCATCCGGTGCTTGCTGTGTGTCTGTCTTGAGCACAGTGACTGAACAAGGCAGGCACGTGAGGAAGGGGACACTCAGAGAGCCTGGGAAAACAACAACTAGGTTGTTGTTCAGCAGCAAAGTCGTGTCTACTCTTTGCGACCCCATGGACTACAGCACACCAGGCCTCCGTGTCCATCACCAGCTCCCGGAGTTTATTCAAACTCATGTCCATCAAGTCGGTGATGCCATCCCACCATCTCATCCTCTGTCGTCCCCTTCTCCTCCTGCCTTTAATCCCTCCCAGCATCAGGGTCTTTTCCAGTGAGTCAGCTCTTCCCCTTAGGGGGCCAAAGTGTTGGAGTTTCAGCTTCAGCATCAGTCCTTCCAATGAATATTCAGGACTGATTTCCTTTAGGATGGACTGGTTTGATCTCCGTGCTGTCTAAGGGACTCTCAGGAGTCTTCTCCAACACCACAATTGAAAGCATCAGTTCTTCAGTGCTCAGCTTTCTTTATGGTCCAGCTCTCACATCCATACATGACCAATGGGAAAACCATAGCTTTAACCAGACAGACCTTTGTTGGCAAAATGATGCCTTTGCTTTTTAGTACAATGTCTAGGTTTGTCATAGCTTTTCTTCCAAGGAGCAAGCGTCTTTTAATTTCATGGCTACAGTCAGTATCCATAGTGATTCTGGAGCCCACAAAAGCAAAATCTGTCACTGCTTCCACGTTCCACCTTTCTATTTACCATGAAGTGATGGGATCAGATGCCATGATCTTAGATTTTTGAGTGTTGAGTTTCAAGCCAGCTTTTTTAAACCTCCTCTTTCACCTTCTTCAAGATGTTCTTTAGTTCCTCTTCACTTTCTTCCATTAAAGTGGTGTCATCTGCATGTCTGAGGTTTTTGGTATCTCTCCCGGCAATCTTGGTTCCAGTTTGTGCTTCATCCTGCCTGGCACTTCACGTGACGTGCTCTGCACAGGTTAAATAAGCAGGGTGTCAACACACAGTCTTCTTGTTCTCCTTCCCCAGTTTTGAACTACTAAGTTGTCCCACGTCTGGTTCTAATCATTACTTCCTGACCTGCATACAGGTTTCTCAGGAAACAGGTAAGGTGGTCTGGTACTCCATCTCTTTAAGAATTTCCCACAGTTTGTTGTGATATACACAGTCAAAGCCTTTAGCGTCATCAGTGAAGCCGAAGTAGATGTTTTTCTGGAATTCCCTTGCTTTCTCCATGATCCAGTGAATGTTGGGAATTTGATCTCTGGTCCCTCTGCCTCTTCAAAACCCAGCTTGAACATCTGGAAGTTCTCAGTTCACATACTGTTAAAGCCAAGCTTGAAGGATTTTTAGTGTGACCTTACTAGTGTGTGAAATGAGTGCAATTATACAGTGGTTTGAACATTCTTTGGCATTGCCTTTCTTTGGCATTGAAATGAAAATTGACCTTTTCTAAACCTGTGGCCACAGCTGAGTTTTCCAAATTTGCTGGCATATTGAGTGCAGCACTTTCACAGCTTCATCTTTTGGGATTTTAAACAGCTCAGCTAGAATTCTATCACATCCACTAGCTTTGTTCTAGTGATGCTTCCTAAGGCCCACTTGACTTCACACTCCAGGTTGTCTGGCTCTAGATGAATAACCACACTTATCATGGTTATCCAGGTCATTAAGACCTTTCTTGTATGGTTCTTCTGTGTATTCTTGCCACCTCTTCTTAATATCTTCCGCTGCTGTTAGGTCCTTCCTGTTTCTTTCCTTTATTGTGCCTATTCTTACATGAAAAATTCACTTGATATCTCCAGTTTTCTTGAAGAAGCTGGTGTTTCCCATTGTTTTCCTCTGTTTCTTTGCTTTGATCACCGAGAAAGACTTTCTTATCTCTGCTTGCTGTTCTTTGGAACTCTGCATTCAGATGGGTATGAGTGCATCGCCTTTGCCTTTCATTTCTCTTCTTTCCTCAGCTATTTGTGAAGCGTCCTCAGACAACCGTTTTGTTTTCATGCATTTCTTTTTCTTGGGGATGGTTTTGGCCACCTCCTGTAAGTGTTACAAGCACCATCCACAGTTCTTCAGGCACCATGTCTACCACATCTAATCCCTTGAATCTATTTGTCATCTCCAGTGTATAAACATAAGGGATTTGATTTAGGTCATACCTGAATGGCCTAGTGGTTTTCCCTACTTTGTTTAATTGAAGCCTAAATTTTGCATTAAGGAGCTGATGATCTGAGCCCTAGTGAGCTCCCGGTCTTGTCTTTGCTGACCGTGTGGAGCTTCTCCATCTTTGACTGTGATCCCTGAAAGGCTGGGCAGCAGCCTATGGTTTGTTCCGTGGCCCAGCGACGGCCCTTCCTGCCGAGTGGGCCACGGGAGAGGGTACGCCCCGCGGCCGTGTCCTGGGCTGTCCTGGGCTGCCTGTCAGGGCGGTGTCCGCACGCGCGTGTGTGCGTTCCCTGGCCGTGCACACGTGTGCGTCTTCTTTCCGAGCCCTCTGTGGTCGTCCTCTGAAGCCCCTGCCGCTCACTGAGGCACCTCCCGGCCCCTGGGGCTCAGGCACCAGCGTGGCCTTGTTTCGCGGAGCCCTCTGTGGTGGACGCTCTGTTCTGTGCTGTCCGCAGGGGTCACTGTCCGTGGCCGTCACTGTCCGTGGCCGTCACTGTCCGCGGGGCTCACTGTCCGTGGCCGTCACTGTCCGCGGGGCTCACTGTCCGTGGCTGTCACTGTCCACGGGGCTCACTGTCCGCGGGTCTCACTGTCTGCGGGGGTCAGTGTCCGCGGCCGCCACTGTCCGCGGGGGTCACTGTCCGCGGCCGCCACTGTCCGCGGGGGTCACTGTCCGCAGGGGCCACTGTCCGCGGGGGTCACTGTCCACGGCCATCACTGTCCGTGGGGGTCACTGTCCACAGCCGCCACTGTCTGCGGCAGTCAGGCAGCCCTACCGTTCAGTGCGGTCCAGACCGTGAGCATTCAGTGTGACCATCGACACGGTAGGTTTGGGACCTGCCATTGTATTGTCTGTTTTATGTTTACACCTTCTGGTTTGTTTCCCTTTATTTCCCCATTTCTGCTTTCTTTTGGATTGTTTCTCTTTTTCTTTCGCATTCCGTTTGAAGTTGTTTACTGGCGCCTTGCCTTTCATGAAGTGTCTTCCTGGCCTCTGTGGGTTTTGAGTCCGCCTGCCTCTGGTTGACACCCTGCTCCTTCCTGTGCCGCCTGGACACGCTGGGACTGCGCAGGTTTCCGAGCAGCATGTGCTGTCCATCCGCCTACACTGGGGACTCCAGCCGGCGGGTTACAGTGGCTGTAAACTGTGACTTACAATTGCCACTTCAAATCAAGGGTTAGCACCCCATCCCCGCTCCCCACCCTAGCTGGTCCGACTTGCCGCCTGGCTTGGGGTCAGGTTCCCAGGGGCGGCCTCCACATCTTCCCAGGGGTGTTGCCCCGAGGCTGCTGGCTGCCGGGCCTGAGTCTGCCCTGGGTCCCGGTCAGCGTCTGCCCAGCCTGTTCTAGTGGAGTTCCGCACAGGTTCACAGGGACAGAGCCCACCCAAGTTTACTCATGAAGATGCCCTCTCTGGCTTTGACGTTTAAAGGACGGTTGACTGAGCTGTGTGATTCTTGGCTCATGCATGCTTGGTCGCACTGAGGATTTTTATAAAAGGTGGTTCTGCCACTGCTCCACCTGCACGGCGGTTCTGGTGTGGGTGTCGGTGGTTCTGGTGGGGGTCTCTGACTGGTGGGGGTCTCTGGCTCTGGTGTGGATCTCTGGTTCGGTTTCCTGGGGGCCTGGAGGACTGTGTGTTTCGCTGGGATGTGTCTGGGAGTCCGTTGCTCTGGGGTGATGGTGTCTCGGGTGCTCAGATGCCCCTCAGTGTGAGTTCAGCTCCCCCTGCCTTGGGAGGCTTCCCTGGGCCCCGAGTTCCCTGCCTCGCCCTCTCCCCGGGGAGGGCAGCTCCCCGGGGTGCAGGGGCTCCCCCCTGCCCTCTTGCTGACGCTCTCTTCACTTTCTGGGTTTTTCCGGCCTGTGTGGCCCCTGCTGAACTTTCCTCGAAGTCGGTTCTCCCTCAGGCGCTCTGTAACGTGCCCTTCTTTCCTGTGACGATTTTGTCCTTTTCCCTATTTCTGTCCTGAGGTTGATCCTGTCTCTCTTTCGAGTCCGTTTCTAATTTCGTTCTGTTTCCAAGCGTTTCTCCTCCCCTCGGCGCCTGTCTGGATGTTTAGCTCTGTCTGCAGGGGGCTCGCAGCTCTGGGCTGCTCTGTGCCTCTGTCGAGGGCGGGCCTCTTCCTGGGGGTGCGCTTTCCTGCGGGCCGCAGCCCTGCGGAGACCTGCCCTTCCTCTGCCCGCCGCATTCCTGGCCTCACAGCACCCTCTTCTGTCCGTCTGGCAAAGTCCGGCAGAGCTGTGCTGCCTGCTGTGGGCAACGGGGTGCCTGCCCTCCGTCTCAGAGCGCCCGCCTGCCCCTGCTCCCCCACTCACATTCCCGCTGCAGTCCGTCCGCCCTCCCTGCGGCCCTGCTCTGCAGAAGCGGGGCTTCCTGGCGCCCTGCAGCCGGTCCGCGGACCTGCCGGGCCAAACGTCTCCTGCTGTCTGCAGCCGCCTCGGGCCGTCCCTGCCCAGGGCTGGGTGTGACTGAGCTGTGTGAGCTGGTCGCCTGGCTGCCCGTTAGACCCAGAAGCTGTGAGCCCGGTGACCTGTCCCCCGCCCCCTCACCCTTTCTACTCTGTGCCTCCGAGTCTGGCTGCTGCGATTCCACCTGGGTTGAAAGTTGGTTTGGGTTTTCACGCGGGGGTCTCTCTGCACCCGCCTCCCGTCTCAGCCGGAAGCCCTGGGTTCCCGTGTGGCCGTGCGCCGTCTGGTCCCGGCGCCTCGCCTCCATTTCTTGGCTTGACGTTTCCCTGAGGGGGGCTCGCCCTCCCGTTTCCCCAGAGACGCAGGAGGGAAGGAAGGCTTCGTTCATTTCATCCACCGGTTTTCAGAGGGGTGTCCTGACTCCACGCTGACTGGCATGGGGGGGTTTAGCATCATCATGAGCTCATGGATGTAAGAGTGTGTATGTGTGGCCTGTCCTGGGTGGAGGGGGAGTGCTGGTTAAACTCCGATGTAGCGTCAGGCTCCTCTCCCACTTCCTGCAGGGCCCCCCAAACCCCCCAAACCCCCCATCCCGATGCTCCTTGCGGGGGCCAAGCTCCTCTGAACCTGCTCCCTCCCCTAAGCCCTGTTCCCGGCTGTGCGTTCGTCCCTGGGCTGCCCAGGGAGAGCCTCCGTGGACCCCGTGTGGCCTCTGGCATGGGGGGCGCGTGGTCTGCAGTCTGCGGAGAGGGGCGCAGGGGCCGCTTTCCCGGCGCGTGGGGCCCTTCCTGCAGGCGTCTGTCACGTTCCTCCCCAGACGCTTCATGATGAGCACCCGTCATTTCAGCACCTTTGTTCTCACGCGAGACGTGCCTTTGTCTCCTCCCATCCAGTCCCGCGTGAGCTCGTCCCGGCACCTCATCGTGGCTTTTGAAGCGTCCTCTCCTGTCCTCCATGTGGAGGGGCCTCCCCACCGGGCCCTGCGGCGGGTGGGCTGGGTCTGCAGGCCACCGGGGGCTCCCCGACGTGTGGGGGGACGTGGGTGGGCTATTTTTGGATCCTTCATTTTTTCGAGACTTGTGGGATCAGAGTCAAGTGTTTGAGGAGTTTGATGTGACGTGAAGAGTGAATTCTGTGCCTTAAAAGGCCGCTTTAGTTCAGACCATGACAGAGTGAGTGGTCTCGTGAGGAAGACGCGTGTGGGTGTGAAGGCGGCAGCAAGGCCCTGCCCAGAGGGACCCGCCCGGCCTGAGGCGGCTGCTTGGGGCGTCAGGTCCTGGCCTCCCTGAGTCACCGGCGGGGTGTCCCTGGAAAGCCGCTCCGCTCGGCCCTCGCTGGGGACTTGGGCATGGTCCCTGCCACACTCTGGGGACCCACAGCCTCTGCACACGGCGTGGCGGTGTGACCAGCAGGAGCCCACACGAGTCCCCTGCCCGTCTCCGGGATGCCTTCTGCCCTTCCCGCCCCCGGACTGGAGCTGGGCCTGAGCTGCTGGACAAGGGGGACTGGGCCCAGAGGACGCAGCCCTGAGCAGGGTCGTGAGCCGCCAGCTTCCTCGGACGACCTGCGCCTGTCCGCGCCCCTCCCGGCCTATGTTGCTCCCGGCATCCCGGGAGGAGCCGCCCGGGTGGAGCCCTGGGCCCCTCGCGAAGGTCTGGCTTTGTGTGTTGTCCCGGGTCCCAGACGCGCGGGGACAGCCGCACACATCACGCCGCCTGTGGTGTCGCTTGTTCCCGGGCCGAGGCCAGGCCGCCCGGAGCCGCTTCTGACCGGGGCCCCTGGTGCCCTTTGCAGCCTGCAGCCTGCCCTGGTTGTGGAGGTGATCTGCTGCCCGATTGCCTGGGCCCTGCCCGGCTGTGCGGTGTTGGGTGAGGCGCCCGCTGGGAGGCCTGAGCCCTGAGGCTGGAGTCCAGGAACGGGGGTCTGGGCCAGTGTTGAGGGGGCAGTGAAAGCGCGCTGGTGAGCATCTTGTACCCTGCTCAGGCGGAGTGCAGGGGCGAGCCGGGTGTCACTGCGTGCCCTTCCCTGAGGGCACGGCCGGGTCCAGGCACCCTCCCTGAAGCTGGACGTGCCGCCCGCCATCTTGGGTCAGGGGCGGCTGCCGCTGAGCGAGGCTCCCTCCTGCCCGCCTGGCGCTCTGCGCTCCGCTCCAGGGCCTGGTCCACGTCTCTCTGGTCAGCTGGCTGAGCCCCAGATGCAGCCCCTTCCCATCGGGCACCTCACTGCCCTTGTGCCCAGAGGAGCCGTGTCTCAGCCACCCACGGCTCACTGACCTCTGGGCAGGACACGGTGGCTGAGGCCGGGTGCAGGCGGCGTGGGAAGCGACACTGTGGCCCTGCGCGTGGGTCGCCCGCCTCTGGGATGGTGGGCGGGGGAAGCCAGGGTGGGCTCTGCAGGGCCGGCCGTGTCACCGCGCCAAGGGAGGCGCAGAGCGGAGGACGGGTGGGGCGCGGGTGTGGACGGCCGGGGCCCCGCTGCGGCTCCAGCGCCGCCCTCGCTGTCCGTGCCGGCCACCCTGCCCTGGCCATCTCCTGGGGGCCTCACCCTGGCGACCACCCCTGCTGTGAACGTCCTGGCACCGCTGCCCGCGCCCCCAGCTGTGGGCGCCCCGGGGTGTGGGGCCGCGGCCTCCGGGTCCCCTCGTAAGCCGTGTGGGTCCACACCTGCCCGGGTGACCCGAGGGTCGCTCCCGATGCCCAGCCTGTTTCAGGGCCCAGGGGAGACGCGGGTCCGGGCCGTTGCCCGTGTCAGGACCCCATGTAGGGAGGGCTGCAGGGCGTCCGGCCGCTGGATGGCTCTGCCTCTCAGGACGGCTCCCCTCAGGACAGCTCTCTCTCCCTCAGGACGACTCTCTCCCCCTCAGGACGGCTCTCTCCCCCTCAGGACAGCTCTCTCCCTCAGGACGGCTCTCTCAGGACGGCTCTATCCCCCTCAGGACGGGTCTCTCTCCCTCAGGACGGGTCTCTCCCCCTCAGGACGGCTCTCTCCCTCAGGACAGCTCCCCCTCAGGACGGCTCCCCCTTAGGACAGCTCTCTCAGGATGGCTCTCCCCCTCAGGACGGCTCTCTCTCCCTCAGGATGGCTCTCTCTCCCTCAGGACTGTTCTCTCCCTCAGGATGGCTCTCTCTCCCTCAGGACTGTTCTCTCCCTCCGGACGGCTCTCTCCCCTTCAGGACAGCTCCTCCTCAGGACGGCTCTCCCCTCAGGACGACTCTTTCCCCCTCAGGACGGCTCTCTCCCCCTCAGGATGGCTCTCTCCCTCTCAGGATGGCTCCCCCTCAGGACTGTTCTTCTCCCCCTCAGGACAGCTCTCCCCCTCAGGATGGCTCTCTCAGGACGGCTTTCCCCCTCAGGACGACTCTCTCCCCTTCAGGACGGCTCTCTCCCCTTCAGGACAGCTCCTCCTCAGGACGGCTCTCCCCTCAGGACGACTCTCTCCCCCTCAGGACGGCTCTCTCCCCCTCAGGACGGCTCTCTCCCCCTCAGGATGGCTCCCCCTCAGGACTGTTCTTCTCCCCCTCAGGACAGCTCTCCCCCTCAGGACGGCTCTCTCAGGACGGCTTTCTCAGGACGGCTTTCCCCCTCAGGACAGCTCTCTCCCCCTCAGGACTGTTCTCTCCCTCAGGACTGGCTCTCTCCCCCTCAGGACGGCTCCCCCCCCCCCCGCCCCAGGACGGCTCTCTCCCTCAGGACGGCTCTCTCCCCCTCAGGACGGCTCTCTTCTCCTCAGGATGGTACCCCCTGAGGTCGGCTCTCCCTCAGGACGGCTCTCTCTCCCTCAGGACGGCTCTCTCCCCCTCAGGACGGCTCTCTCAGGATGGCTCTCCCCCTCAGGACGGCTCTCTCTCCCTCAGGATGGCTCTCTCTCCCTCAGGACTGTTCTCTCCCTCAGGATGGCTCTCTCTCCCTCAGGACTGTTCTCTCCCTCCGGACGGCTCTCTCCCCTTCAGGACAGCTCCTCCTCAGGACGGCTCTCCCCTCAGGACGACTCTTTCCCCCTCAGGACGGCTCTCTCCCCCTCAGGATGGCTCTCTCCCTCTCAGGATGGCTCCCCCTCAGGACTGTTCTTATCCCCCTCAGGACAGCTCTCCCCCTCAGGATGGCTCTCTCAGGACGGCTTTCCCCCTCAGGACGACTCTCTCCCCCTCAGGACGGCTCTCTCCCCTTCAGGACAGCTCCTCCTCAGGACGGCTCTCCCCTCAGGACGACTCTCTCCCCCTCAGGACGGCTCTCTCCCCCTCAGGACGGCTCTCTCAGGATGGCTCTCCCCCTCAGGACGGCTCTCTCTCCCTCAGGATGGCTCTCTCTCCCTCAGGACTGTTCTCTCCCTCCGGACGGCTCTCTCCCCTTCAGGACAGCTCCTCCTCAGGACGGCTGTCCCCTCAGGACGACTCTTTCCCCCTCAGGACGGCTCTCTCCCCCTCAGGACGACTCTCTCCCCTTCAGGACAGCTCCTCCTCAGGACGGCTCTCCCCTCAGGACGACTCTTTCCCCCTCAGGACGGCTCTCTCCCCCTCAGGATGGCTCTCTCCCTCTCAGGATGGCTCCCCCTCAGGACTGTTCTTATCCCCCTCAGGACAGCTCTCCCCCTCAGGATGGCTCTCTCAGGACGGCTTTCCCCCTCAGGACGACTCTCTCCCCCTCAGGACGGCTCTCTCCCCTTCAGGACAGCTCCTCCTCAGGACGGCTCTCCCCTCAGGACGACTCTCTCCCCCTCAGGACGGCTCTCTCCCCCTCAGGACGGCTCTCTCAGGATGGCTCTCCCCCTCAGGACGGCTCTCTCAGGACGGCTTTCTCAGGACGGCTTTCCCCCTCAGGACAGCTCTCTCCCCCTCAGGACTGTTCTCTCCCTCAGGACTGGCTCTCTCCCCCTCAGGACGGCTCCCCCCCCCCCCGCCCCAGGACGGCTCTCTCCCTCAGGACGGCTCTCTCCCCCTCAGGACGGCTCTCTTCTCCTCAGGATGGTACCCCCTGAGGTCGGCTCTCCCTCAGGACGGCTCTCTCTCCCTCAGGACGGCTCTCTCCCCCTCAGGACGGCTCTCTCAGGATGGCTCTCCCCCTCAGGACGGCTCTCTCTCCCTCAGGATGGCTCTCTCTCCCTCAGGACTGTTCTCTCCCTCAGGATGGCTCTCTCTCCCTCAGGACTGTTCTCTCCCTCCGGACGGCTCTCTCCCCTTCAGGACAGCTCCTCCTCAGGACGGCTCTCCCCTCAGGACGACTCTTTCCCCCTCAGGACGGCTCTCTCCCCCTCAGGATGGCTCTCTCCCTCTCAGGATGGCTCCCCCTCAGGACTGTTCTTATCCCCCTCAGGACAGCTCTCCCCCTCAGGATGGCTCTCTCAGGACGGCTTTCCCCCTCAGGACGACTCTCTCCCCCTCAGGACGGCTCTCTCCCCTTCAGGACAGCTCCTCCTCAGGACGGCTCTCCCCTCAGGACGACTCTCTCCCCCTCAGGACGGCTCTCTCCCCCTCAGGACGGCTCTCTCAGGATGGCTCTCCCCCTCAGGACGGCTCTCTCTCCCTCAGGATGGCTCTCTCTCCCTCAGGACTGTTCTCTCCCTCCGGACGGCTCTCTCCCCTTCAGGACAGCTCCTCCTCAGGACGGCTGTCCCCTCAGGACGACTCTTTCCCCCTCAGGACGGCTCTCTCCCCCTCAGGACGACTCTCTCCCCTTCAGGACAGCTCCTCCTCAGGACGGCTCTCCCCTCAGGACGACTCTTTCCCCCTCAGGACGGCTCTCTCCCCCTCAGGATGGCTCTCTCCCTCTCAGGATGGCTCCCCCTCAGGACTGTTCTTATCCCCCTCAGGACAGCTCTCCCCCTCAGGATGGCTCTCTCAGGACGGCTTTCCCCCTCAGGACGACTCTCTCCCCCTCAGGACGGCTCTCTCCCCTTCAGGACAGCTCCTCCTCAGGACGGCTCTCCCCTCAGGACGACTCTCTCCCCCTCAGGACGGCTCTCTCCCCCTCAGGACGGCTCTCTCAGGATGGCTCTCCCCCTCAGGACGGCTCTCTCTCCCTCAGGATGGCTCTCTCTCCCTCAGGACTGTTCTCTCCCTCCGGACGGCTCTCTCCCCTTCAGGACAGCTCCTCCTCAGGACGGCTGTCCCCTCAGGACGGCTTTCCCCCTCAGGACGACTCTCTCCCCCTCAGGACGACTCTCTCCCCTTCAGGACAGCTCCTCCTCAGGACGGCTCTCCCCTCAGGACGACTCTTTCCCCCTCAGGACGGCTCTCTCCCCTTCAGGATGGCTCTCTCCCCCTCAGGATGGCTCCCCCTCAGGACTGTTCTTCTCCCCCTCAGGACAGCTCTCCCCCTCAGGATGGCTCTCTCAGGACGGCTTTCCCCCTCAGGACGACTCTCTCCCCCTCAGGACGGCTCTCTCCCCTTCAGGACAGCTCCTCCTCAGGACGGCTCTCCCCTCAGGACGACTCTCTCCCCCTCAGGACGACTCTTTCCCCCTCAGGACGGCTCTCTCCCCCTCAGGATGGCTCCCCCTCAGGACTGTTCTTCTCCCCCTCAGGACAGCTCTCCCCCTCAGGACGGCTCTCTCAGGACGGCTTTCTCAGGACGGCTTTCCCCCTCAGGACAGCTCTCTCCCCCTCAGGACGGCTCTCTCCCCCTCAGGACTGTTCTCTCCCTCAGGACTGGCTCTCTCCCCCTCAGGACGGCCCCCCCCCCCCCAGGACGGCTCCCCCCCAGGACGGCTCTCTCCCTCAGGACGGCTCTCTCCCCCTCAGGACGGCTCCCCCCTCCCCAGGATGGCTCCCCCCCAGGACGGCTCTCTCCCTCAGGACGGCTCTCTCCCCCTCAGGACGGCTCCCCCCCAGGACGGCTCTCTCCCCCTCAGGATGGTACCCCCTGAGGTCGGCTCTCCCTCAGGACGGCTCTCTCCCCCGCAGGATGGCTCCCCCTGAGGTCGGCTCCCCCTCAGGACCGCCCTCTCATGCTCCCCGCAGAGCCGCCAGGCTGCATGGCCGCAGCTCCAAGGAGAACTCCGTGGTCAAGTTCAAGTGACAGGAGGGAGGCCCGGCTGGGTGCCGCCTTGGGGCCAGTCTGGCTGGAGCCCGGGGGGACCCTGGTGACCAGGGAGACGCTGTGGGCCTGGCCTCAGGGGCTGGGGGGCGAGCTGCGCCCGGAGGAGTGGGCCCGCCGGCTCTGCCAGTCCCGCTGCACCCAGTCCCGCTGACCGCTGACCGCCGCAGCCGCGCCCACCTCCCCAGGGGGTGGGCTGGGGCTCGAGGGCGAGTCGGGCAGCCGGGTGTGATTCAGCGCCTGCCCTTGCGGCCAGCTCTGCTCCTCCTGTGCGTGCCCGTCGCTCAGTCGTGTCTGACTGTCTGTGACCCCATGGACTGTAGCCCGCCAGGCTCCTGCGTCCATGGATTCTCCAGGCAAGAACACTGGGGTGGGTCGCCATTCGCTTCTCCAGGGCGTCTGCCCAACCCAGGGATTGAACCCAGGTCTCCCGAGTTGCAGGCGGATTCTTCACTGTCTGAGCCACCGGGGAAGCCCTGCTCCCTCCTAGATGGTGGGACACATGCACACGTGTGTGCACAGCGCCGACACACGCATACGACACGCGTGCACTCGCATCCCCGCGGGGCCACGGCAGCGTCAGGACGGCTGTCCTCCTGGCCCTGCCCCCTGCTCTGTGGCCGACGCGGGACCTCCAGTCGGGGTGGGGGAGATGCCAGCATTCCTGAGAGATGGGGAGCTCCCTGGGGGCCACGCCCTGGGGTCAGGGGCTGCCCTGACGCCTGCCTCTCTTCCACAGGTCG
The DNA here is from genome assembly GCF_963930625.1 of Muntiacus reevesi. Lineage (NCBI taxonomy): Eukaryota > Metazoa > Chordata > Mammalia > Artiodactyla > Cervidae > Muntiacus > Muntiacus reevesi. The sequence continues at coordinate 172,332,382 of NC_089250.1, forward strand.
TCCATGCTCACAGGCCACACTTCCTGGCCCTGCACTGCCAGGAGTTCGGAGGGAAGAACTATGAAGCGTCCATGTCACACGTGGACAAATTCGTCAAGTAAGTCTGGCGGCAGCTGCCTGGCCTCCACCTCCTCCTGGGGCGGGGTGGGTGTGGCTGGGGGCGAGGGGCACGCCCCACTGAGGGCCAGGCCCGGGTTGGGGTGCCTTGCCCAAGAGGGGGCGTGACCCGGGTGTCACGGTGGGTCACCCGGGTAGCGACGGGGTGGCTGCACCCCCGGGGGTTCCAGGCAGTGGCACCTCTGGGCTCAGAAATGTCAGCCCCAGGTCCAGGCTGAGATTCCGTCCTGTGGCCTGACGGCTGTGTGGCTGCTGCTGCTGAGGACAGGTGGACGGATGGGCCGGGTGTCCACTCAGAAGCTCACAGCTCGCTGGTCGCAGTGGGGCGGGCACAGAGCGCCGCTGTCCGTGGGAGGCGTGCCTTGTGGCTCTGTGGGGGTCAGGCCTACCCAGAGCCGCGTGGTGCCGCCTGGGAACAGGGACGCGGACCTGGGAGCTGGACGCGGGGGTGGGCAGGAGCGGGCCGGACGGCAGGTGCCCTGTCTGCTGTGCGTGACCTGGACTCCAGGCGCTGTGGCGGCTCCCGCTGGTGGAGGGGGAGGTGACGCCTCCGAGGCAGCTGTGGGCGGTGTCCAACCTGGGGTCCAGCCTGGCCCCAGCCCGAGGCCGAGCCCAGCAGCCGTCACCGGCCTCAGTCCCCTGTGGGTGGACACAAGTCATCCATGTTTTCAGCTGTCACATTGTGGCTTATTTGTTAAAAGACAGATGTTTAAAAACTTCCAAGTTTTCCCCAGATAACCTATAACTTAAAGCAATTTCAATCAAAATGTTTCCTTAGCGCCGAAACTAATACTAGAGTCAGCGTAGAGGAGCAGAGGGCCAGGGCTCGCCCCAGTAGTCCGGCAGCAGAGTGAGGCGGCGTCCTTGCTGCCCGGCCCCGAGCCCCCCGTGTGTGGGGACGGGGTGACACCTGGTGGGCTGTGCAGGGCCCCCGCGTCGCCCCCGGGTGTGGCCAGCGGCAGCTGGGTCGGGAGGGCACTGGGGGCCCTGGGCTAGGAAGCCATGAGCTGGTCCCCCCGCCTGTCCTGTCCCCCTCCCCGGGCTGAGTTCCAGTTGTGCCAGAGCCGGGGCAGGAGGCCTCAGGGTGGCCCGTCCGATGGCCCGAGGGTGACGTGCAGGAGAGCATCCCGGCAGAGGCTCCTTCAGAAGGTGTGCAGGTCCAGCAGAGGGAAGACGGACACGTTGGACTGTGGTGACGTTGAAGTCTTCATCCAGAGACACGATAAACAAGTCACAGTTTAGCCACACTTGGGAAAAGATATCTGCAATGTACTTGACTGACAAAAATTGCCAGTATTTACATACCTGAAGAACTCTAGTCAGTCAACGAGAAGAGGACACTTTTGGGGATGCCGGGCGTTTCAGAGATGAGCAGACGTGGCTGCAGGGTCTCACCTCCGTGCCCACGCCAGCACACGCTCCTGTCCCCTGCCATCGTCCTCCTGCTGTTAGAGGCGCTTTATTCCTGCCCAAGTTGTGCGCAACACAGCCGTTTTTGCTCTGAAGCAGTTGGCTACCTTTCTCAGAGGTTAAAAAGTGCAGGAACGTGTTCCCTGTGTGGCCACCTGCCGCCCCCGGGGCCCGGCCTTGTCAGCTTTCTCGCCACACCATCTTCCTCCGGCCTGAGAACGTTAACGTTTATCTCAACGCAAGTTGCTGCTGATCAATTATCTCAGCTTTTGTTTGTCTGAAGAAAGTCTTTGTCTTCGTCTTTGAAAGATGTTTCTGTTGTAAACAGAATTCTAGCTTGTCCATTTTCCCCTTCAGTACTTTAAGGATATTGTTCCATTGTCCTCTGTGCGGCCTTGTTCCTGAGCAGAATTGGCTGTTGTTCTGGTCTTCATCTTCTGTATATACTGTGTCTTTTTCCCCCTGACTCGAAGTTTGTCTTTCTAGCTCATGTGTAGCAACTTGATTGTTTTGCTTTAGTTTGATTTTCTTTGTGTTTCTTTTGTTTGGAGTTCTTTGAGCTTTTCCAACCTGTAGGTTCATAATTTTACTGAAATTTCAGGAAAGCGTTTGGTTGTTGCTTCCTTTCTCTTTGTTCTCAGACTCCCACTTCTGATGCTAGACCGTCACACAGTTTAGCTCTTTCAGATTTTTTCAGTTCATATTTTTCTTCTTTGCTTCAGTTTGAATAGTCCTGTCTTTTAGTCACTAACCTATCCTTTTTTTTTACATTTTAATCTGCTCTGAGGTCCATCCAGTGGATTTACTTCTGGTACTGTAATTTTAGCTCTAGAAGTACCATTTGCGTGCATATTTTCCTTACTACTCTGTCCACGTTTCCCTTTAAATCTTTGGTTATTTTTATAGTAGCTCTTTCAAGTCTCTTTTCGGTGAATTGCATCGCTTTTGTCCTTTCAGGGTCTGTTTCTGTTGACTTTCTTGTGGGGCACGGGTCCTGTTTGCCGCTTCTCGGCACGGTGTCGTGCCCACACCCTGCCTCTGCCCGCGGGCACACTGGGGCTTGTCCGGCAGGCAGCCGGGGCTCGGGCACTAGTTTGGCCCGCTCAAGGCTCATCCTCCCAGCCCTCCTCCCCGCTCCTTCCTACCTGCTGGCCTTCACCTCTCAGAGCTGGAGCCCTCTACTCCCCGCCCCGGGTGGAAGGCTAGTGGGGCACTCGTGTCCCCTCCCCTTGCCGGGCGGTGTTGGGGCTCAGCCCTCAGGGGGTCAGGCACCCCCATCTGTCCAGAGCCATCGCAGACCCCGGGGGTGCGTGGCGGCTGCACTCCAGCCACGTCTTAGAGATGGGCCTTCCCCACTTCCTTCCCCGCTCCCCCGCGCCCCATGGTTTCCAGGTGGCCATTCCTGCCCCCGTAAGCGCTCCTATGGGACCAGGAGCTGCCTGCGTGACGTGTGTAAAGACGTCCCTCTTCCTTCCAGGGAGCTGCTCTCCAGCGACGCGATGAAGGAGTACAATCGGGCGCGGGTCTACCTGGACGAGAACTACAAGTCCCAGGAGCACTTCACGGTGAGCATGCTCCTCCTCAGCGCGAGGGCCCGTGGGCCCTGCCGTCCCCTACACGGCGGGCTGCCCTGCCCCGGACCTGGGCCGTGCGTGAGTTCCACGTGACGGCGGGGGGACCACGGACAGCAGCCCCCGCTGGCGTGACGGCCAGGGGTGTGCTGGGTGCGGGGATGGGTGGGCAGCTCTGGGTGGCTGTCACCGCCCTGAGGGTCCCCGTCTTGTGAAGAGTGGCGTCAATCAGCTCGTCGGTGGACGGGGCCTTGGTTCTCGGGCACAGAGGCCGTGGCCGCAGGAAGGCCGGGAGTGCCCGCCGCCCGTCCACCTGTCTGTCTCACAGCCTTTGGAGGTCTCCGTAGTTCCTGGAAACGCCAGTTCCCAAGCTCTCTGCTCTGCTCAGAGGCACCTGTCATGCCCTGCTGATGCAATAGCTGCCCTCCTCCTCCAGCCTGGTGCTTGGCGGGGTGAGGAATGGTTCACGGTGCAGGCGCCTGGGGGCCTCATCCCTGGAGGTTTATCTCAAAGAGGGCTTTCTCCATTTGCAATGGAAGACAGGAACCTGAGCAGAGCATCCCCGTCACTCAGCGGCTTCCCTGGAGGAAGGACTGTTGTGCAGACAGTCGTGTGTAAGGAAGGTTATCAAAAATTATTTGCCAGTGAAAACTGGAAGTTATTCTAAGTACGCAGAATTAGACATTTTCACACTGTGGGCGAGCCGCCTGGGAATAATCTGCAGCCGCTGCAGGTGACGCACACGGAGGACCCTGCCATCTTTGGGCGTTGAGGCCTCGCCCCTCCTGCTCTTCTGGACCAGGGACCACCGGAGTCTCGGCCCCTCACACCCGCGGCGTCTCTATCAGAGCCGCCAGCCCTTCCCTCTCCTGTCGAGTACGCCGATGGCCACAGGGCCGTCCTGCTCGGTTTCAGCCCGGGAAGGCACTCGGGGTGGCGCCTTCTTGGGCAAGCCTGACCCCACACTGGATGCCAGCTCGGACGTGGGGACAGCCCGGGTCTGAGGTCCCCGAGGCTCTGTCTCCCAGGGTCCGCAGGACTCGACAGGGTCTGGAGATGAGGCTGGAGGCCAGACCTGCCCGAGGTGCGTGGGGGCCCCGCTCCCTGCCTCCCTCACCCTGTGGGTCGTGGCCTACTCCTGCCCAGCGCTGCTGCCTGCAGACGCCGTCCTGCGTGGCTGCGTCTCCCAGGCGAGAATGCCCGCAGAGCTCCACACCCCAGGTCCGGACCTCGCTCCAGACGCTCTGCATCAGGGGAGGCGTGCATTTGTCAGCATCTCCCCCGATACAGGAACGACCTGAGATGAAGGCCTGCCTGGCCCCGGCCCTGCGTGCCTGTCCGCTGCCCCCTCGGGGCTGTGCCTGGAGCCACCTTTGCCAGACCGTCTGGCCATCCTGGCGGAGGGACCTCTGCGCCCCTGCGGTTCTGGGCAGAACTCGGCAGCCATGTGGCCACCCCCTCGCCCCAGCCTGCTGGCCTCTGCCTGTCAGAGGGAGAGAAATTTAATTTTTACAAGATTAATGGCGTTGGAGTAATATTTTTAGCTGAGTGTGGTTCAAATAATAGGCCATTAATTGAAAAAGGAAATTGAAATGAATTTATCTTGTACATAAATGCTGTCACAGGTATTAATAGGGATCAGAAAATAGTAGCCTATTCCCAGAAAGGGGGCGAACCTGCAGCTGCCCCCCTGCCCCCCTGCTGGTGATGAACACAAGGTGGGGGCCCCAGAGCCCTCAGCAGCAGGAAGGGGGGTCTGCAGCTTGGGGGAGCTGGCCCTGCGTGGGGAGCCTCTGGGCGGCGGGGCTCGGTTGGGGGGTGCAGCCGCTCAGCAGGGGCCTGCAGGTCCCGGCCTTCACCAGGAGGTGGCGCCAGAGCAGCACCTCCCATCCCAGCCGGAGCTGCTGGAAGCTCAGATTTTTAGACTTAAAATGATAACGCCAAATACTGTCTGCTCCCGAAGACCATCCTGAGTGGCCGCTCACTGAAGCAAGTGGCTCGTGTGGTTGACTCGGGCCTAAGGAGACAGAGCATCCCCCACGGGCCCTCCTGGGCGGCTCTGCCCCCTCTGACCCTGTCCCCTCTGACCCTGCCCCCTCTGACCTGCCCGCTGGCCAGTCCCCTGACTCCTGCTTTCTTCTGGGAGATCTGCTCCTTCTGTGCCCCAGCCTCCCATCCCCCGTCCTGCTCCTGGGAACTCGCTGACTGCCCTCACGGGCTGACGGCCCGGCCTCGGGGCGGACACAGCCACACTTGAACTGGGTGGGCTGGCTGGAGCTCGCGGGCTGGCCCAGCCCTCTGGCCCCTGGATTCTCGCCTCGGGCCGTGGCCACCCTGATGCGCTCATTGTCAGCCTTCTGCCCTCTGTGTCTGCCCCTTGGATCCAGAGTCCGGGAGCAGCGAATCCGTCCCTGAGCGACCCGGGCCTGGGCCTGCTTCAGCGCCTGCCGGCTGCTCGGCAGACTGTCTGAGCAGGTGGGCGGGGTCTGGGGCAGGGGGCCCAGATCCCAGTGGTCGGGCTTTGCGTGCCTCGAAGACCATGGGTTGGGTGGGTTTCCCCGGTGCAGGGGCTCTGAGCCGGGGGCCTCCACTTTGGAGTTGGGGAGACGGAAGGCTCATGCGTAGTTGGGGAGGTGGGGGCCGGGTGAGCTGGAAGCCATGGGCAGTGAAGTAAGACCCCAGAAGGAAGGGGCTGCCCCTCAGGTGCCTGCCCTTCCCGGCCCTGATCCCCGCCCGGGTCTCCCTGAGCGGACGTGGGCGTCTCCGTGCCCAGGGTTCTGGACAGGGTGCTGCTCTGGGCGGGGAGGGGGCTGTGTCACTGACCCCGTCCAGGTCGGCTTCACCCAGCGTTTTCCGTGGTGCAGTGGAAAGCGCCCTGGGTTTCCTGGCCGACTTCCACACCTGACGCCCCTGGTGGTTTTGTGTTTGTCCATAAGAGCCAGGATGGCCCAGTCTTCGTCCCCCGTGAGGCTCAGATGCTGACTCTCTCCCTGCCACGCCAGGCGCGCCGTGCTCACTGGGGCGGGAGTGGCCGGAAGAGGGGGCCCAGGAGCCCCTTGCAGTGTGACGGGGGGCCCTGAGGCCCGCCCGCCCACTCCCTGCTCCCAGAGCCCCTCCTGGGGCGGCTCCCAGGCCGTCCCCGGTTCCACCTGCCGGGCACAAGCCTGGTGGGGGCCATGAGGCGCGGGGTGAAGCCAGTGGCCACACGCCTGGCTGGTCCTCACCTGCGCCTGCAAGGCATTGGCAAATGCAGGAGATGGGGTGGGCGGGGCCGACCCTCCTGGCCTGTGGAGATGCCGCGTTGTGGCTGCGCCCAGTGGAGGCACCGAGGACAGACTCCCAGGGGCTCTGCGCCCGGCTTTGGCGAACCCAGTGTTGCCCTAACCCGTGGAGGTTCTGACTTCCCCTCAAAGCTCTGGAAGTGGGTTCCATCTGGACAGGCAGGTCAGTGTGCCGGCATCTGCCTCCCGACTCCCTGGGCCGCCTAGAAGATGGAGGCGTTGCTGCCTGTGGCCCTGCCGGCCCCTGCTCTCCCCACCAGCCTCCACCGTCCCCACTGACCTGGATCCTGGAAAGAGGCTCCCTCCTGGGCTTCGCGGGTGGGTGAGAGTGCGGCCAGGCCAAGTCCCACTGACATGGACTCACGGGTCACGAGGGTCTCCTGGGACTGGGCCCTGTTGGCGGGGGTGGGGGGCGCCGTGGACGTTGGGAGAAGGGCCGTCTCAGTCCCCCCGGAAGCCCCCTCCCTCCCTGCCGAAGCTGTGCTCTGCAAGCCCGCCGCCCCCGGTCACCGGGCGAGGAGCCCCCACGGCCTGTTTCTCCCTCGTGGTCAGACCCGACCAGGGCAGACCCTGACACCCGGGTTGGGGGTCTGTCCGCACCGAGGGATCCCTTCCTGCCCTGGGGGGCCTGCTGTGCTCCCCCTGCTGGCTTCTGTCCAGTCAGGTGGCTCCTGGGCCCAGGACGTCTGGGCAGCAGGCCACCAGGAAACCGGCTCCTTCCTCTCCCCTCGGCGCCATGTCTGGGGCTCCTTCCGCTCCTCACTGGGGGTGCACTGGCCCTGTGGTCTCCTTCAGCAGGAGCTGGGCCCGTCCTCCAGCCCGGGCACCTGGAGGGGGTGGGGTGGCACCGGCTCTCTCCCGCTCCGACCCTGCCCCCTGACCTGATGCCCGCTCCTTCCAAGGGGCCACCCTGCTCCGCGGCCTCCTCCTGTCTGCTCTCCTGGGTAAGACTTCAGGGGAAATTTACGGAGAGTTCATGGCGTTGGCTGCAGTCCTTTGGTCCGAGGATGGGCAGGGAGGCACCGTCCTGGGGTTCAGAATGACCTGCGGTAGCCCCTCCAGCCCCGCCTCCTGCCCCGCCCGCGGGTCCAGACAGGCCTGATGAAGTGAGGGAAGCAAGATTGGTTTTCCGAGGGCGCGGGGCCCTCGGCGCTCAGCTAAATCACGGCTGCCGGCCTCGGGGGCGGGGGCGGCCGCTCCCCCTGCGGCCCAGCGGCCCCGCGGGACGCGGTGATGTGCAGCCCGGCAGCGGCAGGGCTGAGGGAAGGTGAAACTGTCATATCGATCTTTTTAGCACTAAAATATGAGCCACTTTACTCTGCTCCCCGCTGCTGTGATGTGAAAAATAATAACTTGGGTCCAAATTAAAAATATTGATCTCTGGAAGGTGCTGGAAGTAAATAAACACCTTCCGAAGTTTTCGGGTCAGCCGAGAGACGGCACTTGGCAGTAAATGTGTCCGCGTGTCAGAGTCCAGGGTTCTTGATCTGTTTTTTCTTTAAATTGATTTTTCATTATTTACTTCCTAAAAGTGTTGGAATCTGGTCCTCTGCTGTTAAATCCCAGTGTTTGGGCAAATCGTTTCTTTGGGGCTTATAAGGTGCGGCTAATCCACTCCTCATTGATTGATTGATTTTTGACTCAATAAGCATGCGGGCCTGGCCTTATTTAGGGCCTCCGTCATAATTTTTTATGCATTTAAGCTCGACTTTTTTATTTCCGTCTAGCGGACGAGCCGTGTTGGGCTAGCTGGCGGGGAGGACAGTTGCCACCGGGTTGGTTTGTCTCCAGCTGGCGTCCCGCGGAGCTGTGCGTGTCCTGGCCCCAGGCTCGTGGCAGGGCTGAGCCCTCCCTGGCCTCTGAGCACCCCCTTGAGCACAGGGGGTGACCTGGGGGTCAGAGAGCCGCCTGTGACTGTGCGTGCGAGTCTGCAATGCCGTGGTCCCCGGGAGACGCCGGCCCTGGGCTGCCGCTGCAGAGGCCCCGAACCTTGGGTGCGTCCGGGTCACCATGCAGCCCGGACCCTGGGCCTGGCCGGAAGGTGGGGGGGCGGTGCCTGGGACGGACAGGAGGTGCTGTGTGGCACCTTCTGCGTGGCCGTTGTGGAGTGAGTCCACGCCTGGGAAGACCTGGGACTTCCAACAGGGCACCTGGCCGGCGGCATGTCCGGCTGCCCCGAGAGCCAGTGGCCGCGACCGTCTGGAGCCCGGGATGGGACGCCGCCAGGCAGGGAAGCTCCCTGGGCTGGGCCGGGGCGGGGGCAGGGAGAAGGCGCGGCCCTGGGGGCTCTGGGGGGCTGGCGCCGCCCACCCCACGCTGCGTGTTCTCGCAGCCGCCACGCAGTGCCCAGAGTGCCCCTCGCACCTCCCCGTGCCGGGGGAAGCAGGGGCCGGAGGTCCTCGGACTGTGCCGCAGTGTTGCTGACACTGCAGATACACGGGAGCCACGTGTGCGGGGCTGTGTCTGCCCCTCAGGTCCTCCAGGAAGGCGCCTCCCAGCTCCCTCACTGGCCCACGGGCGCCCTGAGTGGATGGAGGACACCTCTGCCTCACCTAGACTTGAACCCCGACCGACAGGCTGCTTCAGAGCCTGGCCCGAGTGCCCAGGGTCCTCCCCACCCAGGCCAGGCCAAATTGGGAGGGTGGGCAGATGTTCCCAGCATGGCCGGCGTGCTGGCTGGGGGGCAGGAGGGCCACTGGCTGGGGCGCCGGGGGGTCAGTGGCCCCTCGACAGAGGCCAGAGCCCGCGGGGGTCTGGTGGGCTTGTTGGGAGGGAGGGGCTGCTTTTCTCCTCCATGGTTTGGAGGCTGTGGAGTAAGGGGGCTGCAGCAGTGGCCGCTGCACCCACGTGGGAGGGACAGGGCACCAGTGCAACAGTGGCCTGCCGGGGTTTGGGTGGGAGGCAGGCGGAGCCTAGCCACCCTGGACATGAGGCCAGCTCCTGGGAGGCTGGGACGACCCCTCCTCCGCAGGGCACTTGTCTTCATGCCACCCACCCCTGAGTGTCCAGCCCTGGGTCGTATTTTCCAGCTGATGCCCTCTCCTGGATCACCAGTACCCGCCCCTTGCCTTGGGCACCACCTCCCCTGAGAAGCCAGGTTTCAGACGAGAGCGCGTGTCTCAGAGGCTGGTATGCCCAGAAGGTGTGCCCGGAAGGCTTGCTGGCTGAAGGAAGAAACTCTGGGTTGCGGCCCTCCATTTCCCATCAGAGGACTTGCCCAGGCAGTTGCACAAGGGCCCATACTGGCTGCCGTAGCCCCGGAGTCCAGGTCACAAGTACCGCCTCCCGAGAGCAGGGTCGGCTGTTATCAGCGGGGCGTGGTCCAGCGTCCCAGGCACCACGGTGCCGTGAAGCCGTCCATGTGGCCACAGAACACGCGTCTTGTGCTCCGCGTGCTGGGCCTGCTGCAGGTGCCACAAATGCAGAGACACAGGCCACAGGCCACCACAGCACTCACACTCTCTGCCCTCTGGAGCATGCACACTCCAGTGAGCACACGTGCAAACACACGACACTCAGCCTGCATGTGACCCAGACATGCTGCGTGTGACCCCTGTACATGACGCAGACACACTGCATGCGGCCCCTACCTACATGTGACCGGACACCCTCCCTCTGTGCCCTAGTGGGGCTTGCAGAGTCCAGGGTCAAGCCCATGCTGTGTGGTTACAAGATTGAAAGAGCTGGTGCGAACGTGTCTGCTGCCCTGTACCACCCGCAGGCCTCTTGGAGATGGGAGTGGAGACCAGACTGCTCTGAGGAGGCCATGCGTAGTGGGGCCAGGAGGGCGTGCGGGGGTGGGCGGGGGAAGGGGAAAGGGCAGCGGGCAGGTGGTCATGTTTGCGCGGGGCCACGGCAGACATGGAGATGGGCCCCGGGCTCTGCTGGGGGTGGCACGCTGCTGGCTGTGGGCACATGGTCCTGGATGACCTGCCCGCCTGCCGGCCCTGAGCCATGTCCTGCCCGGGGAGCCCACCCCAGTGACTGAGGGGTGAGGGTATGAAGACCCAGCACGGAGGCCTCATGGGAGTGACTCTGAGGGAGGAGAGGAACGGGCCAGGGGCAGGGCCCTGGCAGCACCCACTTCCTGAGGCCACACCAAGAGGCAGAAGACAGACCTCAAGCTCTGGCACGCTAGAATTCCCATCCAGAGTCCCACCCAGCAGCCTGTGAACTGCAGGTAGGAAAAAATGAGAATTGTGTTGCAGATGCGTCAGGCGTTTATGGTATGTCCCTGGTGCCTGGGTCAGGAAGCTCTGGTACTCTGCACAAAATCCAGAAAGCATGGGACCCCGGGTTTTGAGCAGCCGGCTCCCTGGAGGTGGGGGCAGGGCCCGGACATGGTTAGTGGGTGCCTCCAGCTGGACCGGGTGTCTGCCAGGCCCTTTGCAGAGGCTGTACCCGGCTCCCTGGGTGTGAAGAGCAGGTGTCCTTGCCTTCAGCTCTGCAGACACTGATATGTGCGCCCCTGTACCAGACCTGCCTCTCTGCTCTCAAAGGAGCCCCCAGGTCCATGGTGAAAGTGCTCCGGGGGAGAGCCGTGTGCCCTGTGGGAACAGGCAGCTGGCTGAGTTTCTGAGCGTCTCCTGGAAGGTGAGACTGATGTGCAGAAACACTGGGATGAGGTTTAGACAGTGTGTGAATGAAGCGTGACAAATGCATCTTAAAGATCTCAATTAACAAAAAGGAGGCAGTAATGAACTCCAGGGAAAACAAAGAGCTGTTCAAGAGAGGAAAAGCAGTTGTAATGCAGAAAGTGGTTCTATTGTGAGGAGCATTCTAAAGTTATAATGATGTAAAGCTGATTATTAGTTTAAATAAATATGTGTTTTTATCCCGGGGATGGGGCTCGGGGATAGTGTGTGTGTGTCTGTGTGTCCGTGTGTCAGGCATGTGAGTGAAGGAAGGTGGTATGAAGGGATTAAATCCTTGTTTTCCACAGCAGAGAAATCAATAGTTAATATTGAAGACTAGGAAATCAAGAAGTAGCATTGTAAGCTTTAGCAGCATGGAGGTAAATACCAAAAGAAAACAATTAAAAGAAAGTAATGGCCTCTGGGGAGTAGAACATTGAAATTATCAGGGCACTGCTATTTTTCCATAATAAGCCGTGCATAACTGTAACTTTTCAGACAAACTTTAAAAAAAAAAATAGCAGGAAGAGATTCCCTCCCTTGATGGTGACCTCAGAGAAGACATGCAGTGGAGAGGTGGTGTTTGGGCAGTGGTGGCAGGGAGCTGGCGCGCGGGTCTGGGGCGTGGAGGCAGCTGTGAGAAGTGGTGGCACCTGGGGCTGTGTGTTGGCTCGTGAAGGCAGCGGTGGGCAGTGGAGGTGGCACGTGGGTCTCTGTGCCCTGGTGCAGAGAGAAGGCGGCGGTGGCCGCAGGGAGGTCGTCCCGTGTCCCGGCTCTCTGAGCACAGGCTGGTAAGAGACTGCAGCGAGGGAGGAGGCTGGGGTCCCGAAGAGTCCTCAGCATCAGGAGAGGGGTTTGCATGTGAATGTGAACAGTTCTGGGGAAAGAGGTGAGGCCACCAGAGGGGCAGAGAAGGGACAGACGGGTTGTCTGGAATGTGAAGGCATATCAGCCAAGTTCTGGTTGAAGTCGGTGCACAGACTGGACCGGAAGCAGTGGCCCACTTTGATTCATTCTCCGCCTCTGTGCCGTCTTTGCTCTGAGCCCGTGCCGTCCAGGGCACGTCCCCTGGTGAACATTGAGGAGAAATGGGCTGAACCCAGAAGGTGAAGACAGTGTAGGCTGCGTCTCCCGGGATGAGGAAGGCAGGATGTGACCAGTCCTGGAGCACAGCTTACCCCCCCCGCCCCAACCCGTCCCCGCCACACGCACTTCACTCCAGCCAAGTCAAGCTGCTCCTCCATATGTGTGTATCAGCCCCTCTGTGCTGTAGCTTTGAAAACACAGTCCAAAGCCAAGGGCAAATTGTTTGAGGTTCCAGATCAACTTTACTAAAAATGACTGCATTGAATGTAATGGGAACAATGTCTTTTTTAGGGAAAAATGATACAAAACGAAGTGCTTTCATGATCAGTCACTTTGGATTTGCTAAGAAAGTAAAATCAAAGCAGGTCACTACTTCTGCTTTGCTAATGTAAAGTATTTAAAATCTAGTCATGTAGTTACAGCTTGTAAGCTGTCAATTTGTAAATGATTTAGGTGGAAAATGAAATTTAAATGACATTGCCATTTATAATAGCACCAAAAGATGAAACATTTAACTTAGGCCAAAGAGAGGGTCACTACAACATACTGCTCAGAGAAGTTAAAGAAGATGTGGAAAAGTAGACCATGTTCATGGATGGAAAGGCTCAGCGCCGTTAAGATTTCATTTCTCCCTACATCTATGTAAAGATTCAGTGCAGCACCAGTTAAAACCAGGGCAGCCGCTTTTTCTTATGGAAATTGACAAACTGGTCCCAAAATTTACATGGAAATGTTCAGAACCTAGAACAGCCAAAACGACTTTGGAAATGAACGGAGATTGAGAAGTGACACTGCCTGATTGGAATTTATTGTAAATCTGCAGAACTCAGGACCGTGCAGTCTTGCTTTGAAACCAGATCATGAACCAGAGTGAGAATCTAGAAACAGACCCACCATTGATTTTTGATGAAGGTATTGGGATACCTCAGCACGGAAGACACTCTTTCCCTAAATGGTGCTGTAAGGGAACGGCTATGTACAAGAGAGCCTCGACCCTCGCTTCAAAACTTGTGAGAATTTAACTCCAAAACTGTAAAACGTCAGTAGGGACACGTAGGAGGAAATCTTACTGACTTTGGCTTTGGCAAGTGAAAGTCACTCAGTCGTGTCCAACTCTTTGCTACCCCATGGACTATAGAGTCCATGGAATTCTCCAGGCCTTTGGCTTTGGCAGAGATTCCTTAAATATGACACAAAAAGCAAAAAGTATTACTAAGCTATTGCACTTCATCAAAATGAAAATCACTTGTTCTTCAAAAGATACAAAAATATAGTTTACAGCCAAGAGAAAATATTTGCAGAGACCTGTGGTTAAGGAATTTATCTCGAGTGCTACATGTAAGTAACTATTGCAAATGGGTACTAACCAGACAACTGAATTTCTGAACAGGCTCCTCAGCAGACGAAGTGCAGGAATGGCACGTGGGCGCGTGCTCAGCAGCGCCCCCCAGGGGCGGACGCGGAGGAAGAGCACGCTGTTCGCCAAGGACCACGCGCGTCCAGTCCCGGCTGCAGCGGGAAGACAGGCCATGCGAGGTGCTGGCGGGCGCGGGGAGCAGCCGCACCTGTCAGATGTCGCTGGGGAGGACGCACGGGGCGGTGCCTGAGCAGTTGGGAACGGGCCGTGAGACCTCCCCGTCCCACCGCCAGAGGGGTGAAGGCGCGCGTCCCCCTGGGGCTGGGTGCAGATGTCTGTGGCAGCCTCACCCCCAGGCTGCGGGCCGCGCCAGCATCCGCCAGCAAGCCTGGACCCGCTCCGGGAGCAGCTGAGGGCCTCCCGCAGAGGCAGAGGAAGGCCTGCCGCGCCGCGAGCGCGTGGCGGGCCGCAGCGTGAGACCGCCCTCGGAGCAGGCCGTCTGCGGTCCCGCCACGTCAGCCTACACCCGCGGCGCCCACGGTTTGTGAATGTCAGCTGTCCGTCCAGAGCGCCGTGAGCAGTCACGTGGCTAGTGGCCGAGACACAGTCACGCTTCAGATTGCGTACCTGAGCAAGAGTATTGCCTTTACCGCCGACTCCACGTAAAGCCTGCCGTGCGTGTCTCACGGTCCAGGAAAGCTGACGCTCCGCAGGAAATCACGGCAGAGCGTGAGTCACTGCGCAGGGCTCCCGAGGAGGAAATGCATTCTTTAGGCTTGGTGAGGCCTTCTGGGTCTTGCATTGCTCCAGCTCAGTCAACTAGCTGGTGTTCCCTGTGCAGCACATTTTCTCCCGCGGTCTTCCCGCGTGCGGTCAGCCCATTGGGTCATCGTTTGCGCTGGAGCCGTGATCTGCAGTGGGGGAGCTGGCAGCCATGTGGTGCCAGGAGGGGTCCCCATGGCAACGGGCAGCTGCCGCCGTCCCCAAGGGCGGATCCCGCGCCACCCCCGCCGTGTGTCCTCCCCCATCCCCGCCCCCATTCCATCCCCGCCCCCATTCCACCCCCGCCGTGTGTGTCCTCCCCCATCCCCGCCCCCGCTGTGTCCTCCCCCATCCCCACGCCCATCCCCGCCCCCGCCGTGTGTGTCCTCCCCCATCCCCACGTCCATCCCCCCCCGTGTGTCCTCCCCCATCCCCGCCCCCGCTGTGTGTCCTCCCCCATCCCCGCCCCCATCCCACCCCCGCCGTGTGTGTCCTCCCCATCCCCACGCCCATCCCCGCCCCCGCCGTGTGTCCTCCCCCATCCCCGCCCCCGCTGTGTCCTCCCCATCCCCAAGCCCATCCCCGCCCCCGCCGTGTCCTCCCCCATCCCCGCCCCCGCTGTGTCCTCCCCATCCCCACGCCCATCCCCGCCCCCGCCGTGTCCTCCCCCATCCCCGCCCCCGCTGTGTCCTCCCCATCCCCAAGCCCATCCCCGCCCCCGCCGTGTCCTCCCCCATCCCCGCCCCCGCTGTGTCCTCCCCATCCCCAAGCCCATCCCCGCCCCCGCCGTGTCCTCCCCCATCCCCGCCCCCGCTGTGTCCTCCCCATCCCCACGCCCATCCCCGCCCCCGCTGTGTCCTCCCCATCCCCACGCCCATCCCCGCCCCCGCCGTGTCCTCCCCCATCCCCACGCCCATCCCCGCCCCCGTGTGTCCTCCCCCATCCCCACGCCCATCCCCGCCCCCGTGTGTCCTCCCCCATCCCCACGCCCATCCCCGCCCCCGCCGTGTGTCCTCCCCCATCCCCTCCCCCGCCGTGTGTCCCCAGGCGGCCCTCCCCGCGCCCCCTCCTCCGGTGGCGCTTGCGGTGTTCAGGGGGCTCGGTGAGGGGCCCCCTGCCTCACCCGGGTCCCTGATGGTGGCGTGGCCTGTCTCTGCCGCCACCCCGGAGGCCCCTCCTGCGCCCCCGGCCAGCTCTGCGGGCGGGAGCCGGGCGTGGCCAGGCTGTCGGGCAGTGCGGCCGAGCGGCGATCGGTCAGACGCAGACAGATGTGATGGAGCGTGTGTCACCCGCGCCTGGAAACAAATGCAGCCCCGGAACGTCCCGGTGAACAACTGAAAAATTGTAAAGCTCTTAAGGACTTTGGTGCTTGTTAGCATTTCTGACAGGAAATCAGTGAAGTGCTGCACGCAGAGTGGCCGTGTAGACTCGTGTTTACCTCGCTGTTCTCTCAATCGGCCTGAGTGGCATGTTCCCCTCACCCCTACCCCCTAGCCCTGAGCTTTCCAGCTCCCCAACCCAAGCGGACACCTCCTCCACCCACCGCTGGCCGCTGGCCGGGAGACGCAGGAGCTGTGGGGACCTCGGGCTTCAGAGCCCCTCCCTTAGGAAGGCACCTCAGGGTGCCGTGAAGGGCGCTGAGGAGGGCCTTTCCTGGGCGACGGACCCCGGCCAGCCGTCTGTATGGACGGTGCTGTGTCTCTGCGGTGGGCCGGGGTCCTGGCGGAGATCGGGGCGGCATGGGGTGGCCGGGCTCTGCCTTGAAGACCGTCCGTGGCCCGTCCACAGGGCCGTAGGTGTGTGGTCTCGGGAGGCCGTCCTCTACCCACTGCGCGGGCAGGGCTGCGTCCCCGGTCCGAGTGCTGGCCCAGTGCTGGACGGTGAGCGGGCCTGGTGCTGGGCCCTGGCGGCCAGCCTCCGCTGTCCCCTGCGCTCCCCTCTGCACCACGTGTGTGCCCCCTCTCGTGGCCGGGCGGGTCCTGCCCCCTGTCCTCGCCCTGTGGGGCCCGTGGGTTTTAACTCCGCGGGCGGGGGCCGTGGTCTTCACGTTCTGCCCGGTGCGACATCCTTTCTGGATTTGCGTCTGTGGGACTCACCTGTCCACATTGTGCCACGCCCTGTATGTCCCAGTGCCGTCGGCCAGAGGGGAGGGAACGGTGTGGGCTCGCCCGGTTAGGGGTCCCGGTGGGCCCTCCTCTGCAGCAGGCGTGAGACTCCGACGACCGCACACTGCGGTCGGAGCCTGCGGTCCTGGCCCCACGGTGGCCGGGCCTCTCCTGCTCCCCTGGGCCGCCTTCTGCAGAGAACCTCGGAAGACCGGCTGCACAGCCTACCTGTCTTTCAGGCGGAAATGGCCACACTTCGCTCTTCATCTTGATATTAATGCTTGGCTGTCAATTTTTACTGCTGCTCTGAGGGGCGGGGCCCAGGGCCGGCCGGCATCCCCTTGGAGAGCCCCCCCCCCGCCCCCCGGGCTGAGGCTGTTGCCCCCCGTGTGCGCCCCCCATAAGTGGCTCAAGTGGAAAAGTGCCTGCACAGGAGACTCGGTCAGACGGGCGGGCCGTGCCGTGTACCCAGTGCTCTGGGTCACGGCCGGTAAAGGTGGTCTGTTGTTTGTTTGTCTAATTTTCTATTAATCCTCTCACTCCCACCCACCACTCAGGAAAACAATGGCTGGACACAGCTGTCTGAGCTGGGCCCAGACCTGCCAGGATTGGGCGAGGCCGAGGTTTCTGTACCGGCCCCGGGACCTGGGAACACGTGATCTGATTGTGCCGTCTAAGCGGGGCGGCCCGAGCACGCGGCAGACGCAGCACTGTGACCCGGCCCGGCGGGGCTGTGGCCCCACCAGGCTCAGAACCCCGCTATTCAATAAACGCAGGCCCTTCTTCCAACCATCAAAATTACCTAAAAGGTTTTCTGAAGAGAGAGAACAAATCCAATCAAATCATAACTGTTGTACCTCGTTCCGGAGTTAAGTGTATTTTCTAAACTGTGGGCCTGGTACAGAATCTCCTCCCAGTTTTCATCTATTATCACAATAATTGAGTTTGTCGCTGGAATTAGATTTATCAAATTGCGTTATCCTCTTCAGAAATTGGGCAGGTAGCCTGGCCGGGCGCGGCGCACTTAATCCGCTTTGCTGAGGCCCCTGGTGGCTCCGTGCGGCGGGTGGCGGCGGCTCAGACATCTTCCTGTCACCCCGGACACCGTGTAATTTCTCCTCGATCCCTTGTGCAAATAATGACATTTGAATCGAGCATTAACAGGCTTAATTACTTTAAAATTGTCATTTTAATTTACACTGATATAGTATTGATCATACAAGCAGAGATTAAGCTGTTCAGTGGAGCGGATGATGGGGAATTAAGCAGTAAAGGGCCCCCCAGGGGCCGCACGCTGCCCAGCGAGTGCGGAAGAGGGATGATGCTGGTCGGTAATGAACTGGCGGCATGCGGGGACATGAATCTCGGGCTCCGGGAAAAGTGGAAATAATGGGGTTTGGGCGGCATTTGCAGGTTATTCATTCGCTGCCATGCACCAATTCTCCGGTGATTCATCCGCCTCACCAACATTTATTTATCCAGCAAATTCCGCGCTCTGACCTTTTGGCTGAGCGCATCGACCAGAAGTTGGAGCAGAGATCTTTCAGGTGTAACTTGTGTGTGTTCTGCTTTCGTATGTCTCAGTCCAGCCCACAGAAGCCTCAGGTTTCGGGGACACGCTCGCGTCCAGGCTGTGCGGTGACTGACAGCGGGAGGGTGGGCCGGGTAGGTGTCACTGGCACCTTTTAGATGAGAGGACCTGGGGGTCTCGCCCATTTTCCGGGAAATCGCAGCCCTTTACCTCCTTCAGGTTCATCTCCCAAATTCTCCTGCAGTCAGAGTGGCCCCCACCGCCTGTCCAGGCGCTGCAGGGGGAGACTATGTGTAAATGGAGCTGAGACCTCCCCTTCCAGAGGGAGCATGTGGACAGACTCCTCCGGCCCAT
This sequence comes from Muntiacus reevesi, assembly GCF_963930625.1. Taxonomy (NCBI): domain Eukaryota; kingdom Metazoa; phylum Chordata; class Mammalia; order Artiodactyla; family Cervidae; genus Muntiacus; species Muntiacus reevesi. The sequence goes on from NC_089250.1 coordinate 172,350,590, forward strand.
GTCGGAGCACTTCAAATAGCTTAACCTCGGACCGTTTCCCTCTGAGGAGGTTACGTAATAAAAACTCAGCGTGATTGATTTTATGGCTCAACAGGGAAAAATAGAATTCCCGGTCGCTGTCCTAATGGCTTATTGTAAGCAGCGACACAGGGTTAATCAGAGCGTGATGGCGGCGGGGGACGGATGCTGCTCCCACAGCAGGAGGGCTCAGATTCCACGAGGCCTGGGGGCCATGGCGTCTCTCCTCGGGGTGCTCTCGAAGCCTGCTCTCCGGTTTGCTTGTCCTGCCGGCCTCGCGTGTCCTCCCCCGGGAGGCCACACCTCACGGCAGCACGTGCTGGGCTGAGCGCTGTGATTTCCGTGCTGAGGTGTCCCCCGCTCTGCTGCCTTCACTGGGCACCTGCCGTTTGCCAAGGTTGTTTTGAAAACCTTTCCACGACCCCAGTCTTTAAGGCTGGGGGCCTGGGGACAGAAAGGCCCAGAGACACTAGTGACCAGACCTGGCGGGCAGTCTGGAGGGTCACAGGCACGGCCCCCACAGCCCGACCTGAGGCCCTCTGTCGCCATGCAGGTGGACGATAAAGATAGCGAACACACATGTGTGTTGTTCTTTTTGAAAAGTATTTAGTTCATTTGGCTGCGCCAGGTCCTGGTTGCACCACACAGGCTCTTCGGTCTGTGCTGCGGCATGAGGGGTCCAGACCCCGGACCAGGGATGGAACCGGCCCCCTGCACTCGGAGCACGGAGTCTTAGTCACTCGACTGCAGGGAAGTCACACGTGTTCTGAACCTCCCGCCTTCAGATCTGCCGGTGCATCCGTCCAGAGGACAGGATAGCGACCCGGGTTCATTCTTGACAGGACGCTGCCCGAGGACACTCCTGGGACGGGTGGCCATGCTCCGGCCTGCCTGCTGGCTTCAGGAGTCGGGGGGCGGCCTCGGGCGGGGGGCCGGGGGAGGGCTCCCCGGCTGAGGTGGGACTGCGTGCTGCACTTTCGGATGTGGCAGCGTGGGGGTGGCGGGCTTGCAGTGCTGGGGTCTTAGCCGTGAGCCCCGGGCGCCTGGTCACATTCGACGTGTCTTCCCGCGGTGGGGGTGGGGTTTGCAGGCTAAACCCCGGCTAGTGGCTCCCGGGCGCGCACAGGTGGCCCTCACAGCCCCCAGCAGCCCCTCCCTCCCTGCCTGCAGTCTCTCCAGCACCTAAGTCCCCCGACCTGCAGACCACCCAGCAAAGCAGGATCACAAGCCTCCCCCTGAGAATCTCGCGACCGCATGACCGAGGCCTGGAGCTGCTCCTCCCTGACCTGCCTTCGGCCCCCGGGCCCCGTGTCCCCCCACCACCTCCAGACACTTTCCCATGTGGTTCTGCCACTGGGGGTCAGCTCTGACCAGCGGGTAGCAGGACACGTGGGCCTGGTTGCCGAGGAGATGGCGCGTCTGGGCCCCGTGTGCCTGTCCCAGACTGCCGCGGGCATTGGGCTCGTGGCTGGGACTTGGTGTCCCCCACGGCCTCCCAGCAGGGAGCATCCCACCATCACCACCGGCCTTCCCCATCAGCAAACACAGGCCGCTGTTTCCTCTTTCCTGGAAAGACGCTCCTGACCTCCTCTCCCCCAGGCCCTAGGAAAACACGGCTTCTCCTACTGCCCTCTCAAAGGACACGGAGCTGAGTGGGGCCAGGGCCCTAGCGCAGGTGGTAGGCAGCACCACCTCCCTGAGCCTTGGTCGGCAGGTCCCACCCGTGTCGGGGTCGGGGGCCCTTCTGGTCTGGCCCGAGGAGCAAGCAGGGAGGACGGGCCTGTCTTTCGTGTTGTGGCCCCGCCCCGCCCCCGTGATGTGGGCGTGGGGTGCGTGGGAGCCCCCGCGTCTGCCTCTTTCTGGGTGGGGCCTGGCGGAGGGGCGGAGCTCCTGCAAGCGTGGCGCACACAGGTGGAGCGGGGTGGGCGCCTGTCCTGGCCGAGCGCCTCCCGGCCCGCTGCGCCACGGTGTAACGTGCGAGGCCCCTCTGTCCCCAACCCTGGCGGGGACCCGGGTGACGACGGGGGGTGGGGGGGGGGGCACTGATCCAGCTCCGCCCGGGGCGGGGGAGGCAGATCCCCGCGACCACCTCCCCAGACAGGAGGAGCCGGTGCAGGAGGTGAGCTCGGGCTTCTGCTCTGGAACCGAGGTCTGAGCCCCCTGTGCCGATCGCCCGGAAGGCGGCGGCGAGGAAGCAGGGCCTGAGCCCGGTGTGGCGGGGGACAGGCGGGCCAGGTCGGCCCCGGGCGCGGAAGGCGCAGCGCGGCGGTGGGAGCTGGCGGCGCCCTGACCCCAGGGGAACGCGGAGGACCCTGTGCGCCTTCCTTACGCGTGCGCGGCCCCTCGCAGGCCTCCGAGGGCGGGTTGGACCAAGCGCCCCCACCAGGGAGAGCCTGTGTGCGCGCCCAGTCTCGAGGCTGGAGACTTCAAAGCGGAAGGCCCGCAGAAAGCGTGAGAGCGCCTGGAAAGACGCGGGGCGCGCAGAGGTGAGCGCCTGCCCAGGCGGCCGAGGGGACGCCACCCCGAAGAGAACACTGACAGTTTCCCAACAGATGAGCAACAAATACACACATTCAGGGAGACAGATCAGGGCCCAGAGAGGTCACAGCAAAACGGAACAGAGCCCTGGACCAAGGGGCCCCTTGGAAAGCGGCCGTGGAGAGGACGGGTCCCCGAGAGCGGCCGTGGTGACCGTGATGCTGAGGGCCATCGCCCCGGCTGCGGCCACGCCTCGAGGGAGAGGCCAGCGGAGAGTCCCGCGCCCAGGATGGAGGGCGAAACCAACCGGAGAGCAGTCGGCTGCAGCGGGCAGGTCCAAGGGGACACATCCGGAAGGGTGTCCTCCTCGCGGGAGGGCGAGGCCGCCAGAAGGCAGCGGACACTGGGGGCGGCAAGGACGGGGCCGGGAGCGCAGGCCGCGGGAGGGCGGGCGTGGCGGGGCGAGCCCTGGGGAGACGGCCTGAGGTGTAGACGGAGGCGCGAGACCCTCTAGCAGCGGGGGATGGAGGTGCCCCCGAGGGGCTGGGCCGTGGGCCGTGCGCTCTGCGGGTGCTGCTGTGGTAGCATCTCTGTGGTGTGGGGGCGGCGTAGGTCATTCGAAGCAGAAGTAGATGGCAGTTTCCCAGTGGGGTTGAAGTTTGGGAATCGGTTAAACCTTCCTCGTAGCGTTTACCGCGCAGGCGTCTCCACCACGCACGCGTCTTGTAACAGCGTAGCCAGGTGCTGGGGGCCCTGTGGCGCGGTTTCCCTTAACGGTCCTCTGTCCCTGATGCGCATAGCCTGTTTCTCCAGAACACTCATTAAGAACGAAATTGTAATTGAAAAGCTAATGATTTTCAGAAGACGAAAGATGAAGTCAGAGCTGCTTTAATTACGATGCAAACTCTCTGGGTAATTTAATTGGCGTAAAAGTTTATCGATTTGCTTTGCTTATCATTTAGACGTGGGGAATATGACAACGAATCTCACAAACAAGACTAGGCATTTTAAGTCTGATGTTTTTCTTTGCTTATTATCCAAGTTTTCTGTTTGCAAAGTATTGCCGAAAAGAGCATTCATACTGCAAAGGACTCTTCTCTTGAGAGGATGAGATGGTGATAGGGGCTGAAGGTGGTCTGGGGGCGCTCGCTGAGGGGCTCCGGGTCTGCAGTGTTCGGCCACCAGGGAGGGAATTCTCTCGTGGACAGGTTTACTCTCCCACCGACGGCCGGGCGGCGGCCCCTGTAACCTGTTAAGTCAGGCGGAGTCAGGAGCCTTTCCCTTCTGAAAAGGAAGGTCCAAGATGCTGTGCTAAGCGACACGAGTGATTCTGCGGGGGGCGGGCTGGGCCATGGACGGGACAGCTGAGGTGTCCCCAGGTGCCGCCTGGGTCTGGGGAGTCCTGGGTCCCCGGCCTGGGCCACGGGCCGCGAGGAGTCCCTCGAGCTGGAACTTGCTGCACGTCGCCCCTGCCCGCGACTGGGCCCAGGGTCAGCGCCCCTTCTCAAGCCCTCAGTGTCAGACTCGGCTCCAGGACACCTCCTGCCCTGCCTCTTCCTCACCGTGCCTGACCCCCGCTGACCCCTGCGTGTCCCTGAGGACCGCCCGTCATCCCTGCCCGCCCCCCGACCCCTGGGCCCTCACCGACCCTGCCCTTCGCCCTGACTCTGGTTCTCCCGGGAGCACAGCACCTTTGCTGAGGACTCTGCACACGGCAACCACTGCATTTACATCGGGGCCGGACCTCTGTCCTGGACTCCAGGCCTGCCACCCCTGGGAGGCGTCTTGGGGCCATTTCAGCCTCAGCTTGTCCAAAGCTGGACGCCTTCCCTCTGGCCCATCCCCACCTCAGGCCATGGCGGCATCCACTTCCAGCTGCCACCAGGAATCCTGGGCTTGTCGCCCAGGCCCTGTCTGTTCTCAGGACATCCCGGGGACGGTGCCCCTGCTCAGAAGCTGGGCTTCCGTCCAGAGTCCCGGTCACCGTCCCGGGCCTCACCCCGCCCTCAGGCTCTCAGGCTGGACTCCTCGCTGCCCGAAGGGGCCCTGGAGGTTTGCAGGGCTGGCGCCCTGGCAGGGCCGTCCTGGCCCAGGCGGGTTGGGACCAGTGTCCCTGCAGTTTGGGGACACCGTGATGTGCCCTTTCCGTGGCCCGTGTCTGCAGGGCCTGGTGACATGTCGGCCTCCTTGCCGCAGTGATCAGACATGTCAACGGCGCGTTAACCTCGAGGGGCCTGCCGGGGGCAGCAGATGCTGAGTGACTGTCGCCCCTCTGGGCAGCCTGAGTGGGGACAGCAGGCCTGGGCTGTGAGAGGGTTCAGCGCACGGTGCACGCTTTATAAAATGCTTTTTAATTCAGCAGCAGAATATCATTAGCTTTGTAAGTAGATGAATACAATCGACAGCCAATTTGATTAACTTCTGATGCTGGCCGTCGGGCAGGAGACAAAATGAAATTACACGGGTCCCTGGCGCAGGCGGGCCGCGGGGAGTGGGGCGTGGAGGTCAGCGGGGGTCTGGACGTCACTCCGGGTGCGGCCCAGGGGCTGACCTGGAAAGTCGGCACTTTGTGAACAAGTCAGTTCTCGTTTGCGAGGGTTACAGACCAGCTCTTCGGGGCCGGGCGCCGTGACGGTGACACCTGTGTGCAGCCTCTCCTGTAGGCCGCCCTCCGGTGACGCAGGCCAGCATGGACAGTCAAGCTGCCTCATTCAATTAGGCTGGCCATCCGTGAGTTTATTATGCCGGAGAAGATCAATGAAGCTCTGCATTGATTGAAGCAGAAGACTTGTTTCATTTATTATTGTTTATAATCTAATGAATGTTGCAGTAACTTTGCTTTGATTTATTACTCAATCTGTTAAATTGTTTTAAAACCAGGAGTCTGGGGGCTTCCCCTTGTGAGAGAGAGGGTCGTTCCCCTTGTTGGTAAAGGCGTATGACTCGGTGCATCGGGCTTGGCTTCTCGGAGCTGCTGTGAGGCTGGGGTTGGCGTGTCCTCTGAGACCTGTGGCATGCTGGCTCCGAGCCGTGGACCGTCTCCTGGGGAGGTGGGGGATACGCCTCTGTGTCTCGCTCTGTCCAGTGATTCTTGCCACATGCCAGGCCATGTGCCGGGGACTCAGTGGTGACCAGGCCCCCTCAGGGAGCTCCCTCCCCTCCTGGTAGAGAAGGAAATAAGCTCACAGCCAGAGTGGGCAGCACCGCAGAAGGGGGGGCTGTGTAGGGGCTGCAGTCCAGGAGGGCTACTCAGAGGAGGCGGCGTTTCTATGGGACCGTGCAGAATCAGGGCTCTCGCGAGAGGAAGGTGGGGAAACAGGAACACCTGTGGTGGCAGAGCTTGGCCGTCCTCGGGCCAGGGGCCAGCGTGGCCAGGGCTGTGTGAGCCGGGGGGCTGTGGTGAGGGTGGTGACCGGAGAGAGGGGGACAGGGCCAGGCTTCTGGCGGCCCTGCAGCAGACAGGGGTGGGGGATGCGGAGGGGCAGGAGTCCCCTGCGGGGACCACAGCGGCGCTGGAGGCAGGGCCCCCCTGGAGCCAGGACAGAGGGCCAGCAGTGCCGTGAGCGGCGGTCACACGGGGAGGGGCCATTCCAGGAGGGCGTGGTGGTGGGCACTCCCCATCCAGGGAGGGCCAGGGTTCCAGAGGGAGAGGGGCCATGCCGCAGGGCTCCGAGTTCGTGGGACGTGCGTGGGGGAGCTGCATGTCCCACGCCCGAGGCTGACCCCCGGCGGCACCACACTGGAGCTGGCAGCTGGGAGACGGGGCCTGTGTGGCTGCCTGTGGAGTCGGAGCAGGGCCCCTGGAGTGGTGTCCTGTGGGGTCAGGCGTCCACGCTGCAGGGAAGTCAAGGGTCCCGGGAAGCCTCACTCTGACTCACAGGTGGGCTGTCACAGACTCGGTTCATCGAAGTCACAGGATGGTGAGGAAGAGGACCAGGTCGGGAGCAGGTGAAGGCCCTGGACGCAGTCCAGCCACCAGAACCCAGCGAGCATGAGCACGTGCGTCGTGATCAAGCCAGCCTGGGGCCAGGAGTGCAAGGCTGGCCTGACTTTTTGCACCCTCTTAGAGCACTGCTCCACTTTAACCACCTATAAAGCAGACCTGAGTGTGGTTCACGGCGTGTTGCGTTTACGGGAAGGAAGACCGAGTGCTGCGAAGATGTCCATTGTCCCCGGGGCAGTCTGTGGGTGAGACCTTGACCCCAGCACGATGTCTGGGTCCAATTTGGCAGCTGTTGTGGAGTTTCGCTTGGAAGTACAGACGGCCAAATATAACGAAAGCAATTGTGAAGAAAAGCAAAACGGGACATTTATCTATGCTACTGAATGTGAAGACTTATTATAAAGCTAAACTAGGGGAAAATGCTGTTAGAAATAGATCGATGAGAAGAGCTGAGAGCCCAGAGAACAGACCCCGGGATAGATGTAAGCGTGGCCTTCTCGTGAATGATGGGAAACCACATGGATGGAATGATGGGATCGGCGTGGATGAAGTAGCACCGGCGCCTGTGCCTGCCCACACATACGCCCCTGGTGTTGGAAAAAGCAGCCTTACGCCTCTTCCCTCTCAGCCGGCCCTGCCCCCGCCCTCCAGTCGCCCCCCTCTCTGGCCGCGCTGGCCTCCAGCCGAGGACAGCCATGCTCGGCCATCTCGGGCGTTACCTGCTTCGCCAGCCTCTTCTCACGTGAAGCTGGATGCTGCTGGTTTCCGTGGAAACGCTGCCTCCTCTGATCAGCCCGGGTATCAGGGAGCACTGAGGCTCCTTGTGGAGTCAGAGAGAACTCTCGCCAAACAAAGCATAGGAGCCTAAAGCCGTGAAGGAGATGTTGACTCGTTTGACTGCCTTGAATGTAAAAGCTTCCGTTTAGTGAAAGATAACACAGAAAACTGAGAAGGTGAGCTGAGGCGTGGGAGAAGCTCCTCCTCGTGCCTCCAGGCTCACGCTGCATCCCTTCAGAGCCCTGCCCCGAGAACTCTGGCCGCTGGATCCCCGTAGCCTCGGGGCGAGTCTGCCCCTGAGGCCGCGCTGCTGCCCTCGGTCAGGGCTCTTGCCCGTGCCTGAGCTCCGGTGGACACAGCAGCGGCTGGCCTGCGTTTCACTAGTGGAGAATTAATAAGCACTCCTGACAGTCAGGTCTATAAATATGTAAAAAGCATCTTAATTGTTTCTAGCAAAGCAGGCAAGGAGTCAGTACTCTCCGACAAGACGGACACCACTGACAGGTGCGGGGTCAGAGGACCCGCGGGCCGGCGCCCCGTCCTGCTCGCTCCCCCCCAGGCGTCCTCGCAGCTGCTGACAAACGGGCCCTGAGCTGCATCGATGGGGTCGGTTAGATGTCAGAAAAGTTGGGTGGCACTTTGACTTGAAATATTCATTAGAGCTAATTATGGATTTTCTGACTCCATGAATTACAGTTTCTATTCCTACATTGGCAATTTACTTTCCATTTATCATAAACTTCTTAATATTATATTAGCTTTATTGCATTCAATGAGGCAATAGTTCAAATGTTTGCAATCACCTTTATTTACTTAGGCTTTCCTCACAGAGATGAAAGGATGCCCGTTTACAGGCCAGCGTGAGCAGAGCAGCTGTTAGGATTCGCTGGCGCTTCCTGGGGTCCCCGTGCTGCTCGAGGCCTCCTCTCGGAGGGGCTGCCTGAGGTCGGAACCGAAAGCAGAGGCCGGGCCTCAGGCGTGCGCCTGGAGGGCTGCAGCTCCTCTCGGGGAGGGTTCAGGGCAGCTGGTAACAGCTGGGGTCGGGTGAGCGGCCCGTGGGCTGTTTGTTCTGTGCCTGTGTGAGCCCCAGCCACTGACCACACGCCTGAGTCCCCATCACACACACGGACACAAACGCACGCGTGCACTCACACACCCCAAGTGAAGTTTGAATTCCAGGTAAACAAGTGACTTCCAGCTTCGGGTGCCCCGTCCCTCCCAGCCCGGGCCTGCACTTGGCCTTCTCCCGAGGGTGCACTGGCCCGAGCTGGTCGCCCAGAGCCGCTCCCGGTGCCGGCGGGCGGCTGGTGGTGCTGCCCGTGGTCAGCGGCTCGGGGGCAGGGGGGCCGCAGCTCCGTCCTGCAGGGTGGCCCCGCAGCGGACGCGGGCAGCGGGCCGGGTGCGGGGGCCTGGCTCGAGGCCGGAGTGCGGGGTGTCCGGCTCCGGAGGTGTAGACACTGGCCGCCGAGGCTCAGGGACTGTGACGCCGCCACGAGCTGGACTCGCCTTCTTGCGCAAAACCGCTTTAGAATCTTGTCACGCCACTCACTTGGTTTCTCTTTTTACTCTGCAGGCGCTAGGAAGCTTTTACTTTCTTCATGAATCCTTAAAAAACATCTACCAATTTGACTTTAAAGGTAAGACGCCCCGCTGTCCTTTACGCCCTCTGGGATTTTCTGTCCTGCAGGACCCTGCCCGCTGCCTGTGGTCTGGCTTCTCCCGGCCCCTTCTGCCCAGCATCCCTGCGACAGGACCGTGTGTCCGGTTTGATTGCGGGTTTCCGAGGTCACAGGCAGGGACTCGGGAGGACTCCTGCTTTGTGTCTTCTCTGAAGCCTCAATGGTCAGCCCTTCCCCTCTGGCCCCAGACGGCTTCCCCTCTGGCCCAGGCCACACCCCTGCCACCCTCACGGCTCAGGCCGGGGACTCTGGTTTTCCTGTAATAGAGTTAAGAGGAGAAGGGAACGGTTTTTATCTGTGTGTCTGTCAAATGTGAGAAAGTGAGAAAAATGAAAAACACAGCCAGACCGCGTGTTTTAGGAGAGAGCGGGCGAGAGCGTGTTTGTGGCGGAGCAGACAGCTTGCCCGTGTTCACTGGGCAAGCCCTTTGCATCTCTGGGGCCCCGAGTGCCCACGCGTGGAGGCCGCGCGTCTGCCCGCAGGGTGCGTGTGTGCTGACCACGCAGGCGGGCTCAACTCTGCATGTTGAGCATTGAGCGCTCTGAGCCGTACCAGGCCCGTGGAGCCGGGTAACAGGCCTCTGCGATGCCTCCCAGGGGTGAGGACTGCGGAGCGACCTGCCTCACAGTCTGTTCATAGTCATCCTCTCCACTCACTCTGGAGACAGAGCGCGCCCACAGGCCGAGAAGCAGTGATTCCATCAGCCTGAGAACAGGGTCCCGGCAGCAGGTCTTCACCAGGCCGTTGCCTGCGGATTCTCTGCACCTGAGACGCAGCCCCTGGCTGCCCGACCGAGGGGCTGAGAGCGGCCCAGCAAACCTGGCGGGAGCGGGCTGCTCTCCCCACGCCCTTGCAGACACTGGATGTTGAGTGTCGTGGCCGCAGGGCAGTGAGCAAGGTGGGGGAAGGATGCAGACACAGCGGCTCCCGGCGCAGCTGCAGCAGAAGGGCTTTGCTTCTAAGGAACCTGCACCTCTGGCCCGACAGGCACCGCCTCTATTGAGCTTCTCCCCTTTTCAAGTAAGCCTTTGCAGAAATGCTGTATTTCTACATCAAAGTCATCATGAAGTGCACAGTCTCTTTACAGCTGTACCTTAGATGTAACGTTTGACTCCAGCAAGACCTGCGCGTTGTCATTGACAAGAACTGTTATAACACGGGCTGTGGTCGTGCCCTGAGCCGACAAGCCTGGCGCGGCGTGGCGGGTGTTCCTACCGACCCACAGCGGTGGGCGCGGCCAGTGTCTCGGGCAGGCGTGGCCGCCGGCCCTTGCTCCCCAGCCCCTGCTCTTCAAGGCTTGCATTTCTGCCTGAAACTGAGCTACAGCAAAAGCAATCCAGATTTGTGCAGTTTGAACACACTTTAAAGAACAGACAGCCTGGGTTTTAACAGATGTTTTCCTACTTAGAAAGTTGAGATGAGACAGATGAAAGGGGTTTCAGTTTCTGGTCCAACGCGTGATGAGTGAGGAAGTAGTTAGTTCAGCCTCACAGAAGAGACGATCCAAACCAGCTGTAAATAGGTGACTCTCCGTAGACCCCTCAGAGGAGCAAGGTCACGGGACAGACTGCTGCCCCTCAAGCTGGGGAGATGGCCGGGCAGGCCCGAGAGTCAGAGCCATGGGCAGAGACCATCATGCAGTCAGGTCACGGCGGGGAGACCACGCGGGGTCATGCCTAGGGCCCCCTTCATGGGTTTGCCTCCAAGAGCCCCTCCAGGTTCTCAGGATGGAGATGAAGGGAAACCCCTGTGTGCCTCTGGCAAGGGAGGGGAGAGTAGCAATTCTGAAGCGCCCAGAGCGTTCTGTTCCTCCCAGACGCCTGACCTCAAGGAAAACCCTTGACTAGCGTGCAGCCCACAGGACTCTGATCAAGGCCCAGCCAGCGGGGAGGGAGAGAGACAGACCCAGCCTCCCCTCAGGTTCCTGTCACAGCTGGGCAAGCAAGAGGAGCAGGTTAAATCCAAAGTAAGTAGACGAGAAGAAACAACGAAAATCAGAGCACACAGCAATTAAAATGAAAACAGACACTCAGAACAGAAAATTAATGAAACCAGGAGCTGATTGTTTGAAAAAATCAGTAAAATTGGTAAACCTTTAGTCAGGCTAACAAAGAATAAACGGCACAAATTAATATCAGAAATGAGAGAGGGGCCATCACTACTGATCCAGTGGACATTAAAAGGATAATATAGGGATATTGTGAACAAGTCTGCGCCTGTCGATTTGATGACTTAGATGGCCCACTTCCTTGAAAGATAGTCTATCAAAACTCATTCAAGGAGGAGTAAATGATATGAATTATCTGTTAAAGGAAATTCAGTCAGTACTTCATAACCTTCTAAACAAGAAAGCCTCAGGCCCAAATGGTGTCACTGGTGAATTCTACTAAACGTTCAAGGAAGAAATTATACCGATTCTTTAGAATCTCTCCCAGAAAGTAAAAGCAGAGGGAAGACTTTCTAATTCATTCTACACGGCTAGCATTACCCTGATACCAAGAGTAGACAAAGATATTACACAAAAGGAAGAGTACAGGCCAGTATCTCTCATGAACATACAAAGCAAAATTGTCAACATACTGACAATATTAGCAACTCAAAACTAGCAACATATAAGAAAAATTATGCACTGTGGCCAATTCAGATTTATTCTAGGTATGTAAGCCTGAGTCACCATTCAAAAATCAATCAATGTAATCCATCACATCAATAGGCTAAAAGAGAAAATCACATGACTATATCAATAGATGTAGAAAAAAATTTTGAGAAAATCCAAAGCCCATTTATAATAAAAACTCAGAAAGCTAGGAATAGAGGAGAACTTGCTCAGCTTGGTAAAGAACAGCCACAGAGATTCTGCACTAAGTCATGCTTAATAGTGAGAAACTAGATCTAGATGCTTTTCCCCTAAAGTCAGTATCTAGGTGGGGTGTCCACTCCCACCATTTCTCTTCCATGTCACAATGGAAATCTTGGCTATTGTAATATGACAAGAAAAGACATAAAAGTCTTATTGATAGGAAGGTGTTGTCTTACGTCTTAGGTGAGGAGTTTATATAGAAAATCCTAAGGAACTAACATCAACAGCAGTAGCAGCAGAAACGAGTGCCAATAAGCAAGGGTGTAGGATGTGAGGTTAATAAGCGTAAGTCAAGGGCTTTCGCTGATAGCATTTAACAGGTGGAACTCGAAATTAAGAACATAATATCATTTACATTAGCTCACATACCAAAAAGTACTTGGGAATAAACCTAACAAAATACATACAACATTGGGGTTTCCTGGTGTCTCAGTGGTGAAGAATCCTCCTGCCAATGCAGGAGACACAAGTTCAACTCCCGATCTGAGAAGATCCCACACGCCACGGAGCAACAAAGCCTAAGCTTCACACCTACTGAGCCAGCGCGCCAGAGCCCGAGAACTGCAGCTGCTGGAACCCGCACACCCTAGAGCCCTCGCCCCACGGCCAGAGACGCCACCGCCGTGAGAAGCCCGTGCAGCAGTGGAGACCAGCACGGCCATACAAAGATGGATTAGATTATTTTTAAAAGATATGTGCAATATCTCCATGAGAGAAACTATGAAATCTGATTAAAGGAATCAAAGAAGATCCAACTAAGTGGAGGGATGGCCCATGTTCGTTTATAGGAAGATTCAGGATTGTCAAGTTCTTCCCAACTTGATCCATAGGTTCAACAGAAGCTTGTTCTAAGTCCCAGGAAGTCTTCTTGTGGGTACTGACCAATTTATCCTAAAGTTTATATGGAGAGGAGGCAAAAGACCCAGAATAGCCAACCCAGTGTTGAAGGAGGAGAGCAAGATTGGAGGGCTGACCCTATTCAACGTCAAGACTTTCTATAAAGTTACAGGAGTCAAAACAGCATGATGTTGGTGGAAGAACAGACAAATAGATCAAACGGAATGGTGAGGACAGAAATGGACCCTCACACACAAAGTCAACTGATCTTTGACAAAAGAGCAAGAGTAGTAAAATAGAGCAAAGACAGTCTTCTCAACTAGTGGTGCTGGGATCTGTCCATATGCAAGGAAAATGAATCTAGTCACAGACCTTGTACTTTCACAAATATTAACTCAAAATGAATCAGAGACCCATCTATAAAGTGTGAAACTATAAAACTCATGGACGATAACAGAGGAGAAAATGTAGGTGTTTTAGTGATGGTTTAGTGATGACTCTTCAGATGCAACACCAAAAACATGCTCTGTGAAAGGGAAAACTGTGAGCTGGACTTTACTGGAGTGAAAACCATGTTCTGTCTCTGTTAAGAGGATGAGAAGACCAGCCACAGACTGGGAGAAAACATTTGAAAAGGCACATAAGGACTGTTATCCAAATAAAGAAGAACTCTTTAAAACTCAACAATAGGAAAACAACACAATTTAAAAGTGAGCCAAAGGAAGGCAGTGCCAAAGAATGTTCAAACTACCGCACAATTGCAGTCTTCTCACACGCTAGCAAAGTAATGCTCAAAATCCTCCAAGCCAGGCTTCAACAGTATGTGAACTGAGAACTACCAGATGTTCAAGCTGGATTTAGAAAAGGCAGAGGAACCAGAGATCAAATTGCCACCATCCATTGAATCACAGAAAAAGCAAGAGAGTTCCAGATAAGCATCTGCTTGTGCTTCATTGACTGCACTGATGCCTTTGACCGTGTGGATCACAACAAACTGTGGGGAATTCTTAAGAGACGGGAACACCAGACCCCCTGACCTGCCTCCTGAGAAACCTGTGTGCAGGTCAAGAAGCAACAGTTAGTATAGAACATGGAACAACAGACTGGCTCCAGATTGGAAAGGAATACATTAAGGGTGCTTATTTAACTTATATGCAGAGTACATCATGAGAAACGCTGGGCTGGATGAAGCACAAGCTGGAATCAAGATTGCCAGGAGAAATATCAGTAACCTCAGATATGCAGATGACACCAGCCTCACCCTCACGGCAGAAAGTGAAGAAGAACTAAAGAGCCTCTTGATGAAAGTGAAAGAGGACAGTAAAAAAGCTGGCTTAAAACTCAACATTCAAAAAACGAAGATCTTGGCCTCCAGCCCCATCATTTTATGGAGAATAGATGGGGAAACAATGGAAATAGTCACAGACATTATTTTCTTGGGCTCCCAAATCACTGCAGATGGTGACTGCAGCCACGAAATTAAAAGACACTTGCTCCTTAGAAGAAAAGCTATGACACACCTAGAGAGCATATTAAAAAGCAGAGACATTGCTTTGCCAACAAAGGTCCATCTAGTCAAAGCTATGGTTTTTCCAGTGGTCATGTATGGATGTGAGAGTTCGACTATAAAGAAGGCTGAACATCAAATAATTGGTGCTTTTGAACTGTGGTGTTGGAGAAGACTCTTGAGAGTACCCTGGACTGCAAGGAAATCAAACCAGTCAGTCCTGAAGAAAATCAATCCTGAATATTCATTGGAAGGACCAGTGCTGCTGAAGCTCCAATAGTTTGGTCACCTGATGCAAAGAACTGACTCATTAGAAAAGACCGTGATGCTGGGAAAGATTGAAGGTGGGAGGAGAAGGGGACGACAGAGGATGAGAGGGTTGAATGGCATCACCGACTCAATGGACGTGAGTTGTAGCAAGCTCAGGGAGATAGTGAAGGACAGGGAAGCCTGGCGTGCTGCAGTCCATGGGGTCACAAAGAATCAGGCACGAGTGGGCGACTGAACAGCAAAAGATTTGAACAGAATCTCACCCAAGAAGATACACAGATATGATGAAAAGCTGCTGGTGCTGCTAAGTCACTTCAGTCGTGTCTGACTCTGTTCAACCCCACAGACGGCAGCACACCAGGCTCCGCCATCCCTTGGATTCTCAAGGCAAGAACACTGGAGTGGGCGATGAAAAGCTATTCAACATCATATGCCATCAGGGAAATGCAAGTTAAAACCCCCACACACCTGTGAGAACACCTGAAGTCTGCTGACACGCTGGCGGGATGTGGGGCATCAGGAAGCCTCCCTCTTTGCTGGTGGGGAAGCAAAACGGTCCAGCCTCTGAGGTTCACAACTCGACGATTTCTTGCAAAGCCAGGCACACTCTTATATTTCTTGGGATTTACCCAATTGAGTGGAAAACTTAATGACAACACACAGACCTGTACAGAAATGTTTATAGCATCTTTTTTCATAATTAGCAAAAACTGGAAGTAACCAGAGTGTGTCCTTCATAGATGAAGGAATACACAGACTGTGGGCCATCCAGACTTGAAATATCTTCCAGCAGCAAAACGAAATGACTGTCAAGACACCAAAACTCACGGAGGAAGCTCCAACGTGTGTTCCTGAGGGAACGTGGCCTGTTGGGGAAGGCCCCCCACAGTGGAGGCAGCAGAAGTGAGGCTGGCGGATCCGGGTTGGGTGGGGCCTGGTTTCAGGGCTGAGGAAGTGCTCTGTGAGGCTGCAGTGGTGGATCGGTGTATCTGTGATGTCTGCGTTTGTCGGGACCCCCAGCATGCACGAGCCCACCAATGCAGGCTGTCGGGAAGCTATGAAAGTGAGTTAGTCACTCAGTCGTGTCTGACTCTGTGCCCCCGGGAACTGTAGCCCACCAGGCTCCTCTGTCCTTGGGATTCTCCGGCGAGAACACTGGAGTGGGTTGCTGTGCCCTCCTCCAGGGGATCTTCCCCACCCAGGGACTGAACCTGGGTCTGCTGCACTACAGAAGGATGGGAACGCTCCACTTGCAGCTCAATTTTTGTAATCCCCAAGCTGCTCTAAAAATAAAATCTTATTTGTTTGAGAAAGACCAAGGTCTCCTCCCACCCCTCCCCAGACTCCTCTTTCCTCGAGGGACCCAGGTGTCATCTCAGCAGAGCTGCCCCCTGCCGTGGTCCCCACCCCCGCCCCCTGCCTGGCGAGCCTCCGGGCTGGTCCTACACCTGCGCCCGCCTGGCACGCGAGGGCAGGGGTGTCTGTCCCATGGATGTCCGTCTGTCCTGAGGACGTCCGTCCATCCTGAGGATGTCCGTTCTGGGGGCCTCCACCCCATGCAGCACACAAGCCAATGCCCCGGGCTGGCTGTGGCGAGGATTTAGCTTTGCTCCGAGGATCCCTGTCCTGAGCAAACCTTTAGAAAAAACTTCCTTTATTCTCAGTTCTGGGCCAAACCCAGGCCACGGCTGTTAGCCAAGAGGATCCTCGGAAGGCGGGATAAATACCCGTGCAGGGCGCCCGGACGTGCGGGCCTTGCTCCCCCGGAGGTCCCTCGGCGGGCAGCGCCTCCCACTGCTGAGGTCAGACGCACGGGAGGAGGGTGTTCCCAGGGCTGGGCAGAGGGCGGCACTGCCAGGGCCGGACCTCCACGTGGCCCGTGCCTTCCACAGACGCTGCGGGGGCCCAGGCCGCCCCTGGCTCCTCCAGCCGGCTTGGCCCCGCCCTACTCCGCGGGCTCCCTGACCTCCCCTGCTCTGACCCCACTCGTCCTGCGCACTGGCCGCCATGCTCCCGTTCGGGAGTGGACTCCCTCCATCCTGGTGGCTTGGGCCTCTCTCGGCCCTTGTCCGTCTACCCTCCCCCTGGTGCCAGCTCGTGGGCCTTGGGAGGCGGCAGTCTGGGGACCTGGGGGACAGTTGAGGTGCAGAGGTGCCCATCAGCAGGGGCCCGGCTCGCTGGTTTGGGGACAAGGTTGGAGGTGCGGCGGGCCCTGCGCAGCCCTGCCCCGGGGGGACTCTCATCACATCCCATCTCTGCTCCCTGGGCTCGCGGGGCGGGCGCTGCTCCATAGAGCCCAGCTGGGGCTGCTTGTAGGACCCGGGGCCGGACCCGGGGCACTCTGGCAGGGCAGCTCATCCTCCGCCTGAGCACCCAGGGCCCTCCCCACGGCCCCGACGGAGCAGGGGAAGCATGATGTCGCCGCAGCCGGTGGGGGCTCCCCGGGGTGGTCTCAGCAGGCCCTCCTGCGGCCAGGCTTCCTGCCGGCGCCTGGGGGGAGCTCATAGGCTTCTGCCCCCGGCCCAGTGACAGTGTGTGTTTAGCCCCGTGGCGGCTGCAGGGACAATGGTCTGTGAAGGGAGTGATCCTGACCTGGGTGTGCAGGAGCAGACTGGCCCTGTGTGCGGGGGTCGGCTGGATGCGGGCGGGCGGGGAGCGGGCCCAGAGCGCCCGGCCACCTTGCCTGCGCCCCCCACCCAGTCTCACATAAGGACTCCCCTTCCCTAGCTGTGAGTGATGGCAGGAGGAAATCAATGTTATTAAATAAATTTACCTTGAGCACGAGTGGACGGTAACGCCCCAGCCCTTTCAAATGCAGCCGTTTGCTCACAGGAGCCAATTAGCCCCTGTAAACCTGAGGCCAGGCGCTCCGAGGGAGATGAAGTCCAGGGTCAGGGTCCAGCCGCGGGGATGGTGATTTATGGGCCCCGGGTCCCTGGGAGCGGCTGCCTGCCCGGGGTCGCAGCCCTTGCCCCGCACGGGGCTGCCCAGGTGGGACGTGGACCCCGTGGCCCTGAGCCGGGGGTGGGGGGCAGAACTGAAGTCACCTTGGGCCTTCTTCCAGCCAAGAAGTACAAGAAGGTGACCGGCAAGGAGATCTACTCGGACACGCTGGAGAGCACGCCCATGCTGGAGAAGGAGAAGTTCCCACAGGACTACTTCCCCGAGGTAGGTCAGCGCTGGGGCAGCCAGCCCAGTGCAGGCCTGGGCCGCGAACGCGGCACACTCCGCGACAGCATGTCCACACCGCACCCCATGCTGCCATGCCCCGGCGTCCTGCTCTGCGGTAGGTTCGACCCGGGTGGGCTCGGCGGGGTGGCCTCGGGGAGGGCTGGAGGACCTGTGGTTGATGTCAGCCGGCATCGTCACTCCCAGGCAGAAGGCCCTTCCCCCAAGGGTGCAGGAGGACTGTCCCTTGGGGCTCCCAGCAAACCTCACTGAGCGTGTTGGTCTGCTGGTGACACTCCGGACGGGAGCGCTGGGACTGGGGTGCAGGCCCTCGGGGGGCTCCCCCTGTCCCCAGGGTGCTGACCAGCCCCCACGCTCCCACAGGGAAAGCCTGCCCCGGGTGCCTGCTCCCCAGAGCTCCGGAAGCACACGGAGGTGTGGGTTGTTTCTCACCACTGCTCAGACACAGAAAGCCTGGGGGCGGTTCCTGTGGGTTTCAGGCGCTTTTGTACAATTTTGTTATTTTTATGCAGCCATTATGCTGCACACACAATTTTGGATCCCCGTACTTTTAGAGAATGTTGTAATAACCAGCGTCTCCAGAGCCTCCTGACAGTGAAATCCACAGGTTGACCAGGCGTATCACCTTCCCTGGGGGCCTGTGGACAGAGTAGGACGTGACCCTGTGAAGCTTGGGGGGGCGTGGAGAGCTGGGCATCGCCCCACCCCCTCTCCGACACTGGAGGAGCATCACCCCCCCGCCCCCACCCCGCACCCAGCACTCGAGCTGATTTCAGCAAGGCCACGGCTTTATTAACTTGCTTTATGACCCGCTCCTGCGGTGAAGGAATTGTGGCCGCTTCCATGAAGGATGAGCCCCTCATCCCGCCAGGCACAGCTTCCCCATCCATTGTCCCCGCCAAGGACTTGATGTCAGGGGCCGCCTCCCAGCCCATCCACCCCGCCTGCCGCAGTCCCTGCCCCGGAGGCTGTCCCCTCTGCCATGTGGGTTGGGGAGGGCGTGGCTGGCACCCGGGCCGGCAGGCACCCTGACGGGCAGGCACCCGGGCCGGCAGGCACCCTGACGGGCAGGCACCCGGGCCGGCAGGCACCCGGACGGGCAGGCACCCGGGCCGGCAGGCACCCGGACGGGCAGGCACCCGGGCCGGAGGGACCCTGATGGGCAGGCACCCGGGCCGGCAGGCACCCGGATGGGCAGGCACCCGGGCCGGCAGGCACCCTGATGGGCAGGCACCCGGGCCGGCAGGCACCCGGACTGGCAGGCACCCGGGCCGGCCCGCAGGCTCTGCTGGAGCCCTGCCCGCCGGTTCCCTCGCAGCACCGCTGCCCCGGCCACTGCCCCCAGGTGCTGACTGGTGTCCGGGACGTCGTCCCACTCCACACCCGCCAGGGCGGGACACGCTTGGTGACCCGGCCCGGAGCGGACATCCCCATCACCCCGGAGACTCAGCTGACCCCCCAGAGCCCCTCGTCCCCGTCGCTTGCAGCTGACTCGGAGGTTGGGGTCCTCTCACTGCCCTGTGGCCTTGGAGCCGGGTCCTCGGAGGCTCCTGGCCAGGGACTGTGGCAGTCTCAGAGAAGGTCGTCCGTGAGGGTCACCATGTCCTCCTGGGCAGGCCGAGGAGCCCCACGGATAAGGCCACTCCCTGCAGGGAGGGCCCGACACCTGACCCAGAGCCTCCGTGAGCCCGGCCCACCCCCAGCCCGCCCGCTGTGGCTCCAGCCTGCACCCCTCCCGGGACCATGGCCCCTTCTGAGCGCACCCACACCCCTCGCCCTCAGGCTCTGCTCTGCGGGGCGCCCTCTCCAGGCCCAGCGTGCCTGGGGTCCCCCGTCTCTCCAGGCCCCAGCGTGCCTGGGGTCCCCCGTCTCTCCAGGCCCTAGCATGCCTGGGGTCCCCCGTCTCTCCCTCTCCAGGCCCCGGCGTGTCTGGGGTCCCCCGTCTCTCCAGGCCCCGGCATGCCTGGGGTCCCCCGTCTCTCCAGGCCCTAGCGTGCCTGGGGTCCCCCGTCTCTCCCTCTCCAGGCCCCAGCGTGCCTGGGGTCCCCCGTCTCTCCCTCTCCAGGCCCCAGCGTGTCTGGGGTCCCCCGTCTCTCCCTCTCCAGGCCCAGCGTGCCTAGGGTCCCCCGTCTCTCCCTCTCCAGGCCCCGGCGTGCGTGGGGTCTCCCGTCTCTCCAGGCCCCAGCGTGTCTGGGGTCCCCCGTCTCTCCCTCTCCAGGCCCAGCGTGCCTGGGGTCCCCCGTCTCTCCCTCTCCAGGCCCCGGCGTGCCTGGGGTCCCCTGTCTCTCCCTCTCCAGGCCCTGGCGTGCGTGGGGTCCCCCGTCTCTCCAGGCCCCAGCGTGCCTGGGGTCCCCCATCTCTCCCTCTCCAGGCCCCGGCATGCGTGGGGTCCCCCGTCTCTCCCTCTCCAGGCCCCGGCATGCATGGGGTCCCCCCGTCTCTCTCCTGCCAGGCCCTAGGGGCATGATGGGGGCAAAGGTGGGCAGGTGGATGGGTGGGCGTGCTGGGGGCTCAGCCGTGGTCCCCCACACACACACCCTCTGAGGGAGGGGCTGACTAGGCTGCAGGCTCCGCGGGGCCCCCCTGCCCACCACAGAGAGAGGGCAGAGTGTGTCTCTGGAGGAAGGAGGCGGGGTGCCTCTGTGGGGACCCAGATATCTGCACCAGGGCAGTGTGTCCTGGGACGAGGTGACGCCAGCCTGGGGCCCCCGTTCCACCCCACAGAATCGCCCACGTGTGTGGTCTGCTGGGTCTGACGTTGTCTAAGTTTCCAGGACTTGTTCATTTTCCTTTCATCTTGACGAATTAACAGGATAGTCCGGGATTTCTCGGGCGTGAGCAACCCCAGGGCCACTGGCAGGGCCACGTGTCTACCGGAGGCCCCCCGGGGGTCCGTGGGGTCAGCCGGCCCTCGGCAGGCGCTCCTGCTCTGCAGGCAGGCCCGCCCGGCCGCTTCGTTCAGACACACTTTGGGGGAGGGAATTAGTGTAAGACTGATTTCTCTTTCTTTTATTACCACCGCTTAAGGATAATCTAAATGTAATTACCATGATGGAGGCATAATGCCATTCCAAATAATTACAGCCCACCGCGTCTAAAACTAACAGAACTCTCCCCGCTGATTTACGGGTTCTTTTGGCTCGACATGCGTTTCAAACACTACCTCTGGGAGCAGCACTTCAGATAATGCGAGACCATTTTTAAAAAGCAGATTTGTGTAGTCGATTGGGGCTGAGGCGTTTTTTTTTCCTCAAGCCCGTAGTGAGAAATTGCTTGTTGCCATAGATCACGGGGCCGCTCCGAGCTCTTATGAAAGATGAATTAATTCCGCTAATGCTCCGAGGCGGGCCTTTCACGGGGGCTGTGTGCTGATAACCTCCCGCAGCCTCCCTTTTCTCACCGAGATTTATGTCGTCTTTTAGTAGATGAAGCCGCCTGTGTGCGCAATCCATCTGCTGGTAAAGGAATCCTATTAACGGGCATCTGAGCGGGGACTTGATATTGTCAGCTGAACGGCGTGCCCCCACCCGCGACCCCCGTGGCCTCCTCTCCAGGGGCGAGGGCCTCTCTGAGAGTCGGGGTGGGTGCCGGGGGGCAGCCGGCCACCCCCGGACGCCACGGGGGCTGGAGAAGGTGGCGATGGCCAGGGAGCCCAGAAGGGTGGACGGGACAGTGGGAGGCAGGGGAGACCCCAGTCCCGCCCACGCACCCTGCCTCCATTTGCAACAGGCACCTACGTCCAGGAGCTCATGCTCAGATGCCCCAGCCCCCTCCACGTGGGTGCGGACCGCAGGCCACTCTGGTGGCCCAGACCCTGGTCCTGCTTCCAAAGGCTCGCCCTGAGCCCAGAAGCCGGGCCTCTGAGGCAGGGCCGCTCTGCACTGCGACTTCTGGTTTCTTGACGTGCCCGAGGGCAGCAGGGTGGCGATGACCACCTCCCATTCTCTGCAGGGGCAGTGGTCCCGGACGGAGGGTCAGTCACTGCTTCTCTGGAGAGGCCACTGGCGCGGGGAGGCCCCAGTGCCTGGTGCACCTGGAGAACCCGCTCCGCCTCCCGCTCTGGCGCTAGGAGAGGGCGAGGGGCCCCCCGAGGACCTGCCCCGGCCCCCCGGCCCCTGCGGGTGACCACGCCCACGTGACCCTGGGTGCCGTTCTCAACCTAGGGGCTCCCAGGTCCTGCAGCAGCCGCACCAACCAGCGAGGTGGTTCTAACCAACCGTGGTCAGAGAGAAGGCCAGTGAGGCAGGGTCCTGACAAAGACTCGTCCAGACTCAAGGCCGCTGTGACCTGGCCTGCCCAGGCCGTGCAGAGGACGGGGTCTACCAGCTGGAGCGGGTGTGGGAGGAGCCCCTCGTGAAGTCTGCCTGTTGGGGGGGTGGTGAAGGGAGGCCGTGGGGCTGGGCGTCTGCGCTCAGTGGCCAGGCCAGAGCCCCTGCCTCCCTGGACAGGCGCAGCGTTGGGACCACATGGGCCCCCGCCCCTGCCCCCTGCCTGTCCCCACGGGCTATCCCCACACCCCTCCTGGGCACCAGCACTGGGCTGTTCTGGGAGGGCAGATGTTTCAGGAGGCCATGCCAGCATGAGGCTGTGGCCTGGGGGTCAGGAAGGGCCCCGCGTGGCCGTGTGGGTCACGCTGACGCTGCTGTGGCCCGCGCTCCCAGCATGGCGGCATCACAGAGCTGTCGCGGGCCTCCCTCCCCACCCCCCCACTGACCAGTGTGGCCTCTTTGCCTTCTAGTGCAAGTGGTCGCGGAAAGGCTTCCTCCGGACGCGGTGGTGCCTCGCGGACTGGTATGTGCTCCACAGCCCCTGCGGCCAGCGCCCCCCGTCCCCCGGCTGGACGGGGTTGGTGAGCCCTGCAATGCCTGGGACCCCGAGCGTGGCCGAGAGGCCCCGGCTGCACGGCCAGCAGCACTCTGAGCATGGGTAGGGGTCCCTCGGGAAGTTGGGCCGCCCCCCGCCGGGACAGGGCACCTTGAGGAGCCTGCGCCCCACCCACGCGGCGTGTGCCCGTCCACCTGGGTCTGCACTGCGAGTGCTCCGCTGGGGGAGGCCCCACCTGCTGCTGGCTGACCGCTGCGGCCCCTCCTTGGGACCGCCCCCCATGTCCACACGACCCCCTTGCTGGGGCAGCACGCAGTCGGGGCATCCCCTGGGCGGGGGTCCCAGAGCTCTGGGATGGGAGGAGCCGAGACCGCCGCAGCCTCCTGACCCGGCCCCCGACTGCCGCCCATGGCCCAGGGAGGGGCTCCGGGCTCAGTGATCACCACGCGGCCAGAGCAGAGAGCTGGAGCTTCCTCCACGTGCTTGGGCGGGGGTGGGGGGCGTGCTGTCAGGCTGGGTCTCAGGGCCTGGTGGCCCCGACTCCGCAGGGGACATGGAACCCACCCGCCCCCTCTGCTGTGAGCCACACAGGCCCCAGCGATGCCCCAGGGCTCCCGGCGGTCACGGGCCCACCCAGCCTCCCCACGCCCCTGCAGGCCCGCAGGAAACATGGGCCGTGGTCTTTCCCCAAGGCTTTCCAGGGGCTGTGAGCTCACGGCTGCTTCTGCAGAGTGAACTGAACCCTCCAGTGCCCCTGACCCTCCACAGGGAGTGCTGACCCGCATGGGGCCTTCGGGTGCACGGCCAGCTACGTAGGGAGCTGAGGCCTGGGCAAGCGCCCAGCTCCTCCCCGCCCTCTCCTCCCCACTCTCCCCCACCCTCCCCGTCCTCCCCGTCCTCCCTGCTCCTTCCCGTCCTCCCCCACCCTCCCCACTCCTCCCCGTCCTCCCCGTCCTCCCCGTCCTCCCCGCTCCTCCCCACCCTCCCCCACCCTCCCCCATCCTCCCCCACCCCCCATTCCTCCCTGTCCTCCCCATCCTCCTCGTCCTCCCCGTCCTCCCCGCCCCTCTGCTTTGGGGAACGGTCCTAGCATCCTCTCTGGGCCCCTTTGCCGCTGGTGGTGACCTTTATGTGTGGGTCCTTCCTGTGTGAGGGCTCGCGCGTGTGAGTCCAGCGTGTCCTCCGACCACACGTCAGAGGAGGACTTGCCCCGGGCAGCCTGGCGGCACCTGCCCGGGGAGTGGGGTGGGGTGGCCAGGGGCCGCCCAGGGGACCCAGCAGCTCCAGCCAGCGTCCTGAGCGTCCCATCTGTCCCCGCAGTGCCTTCGACTTGGTGAACATCCATCTCTTCCATGACGCTTCCAACCTGGTTGCCTGGGAGACCAGCCCCTCCGTGTACTCGGGGATCCGGCACAAGGCCCTGGGCTACGTGCTCGACAGGTGGGTGCTGAGGGGCCTCCCTGCCGCCCTCTGGGGAGGATCAAGGCTGGCTTCCACCTTGTCCTAGCTTGCTTTCCCCTGTTTACCAGAAATACAAATTGACAAATGTCAGCCCGGGGATAAAGCACAAACCCTGGCCCAAGCCCCGCCCCCTGCCCACTGACCCCTGGCCCCTGCCCTCTGACCCCTGCCCGCTCTGCCCCTGCTTCTCGGTCCGAGCTTCGGGCCCCTGACCAGAGGGGAGCCACCTCGGTGGTCTTCAGGACGCGGGCCTCCACCTCCTGCCCCGGCTCGCGGCCACCCGGCCCCATCGGAGCCAGTGCACAGGGCCCCACCCGGGCCCTCTGGTCCTCGTCTGTCCGCGGTGATCTCCTGTGACCTCCGCCATGTCAGCGCTCACGTGCTGTCGTCTGGGAGGGAGAGGCAGTCTCACCCCAGCTAATCCGCCGTTTAGGCCTGGTTTGCCAGAGCCTGGCATCTGCGAGACCCCCGCACAGCCCCCGCTCTCAGGGGGCCCGGCCCGCCTGGCCTTGGGAAGCATCTCCAGTTTCCCCAGCGCCCTGCCAGCTCGCCCAGACCCCAAGCTGTGCTTGGCCAGAACGCGCCCTGGATGGAGTGGGAGGCCAGGGTTCTGTGCCCTGGGATGAGGCAGTGGTCACCAGCTCACTCCCAGGGTCCCTGAGGTCCGTCCGGCCCCTGAGACCCCGCACGTGGGGGACACGGAGGTCTGCCTGCCCTTGCTGCCTCCACAGCGAGCTCTCCTCGGGGCTGGGCGTCCAGCCGTGGCCTGAGCTGGATGTCGATCACCGGAGGCAGGGACAGCACGCTGGACCCGAGCCTTTGCCGCTTGATGCCAGGGTAGCCGGGCGCTAGCATGGCCAGGTCGGTGCTGAGGCTCCGGGCGGTCAGCCCTCGGGGGCATCAGCCTGCAACCCAGCTGGAACAAGCTGTTTGGTCCAGGGGGAGGGGCGCGTGCGGTCACAGCGGACTCGGGAGCAGCCCCGCTGGGAGGGGTGACCCTCTCAGTGGCCAAACAGGCCTCCTAGGCCTCCTTCACGGCAGCGCTGAGCCAGCCAGGGAATGGGCTGCTCTTGGAGGCTGCGGTCGGTCAGCAGAGGCGAGTGGCCTCAGGGCTTGTAGGGCCTGAACTGCTGCTGCGCGGCCCCCGGGAAGCGGCCTCCGCGTTCCCATGGACGGCGTCCGTGGGGTGCCCAGCCAGCCGCGTCCGGACCTCCCGGTGTGGCCGGCGCCCGCACAAAGGGCTGTTCTGTGGCGGTGAGTGACGGACGCCCTTTCATCGGGGCTGCTAACCTTTTGGCAGCCACCAGCAGACTGCATTCTGCTCTGCCGATGGGAGCACAATGCCACGCTGGCCCCTGAATGGACGCTGCCACCAAGGGGGCCCATTCAGGGCGTTGGGAGCCTCTGGGAACACTGTCTGCGGCCGATGGACGCGGAGAGGCAGCGTGGGGGTCCCGTCTTAATCTCCCTGGAGGGCCTCGCAGGCCCGTGTTTCCACCCGGGTGTGGGTGTCAGGCCCAGCAAGCCACGTCCTGCCCCCGTAGGCTGGCCCAGGGGACCTGGGTTAAGACCGAGAGGCACCTCGTGCCCTGCTTGCAACTGTTCTGTGACTCTAAGGTTATTTCCAAGTGAAAAGCTAACTTATAAAGAAAAACACCCAAGAGGAATACTCTGGTCTGAAGTATGTGAACTTGCAGATGTATCTGCACTTCTTGCTGCGAAGGGCTCTGTGGGGAGGAGTCACCCCAGAGACGCAAGAAAATAGACTTTCCAGTGTTACTAGAGGGTGGGTTTTATGGCAAATAACAACTGATGTTTTGCACAATAATTTCTTGCTTGAAATCTCTTGTTCTGAAAGGTTAGAAGGAGACAGACCTCTAGTTAGGGAAGTGTACCAAGCTTAAAGATGTGGGGATGGCGGTGTCAGGGCCTCTGTGTGGGGCTGGGGTCCCATCCGCCTGGGGGGCCTCGGACCCTCCCCGGGTCTCTGGGGGGCTGTGTGCACCTTTGTACCCGTGGGGGGTCCCTGTGAGGCACACAGCTACACCCTAGGGGGGGAGCATTTTGGGCGTCAACCCAGCAGCAGAGACCAGCTCACACAGCCCTTCCTGGCCTCTCCCAAGCTCTCGGCCGTGAAATGAGGTTTTTTTCCACAAGTGACAGGGCTCTTGTGTCTCCCTTTGCAGCGCGGCCCGGCCAGGTCCGTAGGAACGATTTTACATCACAACTGTGAAATCCGGGTAGAAAGCGCCCCTTTGTCCCCTGGTGTCTGCTCACAAATACAGTCCATTGTCACAGCACTGAAGTTAATTTGGTCAACATTGGGACATTTAACTTTTATGTCCGGTCAAAAGAGTTGTTTCATGCTCATTTTGGGGCATTCAGAGAAAATGATTGCCAGAAAAATAAAGCTGCCCGGGGCGACTCCGAGCAATTAGTTCCCAGGGAGCTGCGGCGTGACGCGGCAGCCACACAGCCCCCTTTGTCGTCCTGCGGGCGGCCATCCGTCAGCTGTCAGCCGCTCAAAGGCCCGCGTCCCGGGGCTTCTCTCCGGGCCGTTCCCAGAGCTCGCCCCGCCAGCCAGCCTGCAGAAAAGAAAACCTCTGGTCTCCAGGCAGAGGCAGGTCCCGTGCTAAGGATGCGGGTCGCCGGGACGCTCTGCACGGTGGGCCCCCCGGGCGGCCGCTGTCCCCGTGTCGGAGCCCAACTTGGACGCGGACGTCCAGGCCTGACGGGCAGCCTCCTCGCCACCCTGGCTCCTCGTCGGCCAGAGGCAGGGCCCCCGCGTGTTCCTGGCATTGGGCGGGAGGGCGTGCGAGGTCCCGGGCTGGCCCAGGAACGAGCTGCTGTCCTGACATCGCGGGGCTGTGCGCCTGTGCGTCACAAGAGCCGAGCGCAGCGCCAGCGGAGGCGAAGTCGGGGCCTCTACTCAGCGCGCCCGCGTCGCCGTTTCTGTGTTGCCCTGCTCAGACGGAGTTGAGGGTGCTGCCAGGGCCCGCGCTCGCGCTCTGAGCCCACGTCCCGCCCTCCCCATCCCAGTGCAGGGTCGTCCCACCCCACCCGGGATGCGGGATCCCACGTGCGTCCTAGATAACGTCCCGACCGCCACGTGGACGATGCACGACGGCTCCCTCCGCGGCGTGTCCCGGCTCCAGCACGTCCACGCCACAGCTCACTGCCCCTTGAGGCGGCGCCTCCGTGCTCGTCCGCCCGCTGGCCTCGCTTTCCTGGCCACTGTTTAGGCTGCTCGAGCCCTCCTTCACTGCTGGACTGTGGCCCCGCCAGCCCGCGCGCTCAGCCAGGCTGAGCCGCTCGATGGCCTCCATCTCCCGAGGGCCCGCGTTCGTGGGCGCCGAAGGGCTGAAAGGTCCCGTTCCCGAGCCCCGGTGCTGCTTTCCTGGGCTGCGCATGGAGCCCAGCGGCCCAGGAGGCTGGGGCACGTCTCTGCTCCTCGCCGGCGGTGGCGTCCAAGCAGAAAGGTGTCCGAGCTGTGACCTCACCGTGCTGTTTAAAAGGCGAGTGAGAGTGAGTGCGAGCGGACAGCTCGCCGGGAGGCCTGGAGCAGCTGGCCCTGGAGACGCGGATGCCCCGCGGGGATCTGGCCGAGAAGGGCCTGCAGCCCCCGAGGCAGCCGCGTGGTCGGGGCAGCCTGTGCATCCCTGCGGCTCTGGGAGGCCCGCCACGTCTTCGGGGGACAGAAGCAGCCGCAGACCTCTTCTCTCACGGACACCTGTCCTGTTGAATCTGGGCCCACTTTCATGACCCCATTTGACCTTAATTGTCTTCAGTACCATTTTGAGGGGACTGGGCATCAACATACGAATTGGGGTGACAGTCCAGCGCACAGCAGGGCCTCAGGCATCGTTCCAACAGCAGAGCTCCGGCCACCAGCCCACTGAGACTAGGGCGGGCGTTTCCGACGTGGGGTGCAGCCCCTGGGAAGCTCAGCAGCTGGCCCAGCGCTCTCTGTCCTGCTGCTCTGGGCCGTGGCCTCCCTGGGTCCGCCCCACGTGAGGGCTGGGGCCCGGGGTCTCCAGTGCCAGGACCCTGAGTGAGGCCCCGGGGCTGTGGCAATGGCTTGGCCTGGCCGCCCGCTGCGCGAGGCATGCACCCATCATGTGTCCTGGGGCGCCCGGCCTGGGAGACGGCGGCTGGGGGAGTGGGTGTGGCGGGCAGGTCCCTGGGGCCCCTCGGGCCTGTGAATCGCAGGGACCTGGCGGACCCCCGGGGGTGGGCGTGTTGGGGGGCTCACCCGCCTGGCTCTGCTCTGTCAACAAGAGGTTCCTTTCCCAGTCACCCGGGCCCCCCTCCCTGCCCCCACCTCAGGCCCCTTGTGCCAGCAGCTGGCACACCAGGGACCGTCCCCCAGGGCTGAGCCCCCCCCAGCCCACACCAGGGACCGTCCCCAGGGCTGCGGCCCCCCAGCCCACAGCCCACGCCAGGGACCGTTCCCAGGGCTGCGGCCCCCCAGCCCACAGCCCAGGCCAGGGACCGTCCCCCAGGGCTGAGGCCCCCCCAACCCACACCAGGGACCGTCCCCGGGGCTGTGGCCCCCCAGCCCACAGCCCATGCCAGGGACCGTCCCCAGGGCTGCGGCCCCCCGAACCCACACCAGGGACCATCCCCGGGGCTGTGGCCCCCCAGCCCACAGCCCATGCCAGGGACCGTCCCCAGGGCTGCGGCCCCCCCAACCCACACCAGGGACCCTCCCCAGGGCTGCAGCCCCCCCAGCCCACACCAGGGACCGTCCCCAGGGCTGCGGCCCCCCAGCCCACAGCCCAAGCCAGGGACCGTCCCCCAGGGCTGAGGCCCCCCCAACCCACACCAGGGACCGTCCGCAGGTCTGCGGCCCCCTAGCCCACGCCGGGGGCCGGCACACCACATGGGGCAGCGTAAGCACGCAGTCCCAAGAGTGGCTTCCAGGAAGGTCGGCCTGTTGACGGCAGCTCAGAGGGAAACCTGGTTGTCAGAAGCTCCAGCTGCCGTGCTTTGCTGATCAAGTTGTTCTCTCCGAGCACGTGGCCTCCCCCAGATCCGAGACAAGCCCGAGGCTGGGAGGTTGGTTTCTACCACGTTCAGCAGATAAAACTAACAAAAGAAGGCCCCATGCCCCACTGCCCCGCCCAGCAGCCTGCCCGGCCTGAGCATCACGCAGTGAGCTCACCCGTCAGCAGAGAGAGCCTCCGTCTTCAAGGCCTAAACCATTGATTTTTATGGCCTTTCTTGTGACTCTGCTTCTGAATTAGGCACACGGTATTGATGTGGGCACACTTTTTAATCATAATAGCTACTGACAAGGTAATTAATTTTAAAACAACTCTTTTTCCTGCTGGTGCAAACGGCACTATATTGAGATTAAAAGCGCGGGCCTCGCCCGCTCTCCTGCGATTGCCTCTGCGGACAGCCGCTCCATCTCACGCCCACGCTGCGGTTATTGATGGGCGTGGGCCATTACGGCAGAAAGAGCAGGGCCCGGAAATATGATAAAGTTTAGGGTTTTAATGATGGAATTACACGACGAGACAAGGTGATGAAATCCGTCACCAGTCACCATGGCCGTCACAAGAGAAGCCACTGGGCCGGGTTCCAGGAAGGCTGACCAACGCAGCCTCTTGCCCTGCAAACCCCCAAGCTTCTCAAAGTCGATTCAGTCCGATAGTAAATCTGAAGTCTGTTACTTTGTGTAAAAGGAAATTACCCCCAAAACAGGCCGAATAGTCGTCCGCTTCCCCGGTTCTGTGTCGGCCGTTTGCCCCGCTTCGTGGTCTCAGGGTCCATCTGTCCCCCGGTGACGAGGGCCGTCGGCCGGGCTCCCACTTCTCCAGCCCTTCCGTCGTCTGCTCGGCGCCTCGGGCCCCCGGGAGCAGGAGAGGGCCGTGGCCCCCCAGCGCCGCCAGGCCGCTTCTGGAGCGCGGGGTGGGAGGGTCCCAGGAAGCGTGGCGCCCTGGCCTTTCCCACCGCAGGGAATGGGGCAGGTTCTTTAAAAATAAGGTTGAGCACAAACCCTCTGGCTGGAGGACGTGTAGGGTCCAAGTGCCCCTGCGTCTGAGCCGCGTCCGTCGCCGTGCTCACGTGTGACGCGCAAGCCGACACCACGGCGGGGCGATGCCCAAGGACAGCGGGTCTGCCTGAGGTCGGGGCTGTTCTCGGGGACCCTGCTCCTCGGCTTAATCAACAGGGTGACAGACCATGAGGACAGGGAGTGTAAGTGTGTGACACGTAAGGTGTGTCTGCTTCCTCCCTTCAGCAGGTCACGCGGAAGCTTTGCCTCAGTTCAGTTTTCCTTAAAAAGTTAATAAATACAAAGAGCAACAGAAAAGTGAGGTGCTTGAGTGGCTTGAGGTCCTGTGTTGGCGGAAGGTGGTCCCAGGCCCCTGCGGGGGTCACGGCCTCCTGCTGGTCCCCCGACCTGGGGCCCCTGACCTGGGGCCCCCGACCCGGGGCACTGAGGGCCGCCCCCAGGTCTCCCTTTGGAAGCAGCCCCCCTGGGCAGGGCGGGGGTCAGAGGCCAGAAGCTGACCCTGGGGGCCTCCGGGCCTCTCCATGGGGGGTGGGGTCGCCCAGCGTGAGGCTGGGGGGCACGGGAAGCCCCTGTTCCCCTGCCCCCCCCCCCCCGTGGTGCAGCCAGTGGTCGAGGCAGGGCTGGGGGGCTTTGCTGCCTCTCCTTTCCTGGGGAGGGGGGCTGTGCTCGGGGCCCCGGAGGCGGGCGACCCAGGGGCCGCACCCCACGTCCTGATGGGGACACCACGCAGGTTCTCTGAGGCGTGTTCTTCTGGAAGAGTTTAACAGCTCTGAAGATTCACTTTTTCAAGATGGCTCAGGTCTCGACAGTCTGTGGGGAGGCTCCATCCCCCCCGACCCCGCCCGTGGATGCCCAGTGGGTGGGTGGGGTAAGGGGCAAGGCTGGTCCCAGGCGCAGGGCTCCCCCGGGCCGACCCTGGGGCCTCCCCGAGTTTTCATCCCTGGGGAGTGTCTCCTCCACAGAAGATTTAACTTTAACCCCAGAAGCGATGTTACTGCCCATCTGCACTGTTAGTAACAATCTGTTAAAATATGTCCTTTCTCTTCAAACTCCTGTGTGAGAATCAACCCAGTTAAACCAGAAAACAAGACTTTTTGTGGAATTCAGCAACACGATACAGCAGTTAATGTGCAAGAAAAACGTGGAAACAGCTGAGATTTTTAGAAGAATTTCAGTGAGAAGCGCATCTGTCATGAAGTGCTGTTACTTCAAGCGACAGGAACGGGACAAACACGTGCGGGAAAGGAGAGTTTCCGAAGACCCGGCGACCAGGGACTCGGCAGGCTCCGGCAGGGAGGACGGAGCGTTTCCTGCAGGGTTAGGACCGGTCGCCTCTGGAGAGACCAGTGGACTCAGATCCCGTCCTCCAGAGCAATTCCAGATGGATTAAAGGCCGCCGACTCCACCCGGAGCGGAGCCAGCCTGGGGGAGAATGCCTATGGCCCAGCAGGGGGACGTGGGTGTGTTTCCTGTGAGGAACTCGAGGCCCGGACAGTGCCGGGAGCACAGGGCTCAGGGTGCACTTTCCAGGGAAACTCCTGGAACTCAACGCTGGAGGCAAGGAGCCAGAAAGAAAAGCAGGCAGGAGCAGTGGCGGGGAGAGCGTGGACCCACGTGTGAGAGGAGCGGCCGCCGGCCTTCCCGGGGACAGGGGGGACGGATGGACAGGGGGACGGATGGATGGATGGACGGGCGGAGTCCCCCACCAGGTGATGGGCCCCCATCCAGCGCCATGAAACGGCGGTGACGCTGCTCCTGGCCACCTCTTCCTTCTCAGCCAATGAGTCCCTGGGAAAGGCCGCCCTGGGGGGCTGCTCTCGCCCTCCACGCTGGGGCACGCAGGGGTAACCGGGTGGAGGTTTCTGAGTTGATCGGGGGTGAGCGGTGCTCCCTGGCTCTGCCTGCCTGTGACACATGCCTTCTCAGGGTCCACCGTGGGCCGAGTGGGCGCCCCCCACCCTGGGCCCCGGGGGCCCGCTGCCCCGTCTCAGTAGGGGAGTCCATGCGGCCACGGCTGGGCAGCGAGCCGCCCTTCCCTTCTGCTGGGGCGCACATCCATCCTGCGGGCGGTCCTGTTAGCGACAGTTCTCATCCTGCTTTGAGCCAGAGGTGACCAGCGCAGGCTTCCTTCGGCCCCCAAGGCCAGCGTGGCTCCCATACCAGCTCCGCTGAGGACAATGGCCTCTGGGGCGCAGGGCTGAGGTCGGGAGTGGCAGGCGGGCTACACCTCAGTGACTCCTTCCCTCCTCTCCTCCCAGGATCATCGACCAGCGGTTCGAGAAGGCATCCTACTTTGTCTTCGGCGATTTCAACTTCCGGCTGGATTCCAAGTCCGTGGTGGAGGTAGGCCCCGTGGGAGCCTCACCTGCGTTTGGTCGTGTTGTGTAAACAGCAGAGCCCGTGTTCCTCGACGGGCACGTTCCTGCCCTCCTGCTCACTGGTTTGGTTACGGCTGAAATGCCTCGTGAAGAACGCCGTGGTGTTACGGGGGGCCCGTCATGGGAAGCTGGGGCAGGAGGCTGCGGTGAGGATACCTCCTGGTCAGCGGTTCACGCCCGGTGCCTCCGCTTCCCCTAGCGTCTCCTGAGCCCTCGGGGGGCTGGGTGAGGACCCAGTTAGCAGCGGGCACGGGTGGAGGTGGCTCAGACCAGCCGGAAGGTGCCCGGGTCCGTCAGGTCCCAGCTGGGGGCTGGAGCCGTGGGCTGGCTTCTCTGAGCTGGTGCTCAGCCGCCACATTTGACTCATGGGGCTGCAGGCTGATGGCGACAGGGCCTCGAGGTGGGGACTCTGCCTGCCGCCCGAGGGTAGCAGGTCCACGCAGACCCCGGCCTGGCAGGGGGCAGCACACAGAGCCCGCCCAGCGTGGGCCCGCCGAGCGGGCGTGTGGGTGACCGTGTCCCCCATCGTCTCCCTCTGGCCTCTCGGGTATAAGTGACGCCCCCCTTGCAGAAGGCTTCCTCTTAAATCTGAGCACTGCAGGGGGCGCAGGCACGCGCGTGTGGCGAGCGGCTGTCCACCCCTCTGGCGTTTGCAGACAAATGGTGAAAGCCCGCGTTGGCTCAGTCAGCGGCACGGATGCCCCGGACGCGCCCCTTTGAGGCCCGGGCGATGCCCGTGTGCACGCGGCGCTGGGAGGGGCTCGGGCCCCGGTGCCCACAGCCGCGCCCTCACCCGCAGAGCCTCTTCGTGGATTGAAAAGCCACATTGTCCCAACTTGAGCCCCTGAACCAGGGCATGTCTGGCCGATATTTGGGCCCGATGAGCCTGCTGTGCCCGGAACAGCCCCTCTTCTGGCCCGAGGCCCCATGCCAGGCTGTGCCCAGACCAGGGTTGGTGCCTGGGGGCCACTAAGCCACGCGCTGGGAAAAGTCAGGAGGTTTCCAGAGTGGCCTTCTCTTCCCCAGAAGGGCAGACGCCACAGAAACGGCAGCGGCTCCAGGACCAGGCGGGGCTGCCCAGGGACACGGGCGCCCAGGGCTCTGGTGTCCGCGGGGGACGGGGGGGGGGAGCTCGGAGCGTGGCCCCTGGAGGGGAGGGGCTGTGCCAGGTTGGTGTGGGGGGGGCGGGCAGCACAGTCAGGGCCTCCTGCAGTGTCGTCCTCTTCCTTACCAAGCGGGAAGCGGAGGACACGGCCCTGGGCATGTGCAGGCGTGAGCGGGCATGTGTGTGGAGCCGGGCCAACCGCACACCCCCATAAAATGTGCGACCCCTCTCCCCTCCCAGACCCGTCTACCCAGCATCCCTTCTCCTGACTCTTCCCCTTCAGACCTTAGCTTGACCTCAGGGACCCCCCCCCCGCCAGTCACCCTAGAGGAAGAACTGCCAGACAGGGACCGCGCAGATGGCTGGTGCTGGCCGAGGTCGCAGGGGGCTCTGGGCGGGGTCTCGGGGCTCTGGGCGGGGTCACAGGGGGCTCTGGGCGGGGTCTCAGGGGGCTCTGGGCAGGGTCACAGGGGGCTCTGGGCGGGGTCAAAGGGGGCTCTGGGCGGGGTCTCGGGGCTCTGGGCGGGGTCACAGGGGGCTCTGGGCGGGGTCTCAGGGGGCTCTGGACGGGGTCACAGGGGGCTCTGGGCGGGGTCAAAGGGGGCTCTGGGCGGGGTCTCAGGGGCCTCTGGCCGGGGTCGCAGGGGGCTCTGGCCGGGGTCTCAGGGGTCTCTGGACGGGGTCACAGGGGGCTCTGGACGGGGTCTCAGGGGGCTCTGGGCGGGGTCTCGGGGCTCTGGGCGGGGTCACAGGGGGCTCTGGGCGGGGTCACAGGGGGCTCTGGGCGGGGTCTCAGGGGCCTCTGAACGGGGTCACAGGGGGCTCTGGGCGGGGTCTCAGGGGGCTCTGGGCGGGGTCGCAGGGGGCTCTGGGCGGGGTCGCAGGGGGCTCTGGGCGGGGTCACAGGGGGCTCTGGACGGGGTCTCGGGGCTCTGGGCGGGGTCTCAGGGGGCTCTGGGCGGGGTCGCAGGGGGCTCTGGCCGGGGCCAGGCAGGCGCTTCCCATGGCAGGGCTGTTCGTCCTCCTGTGTGTTCGCCCTGAGCAGGCAGCCTGGCCTGCCCAGCCCAGCACCCTCGGAACATTGGGTTGGGGCCCCACGTCCTTGACCACGAGGGACAGGGGGCAGCGACCAGCTGGCTCAGCTGGAGCGGGGTCGTGAGGGCCGCGCTGCGGGGAGGTAGCGGGCCCCCGTGTGCAGAGGGCTGCCTGCTCTGGGCATCTGCAGAGAGACCCTGAGGGCCAGCGCACTGTCCTGAAGGCCCCTGAAGCCCCCGGGCCTCTAAGGCCACAGGCCCTGGGTTTCAGGAGGGCCCCCAGCCTCCTCCTCTCCCTCCCAGAAGGCCTGGGGGGTCTTCATTCTTGGCTGCCTTCCCAGCTGACTGGCCGACTTAGGCAAGGAGCCGCCTGAAGCGCTGCTCTCCGCACACGGTTCTCAGCAGCCGCCGAGTTATCGGTGGGGCCGCAGCACGTGCACAGGCCTTCCCTATTGGCCCCGCGGGGGCCCCCCGGCCTCCCCGCCCTCGGCTTCCGTGGCTGGCCACCCTGTACCTGCCCCCGACCCTGGTGCCCTGCCCCATGAGACAGACCCAGCGCCGGCCGAGCACCCCACCCTGCCTGCCTCTCCCGCGGGTGACCCCGTGAGAGCAGGTGCAGGGCAGTAGCTCAGCCGCTAACAGAGTCGTAGCCACCCCGCGTGCCCGCGTCCCTTCCTCGGGAGGTGAATTAACAGGCAGTGAATCAGCTGTGAGCTCCAGGTTAGGCGTTATATCTTAGGTTAGGTTAGGTTAGGTCTCCAGGTTAGGTTATGTCTTAATCGGAAGCCCCACTGACTGTGTTGCGGACCGCACGTCCGCAGTGCCGGGAAGCCCAGAAGGACCCACGCGGTGACGGGTCTGGGGCCACGGGGGCCGAGGGGCTGCCCGGCGCGGGGAGGTGGGGCCAAGGTCGCCCAGCGAGGGGCGTGGCCGGGGCCATCTTCGGGCCAGGGAAGGCCCAGGGGGCATGGTCGGGGTCCCCCTGTTCCCTGACCAGACGTGGTTGTTTGAGCGACAGCTCTTCGCAGCAGTGCCTGGTTCCAGACCGCGAGGCCGGGTGACCTGGCCTCGGGAGAAGCAGGGGTCCCGTGGGGCATCGAGGATGCACAGCGTGGCGCATGATGTCGGGCCCACCCCCATGTCCCATACAGTCGCCATGTGGCCTTTGACCCCAGGCACGTGCAACCGGTCAGGAATGTCACAGCGACCACGTGTGTCCTGAAGTTCCTGCTAAAGACACGGCTTTGCCTGGAGGCCCCTCCCGGGCACGGCCCTGGGGCCCCTGCAGTGACATCTGGGGGGCTCTGAGCTCGGGGGCCCCTTCCCTCCCTTCAGCTCCAGGGGCCCCGGTGCCCCTCAGCATCCGCTGGTCCTCACGGGCTCCCAGCCTGCCGGCCCCCCTGCCGGTGTGCGGACAGCGCAAGCAGACGCAGGCAGCCCCAAATCCAGGGGGGCTTGGCGGGAGGGCCGTGACCAGTCACGTCTGCCAAGGCTGGGTGCGCAGCGAGGCCGCCACTGAACCTGGTGCAGGTGCCGCCCTCCCGCCAGCGCGGGCTTGCTCTTCCCGCCTGAGCTGATGCCGTCGGTAACTCGGAAAACACGCTTGTGGGCACGCCTGGATCTAAACGGTCAGCTGAAGACAACCAAGCTCCTCTGTTGGATTAACTTCAGCAGCTTTCCTACTGAGATCTTCAACTTCCACCTGCAGTGTTAGCGTCTCGTGGACTGACGGGTCTGCTGGCCAACGGGCCGTTCTGGAAGGATTTCTCGCTGTGGAAGCCACTTGGAGAAGCTTGTAGGAACCAGAGAAAGCTTCCCCAGGTTTTCCCAAAAGGCCGCTGGGCAGAGGGAGGGCTTCCTGACGTGAGGGCAGTGTGAGAACCCGGTGCCAGGCGAGACTGCCGGGACTTCGCCGCCTCAGGGCCGTGGCTGTTACCGCGGAGCCGTGTGGGGGTGGGGGCCCCTTCTTGGGGCGTACACGGCCCCAGGGAATGGGGGGCTCCAGAAGGGGGGCGGGGCTGGGGTGCCCCTCCGAGGACTGAGCCCAGGAATTGTGGCCCCGGTCCTTTGCTTCCAGACAGCAGGCACAGGGCTTGGCCCGGGGCCCAGGCCCGGGACTGACCGCACACCCTGGGTGTGAGCGGCCCCAGCGGCGACCCCGAGAGACGCCTGGGACCGGTCTGCAGACCAGGTCGTGGGGCAGCAGAGACCATGCTGGTCCCAACCCGTGTTCCTGGGGAGGCCTGTGCCCGCAGCTAGCGGGTCACCCCACAGACAGTTTTCAGATTGCCCAGGATCAGCATCGGGCCCGAGGTGACCCCGAGCGGCCCAGACCGCACTGCAGCCCTGCAGGCAGGCAGGTCAGAGGAGACGGGGACAGGGGACGTCTGCCCACCGGCATCTTCTCGCCTGGAGGTGACGTGGGGCCCCCCTGAGGAGGGAAACCCAGGTCACCCTCTGCCGGCCCGACGAGAAGCCACTGGCCGGGGCTCTGGTTTCCACTGCTGATCCCCGGCCCGGAGCGGCAGGTGCGTCCTCCCCAGCCTGGGCCCCTGGGGTGCCCGGGGTGTCCTGCTCCTGGTTGCTCACCCCACCAACTCCTGGGGGAGCCCTGAGGAGAGTCAGGGGGTTGTGCCGGGCTGCAGCGGGCAGGGCCTCTAGGAAGCCTGGCCGGCCGTGGGCTCCAGGGCGAGGTGGAGCCTCGCTGGCCCTCTGCAGTGCGGGCTCTCAGGCACCTTGCTGGGCACCAGCCTCAGAAAGACATGCACAGTGAAAGGCTGTCCCCCCAGAACTAGAGCTTCACGTCTCAGATGCAAATTAATATGAACAAGCTCGCAGAGCAGAACCGAGAGGATGGTCCAGTGATCAAGCCTGGCACCACCGAAGCTGTAATTAAAACATACACAAAAGTAAACGTGGTGATCACGCACCGACTAATGGGCTGTGCGTCCCGAACTGATTAACGGCGCTCAGCCCTGCCGGCGAGATTGCTCAGAGGGCATGTTCCATGCCTTGCGTGGTGGCAGCTGGCAGCTGGGCACCCAGCCGGCCAGTGACAAAGAGAGACAGCAGCGCCAGGCGCTCCCGTCTCCGCCAGCCCGGCCGCGCCCACCTGCCACGCGTCACCGCTGACAGCCCCAGGGACGGGTGCGTTTTCGGAGGCTGGCTACAGTTTTTAACACCCGGCTGCTGGCTGCTGACAGGTACAGGCTCAGGTGCCCCCCTCCCGAGGACGCAGCCTTCCCAGCACTCACCGTCTTGGGGCCCCAGGCCTCGCTGCAGGGGCAGCCAGGCTCCCAGCTGACGGCTTGGAGCCCACCTTGGAGGGGGACAGCAAGGTGCAGAGCCCACCCCGCGGCAGGAAGAGGACACGGGCTGCCCGTGGCAGGAGGAGGCATCACCCCTGGTCGTCAGCCAGGCTAGCCCTTTGCAAGGCCCCATGAACCCACCCAGCCTGTCTCTGCATATTCTTACTTCTCTGGTTAAATTTATTCTCTGGAACTCAGGGAGGGCCTAGGAGGCTGACGTTTTTCTGCAAACGAGAGGCGGGCAGAGGACAGGGCCCGGTCAGTCCCAGGAGGCCCCGGGACATCCTGCTCGGTCACAGAAGAAGGTGGTGAGGGTCTCGCTCTCCCGCCTAGCCTGCCTGCCCCCGCGGCTCCGCAGGCCCAAGCCCTGCTGTCTGGGGAAGGCCGCACCAGGTGTGTGGCAGGCCTCCTGGCCAGACCCACAGCCGCCCAGTCCTGCTGGACACGAGCCCGAGCTGCTTCCTTCCAGAAAGATTGGCCGCGCTCCCCTGGTTTGCCCCGCCGGCCACTGTCCACGCTCTGTGGGCGGGTAGGGAGTCGGCGAGCATCTTGGGGCAGAGATGAAAGGGTCTTTATGGGGGTTATTGTTGTCTTGAACAACTGAAAACACAGAACAAAGAGGGCGCAGGCGCCTCTGACGTGGGCGTGGCCGCACAGCGGGGCCTCTGGGGACAGATCGGTGGCTCCCGCCCGTGGGGTCTGTGGCCTTGGGCCCGCCGAGTCTGAGGCTCTCGGCACTCGAGAGATGTCCCTCCTCCCAGGGCCCAGGGCCCTGCCAGGAAAGTCTCTGAAAAGATGGTGTTCACCGTGAGGGTCAGAGTGCATGGAGTGGGGGTGTGAGGGGGTGCGGCTCCCTCCAGGCGCAGGGCGACCCCCCCTGGTGCTCTCCGGTGAGGACCCCGCATGGACGCTGCTCGGCCTCCCATCCCTGGCCGGTCTGGGATGGTACCCTCCGTCTGTCGGCCAGGCCGCCGGACTCGGATAGCCAGGGATTTGTCACCAGAGGCGATCCCCGCGGGCGGGGCCCCTGCCAGGCCCCTCCTGTGGCCTCACACCCCAGCCTGCAGCGTGGAGGCCGCCAGGGGTGTCGCGTCCCTGCTCTCAGGGTGCCTGCTCTGGGCCCCGCTTCATGCAGCTGAGCAGTGGAGGCAGCCCAGTGACACCGGTCTCCACAGCATGAGTCCCCCCCGCCCCGGGACCACGATGTGGCCCAGCCCCCTGGCCTCAGACCCCCTGCCCCGGCCCCCACCAGCACGGTGGCCTCCTGGGCCTCACGCCGGCCCGGCCACCCAGCGGGCCCAGAGCCCGAGCGGGGCCAGGCTCACCAGGGCTCTGGCCTCCCAGAAGCTGTGTGTGTCCGCGTGTGCCGGGCTCTGCGTCCACGTGCACGTGTGTGCGTACGTGTGATGGGGAAGGAGGCTGAAAGGACGTCCGCGGGCGCTGGCGGCCAGGACCCGGGCCCTCCCTGGGGGGCGAGGCTGCTCCGGCTCCCTGACCCGCGGGGCCGCTGGCCTCAGCGTTTGGGGCTTTGCGCTCCATGACGCGTCCGTGCCCAGCGTCGGGCCCAGAGCCCCCACAGGTGGACTTGTGAGTGGGGCGCAGGGGTGGCCTTCGCCCTCCACCCTGAGAGGCGGGTCTGGGCGGCAGTCTCGTGGGGGAGTGGGGACCAGTCCTCCAGAGCCCAGTCCCACGTGAGCGGCCAGAGCCCGGGGCCTCCAAGGAGGCCGTGTGTGCCCACCCGGGTCCTGGGCTCGAGGCGGGTGGGGGCTGGGCGCAACCAGGCCTCTCAGACCCGAGAGGAACATGGAACCTCGTCTGAGGTCTGGGCCTCTCCAGCTTCACTCCCTGCACCTGCAACGCTGCCCAGAGTGGGGCCCCTGGAGTGAGGCTGCTGTCCTTCCCCAGGTGGGTCAGGACGGGCCTCCCTGCAGAGTGGACCCCGGATGCCAGCGGCCATCCTCACACTGTGGGCACCGCGTTTAGATCCCGCGGGACGGGCTTCCTGTCCGAGCTGTCTCTGGCAACCCCTCACGCTGGCCCTGGGGCGTGCTGACTGCTGGAGGCGGACGGCGGCCACGGCCAGGCGGCCTCTTTGTGCCCCGGCCTTGTCCCCGATTTCACGCTATCACAGGGCCCGCATGTCTCCTGCGTGAGGTTGTCAGGGGATGAAAGCCCCGGCGCGGGGCGCACGGAGCCCACCCACCAGCCAGGCCCCGCAGCCAGCCTTCCCCTGCCCTGGCCCCCACCTAAGTGTCCGGAAGGGCCGGCCTGCAGCAGGGACCTGCGCTTTCTTCAGACCAGCTCCTTCCTCTTCCCCGAGCAAGAAGGAGACCCGTCCCTCAGTGGCTGAAACGGGCTGGAGGGGCTCGTCCGCCCTCTGTGGGGCTGGAGCCGGGGCGGGGCGGGCCCGGCCCGCGTTCTCTGGACACACGGCTCCATTTCGGGCAGTGGACGGACCCCAGCTTGGTGGAGCTGCGTCCAGCCCGTGGGCCGCAGAGTGCGGCTGGCCTCCCAGGGGGAGGCCGGCTGTCCTTCCTGCGGGTCCATGTCCGGGGGATGCGCCCGAGGTCCTGCCGGGCTGGGCGTCACAGCTTCAGGAAGCTGCTGTCTGGTAGCTTTCCATTTGAAGGCCAGTTTACTTTCCATTTGATGGGAAAAAAGTTAATCCCCAAAGGTCTTAGAAGCTGAGTGATCTGGGGTGAGGACGCTGTGGGCGCACCTCCCACACCCTTGACGGGGAGAGGCCTCCACCAGTGGCAGGCGGGCCCCACCGTGAGGGTGCTGGACCCCGTGGGCACCCGGCCCCTGTCCGCAGTGAGAGCATCCCCGCACACCGTGTCCTCAGGGTCACGCATGAGCAGAGAAGGCAGGAGGAAGGAGCCGGAGCGGCGCTGCCTCTGGGGCCAGACTGCTCGGGGGCTCATCTGGTTCGTTTGAGCACTTGCACCCTCGGCGGGGGGGGCAGTCACACCCCACCCCCCACCCCCGCCGAGCCTGAACCAGCCTCCCTCTGGTCTGACTGGCTCTCCTCGCTGCCAGAAGTCGGGATTAAACCTGCCCCACCCTCTGAGCACCCCGACACACCGGGACCCAGGACAGTGACCCTGCTTGCTCTCCCGAGGCCGCCGCCCAGGCCTGACAGGGCCCCATGCCCGGGCGCAGGCCTGGGGGGGGCGCTGAGGTCAGGAAGCACGGGGTGAATCTGTGCAGAGGCCGTGGTGCCCCCACGCCGGGGTCCAGGAGGGGCGCTGCTTGGCTGCTGGTCGCCTGGCTGTACCCAGCCGTCCCGGGGACCCGGGTGCTCCGCGGAGGCTCCCAGAAGCCGGGAACGTGGGGCCTGGGGGGTCTGGTTGCAGGAAGGGCGCCCCTGGCTCTAATACCCAGTCTGGTCAGGACAGGTCGGGGCGAAAGCGTCCTCTGAGCCCAGCCCCCTCGCGGGCGGCCCTGTGGGGCCCAGGGGCGGGATGAGCGCCCTGGTCTCGGCCTGCGTGGGGCCCCTACCAGGCTCCCCGCTCTGTTAGCTCCGTCACGGTCTCCCCAACACCCCCAGCCCCAGGCGTGCCCCCCCGGGCATGCTGTGTGTTCTGGACGCCAACCGCAGGTGCCCGCCTGCCTAACCTCTTCAGGTCCTTTGGAAACTTGGGGTGCAGAGGACCCCCTCCTGCGGTCCAGCGTGCTGGGTGCAGACAGAAGCAGGGTCTGCGGAATCAGCCATAACTGGTCTAAAACCTGGCAGGACGTCGTAAACAGACTGAGACGCTGTTTTAATACGCGCTGTCTCCTGGAGTGCACACACAGGAGAGCCTCGCCACTTTCCCCGAAGCTCAGCGCTCGCGGCGAGGAAACAGCTGCTGTGCCTCTGACCTGTGCACAGCAAAGCTCACTGCACACTCTTCCCAAAAGACGCTTCACGACCCAGAGCACAGAGCCCCCAGGTCAGGCCTTACTCTGAGCGGGACGCTCCTGACCAGCTCCTGGCTGACCCACCCTCGGGTGTGGGTCTGGCTGTCCACCCCTCGCCCCCTCCGTCTGACAGAGGTCAGAGCAGGTTCTGTAAGGCCACACTCACGGGCTCACCTCCTGGGGCCCGAGGGGCTCTGCCTGCACTGAAATTCGGACCCGGGGGGTGGGGGGCCGCGTTTGTGCCAGGGAAGGGGAGCGGGCCAGCCACACAGGAAGAACACCACAGGCTGCCTTTCCAGCCCCGCCGTCCTGGGGGCCCTCATGGCACCCATCCTCGGCAGCGGCTGCATCGCCAAATTCCAAGCAAAAAGCCCGGGGCCCCAAGTGCCAGTCAGACATCCCCACGGGGACAGACACGCGGGGGCCTCCGCGCGGCTACTGATAACGAGATAAACCTCAGATGGTTCTTCAAAAACAGCTTTTGGGGAATTTTTTTCTCCTTTGAAAAGAGGAAAATGCCTATGTAAGGGGAGCCGGAAAGGCCCTGCCCTGGGCTTTCTGCTCGAGCAGTCACGGCTGCGGCTGAAAGGGGCGGCCTGGGCGCCCTGAATGTGGGGGCGGCCGAGCGCGAGGGGCCGGCCAGGCAGATGTGTATCCGCTGGGAGCCCGTGCGAGGGGGAGCGATAAAGCGGTTTTTTTAAGAAGTTTGCAGCAGCCGCCTTTGGGCGAGGACTATGCGTTTCCTCTGAGTAAGCCGTCTGCCTGCCGGGCCTCCCCATTCATGGCTCTTAAGCCCCTTAGCACATTAGCATCTGGATGGCGCGGCCTCTTCGCGGGCTGGCGGGCGCGTCCAGGCTGGGTTGCTGGGGCCCTTGTTCTAATCCGGCCGTTTGAAGGCGGCCAGACTGATTTGTGACACATGAGTCCAAAAGCCACTTCGGGGGCTTGACCTGATTAGCTGTGTGCGCCCTGAATGCCAATGCCTGCCCCCCCGCAGTGCCGGCCACCCCGGCCCGAGCCTCGCGCTCCACCCCAAGGTGACCCCACGGGCTCCTCGGATGAAAGGGTTTCGTCAAGTCAACATCAGTTGTTCTGTTGCAGCAGTCTTTCTTCTTTATCTTTTTCATAAAAACCATGGAAAAAACAAAACAAAACCAGTTCCATTGAGGTATAACTTACACACAGAGCAAAACCCGGTTCTGGCCCCTGGCCCCCGCGGCCTCTCTGTGTGGACCCTGCGGACGGACAATTCCGAAGGGAGCTGCGTGGCCCCGGGTCCTCGCCAGCACATCTCCGAGCCTGGCCGTCGCTCAGCCCCTCCTGAGCGGTTCTTTCTCTCCACTGCACCTGGGTCTGGCCAGTGCTGCTCTGAACCCCTGGCCAGGCTCTGGCTTCGTCCTGACTTTGGGGAGGGACCCCGTTTACCTTCCTGCTGTGGCCTGTCCTTGCCCCACGCCCAGGGTGGGGCGGGACCAGGTGTACCTGCTGGGAGGCCGGGCCCCTCCCTTCCCCCACCCCCACCCGCCATGGCCTCTGCTTCCCTGCTGCCCTCTAGGTCCTGCCTGGCTGCCCTTCACCGTTGTGGCCGTGGGGCCCTCCTGGGCCTCTGGGTCCACAGAGTAGCCTGGACGGAGGGCAGAGGGGCCGGCCGGGCAGTTGGGAGGAGTGAGCCCCCAATCCAGCTGGACAGTGAGGGCAGAGGAACCGGGTCGGGCGGCCGGGTGGCAGGTTTCAGACCGAGTTCCTCCGTGTCTTTCCCAGACTCTCTGCACAAAGGCCACGATGCAGACTGTGCGGGCCGCGGACACCAATGAAGTTGTGAAGCTGATATTCCGCGAGTCAGACAACGACCGGAAGGTGAGCGCGGAGGGTGCGGCAGGCGCCCTGGGGAGGGCCCCCTGCTCTGACGCCCCCTCCTCCCGTGGCCCCGGCCTGGGGAGGGTCCCGCCTGCTCTGACCCCCGCACACCCCCTCGTGGCCCCGCCCTGGAGAGGGCCCCCTGCTCTGACCCCCGCACACCCCCTCGTGGCCCCACTCTGGGGAGGGCCCCCTGCTCTGACGCTCCCCCCTGCAACAGGTGATGCTCCAGCTAGAGAAGAAGCTCTTTGACTACTTCAACCAGGAGGTTTTCCGGGACGACAACGGCACTGCGGTGAGTCCCGCCACTGCTCCGGGCAGTGCTGACCCCGGGCCCCCCCTCACCCGTGGCTGGGCCCTGACTGGTGTGCCTCCCGCCTCTGGCCAGGCTGCAGCCGCCTGCCTCACTGTCTTTGACGGTCAGCATGGCCCTTGGCACTGGGGTCCCCCCAGGTGAGAGGCAGAGGGCTGACAGCTTTGGGTGCAGACCCTCTGTTCAGGGCCCACCCACTGAGGCCTGGGCTTCCTTTGGAAAGAGGAGAGACCATTTTGAGAATTTGAGGGGCATCCCGTGCCACCAACACCGGTGTGTGTGTGTGTGTGTAGTGAAGCTATACCGCGGTCCCCATTTTTAGCTCCCAGTTACCCCACCAAGACCACTGTGACCTCTCAGGGACGTCTTTATCCCAGAGGCCAGAGCCGTGCTGGGATTCAGGCCCTGTCTGTCCCTCTGCCCCGGCTCTGCCCTCCGTGCTCCGGGCGCCCTGGGCGGCCGGGCCACCTGCAGGGTCTGGGCGCCACCTCTGCGTTGCGTCTCCTCAGGCCCCGTGGGGACTCCGCGCCTCCCCGAGCAGGGTCCACCGTCTGCAGGTGCCCAGAGGAGGGCATGTCTGTCTGGATGGGGGCTGTCCAGCTGTCTGGCAGACCCTGCCAGTCTCGAGCCCCTGCACAGAGCCCCCCGCCCTGCCTGCCTGCCCGCCCGCCCCTGGGAAACCCCTGTCACCCGCCGTGACCCCTCACCTCTCCTGTCCTTTGGCTTTGGGGCCTGGACTCTCCACCACCTGAGTCTGCCGCACCCCCAGCCCCCACCCCTCCTCCCGGCCTCCTTCCTGCACCCCAGCCCCTCCGCCCCCTCCCAGCTTGGAGCTCAGCCAGGCCCAGTCACACGGCCATCCGCTCAGGCCCAGCTTTGAGCCCGACACGGGGGCCCTGCCCTCCTGCGAGCCCGCCTCCGCCGCTGCATGGTGCACCCCGGCCCCAGGCGCTCTCGAGCCGCCTCTGCCGCTTCCACCCGCCTGGTGTCCTTGGACACTCGGCCCACGGCCTGTGCACAGCTGGCTCCTTGGGGACCCT
Source organism: Muntiacus reevesi (assembly GCF_963930625.1). NCBI lineage: Eukaryota > Metazoa > Chordata > Mammalia > Artiodactyla > Cervidae > Muntiacus > Muntiacus reevesi. The sequence continues at coordinate 172,395,393 of NC_089250.1, forward strand.
CAGGTCCCGGGGAGGTGGGCTCCTCCTATGTGCCACAGCATGAGGGGTGGGCAGAAGGAAGGCACCCCTGGGCCCAGAGCCCCCGCTGGCCTCCCTTACTGCCTGGGAAGCATGTCACAACCTGGAAACAGTAGACACCACCTTAGACGTAATTTTTATTTCCGTATTAATTTATTCTGTGAAACTGTGCTCTTTCAATGTGGAGGAAAATTAATTTGAATATCTGGGAGAAGTTTGAGTCTGCCCCTAAGATGAAAGGACGTGGTGGAGTCGAAGCAGAGATGAGGCCTCCCCGAGGGTTTCTGGGGGGCCCTGGGCCCCCTGGTCGGGTCAGGGAGCTCAGGGGTGGAGGTCTCATGCCTCCCAGTGAAGGGCCGGCTCCACGGTAACCGCGGCCCCCTGCAGGAGGCGGGTGTGCAAACCCCCAGGGCCTCCGGACAAGCTCTCACCTTCAGGGTGAGACGCCCACGAGGATGGATGTGCAGCTCAGCTGCGGTCCCGGGTCCATCGCATCCTTGATCAACCCCTGGTCTTGTTCCCGCCTGACAGAAATTTAATTCAAGCTGGCTCTGAAAATAATTATTGTATTTTAAGAGTAGTAATCATTGGCCGGGACATGATTGAATGTGTCCATGCCTATTGACTTTTTCTATGATTTATAGCTTTGTTTAGTCGATATTCCCATCGAAATTGTATAATTAATTATAAGTGTGGCTGTCAGGGCGGCAGGATGGAGTGCCCTGGTGAGGATTTGGAGAGATTAAATTCTCCACGGCTGTCCCAGGGCAGGCGCAGGAGTGTTCCCGGCGCTCGGCCCGTTGGATAGAGATGTTTTCTGTGTGTGTAGCACCTGCTCCGCTCCGCCGCATCGATTTTCCAGCCTCTTCCCTTCATCAGCGCCGCACCTCTGCAGCAGCAGAGAAAGGTGCACGGCCCGGACGGCGCCTGACAGATACGGCCGGCCGGCCGACCGCTTCATCATTGTCCACACACGCCCGCGCTGTTCCTCACTTTGTAATCAAGAAGAATGTTTAAGATACATGCGAAATTGGTTATCAGGCTGTGAAAAATCTCAAAGAGATACAGATTACCATTTCAACAGAAATGCAGTATCATCCCTGAAACGCGGTGTGCCGGCCTCCCGCAGCCGAGGCAGGGAGCCCCATGGGCCGCAGGGACACGGCGAGCAGGAAGCCCTCCATGGAAGTCGGCGTCCAAGAGGTCGGATCACGGAGTGCTTGATAAAAATTCTGAGGCTATAAAGCAAACAGGAAAGAATCAGAAACATAAACACCATACGCTGAAAAGTCCCGGCAGATGAAGACACATAAGCGGCTCTCGCAGCAGCCAGGGACGGGAGAGTCTGCCCCAGGGAGCAGAGTGTCCGGACGGACGGAGCGCCGGGCATGGGGCTCGTGCGGCAGGTCGTGGGCGGGACACGAGAGGGACGCTTGGAGCTGGCGGGGGTGGAAGGCGCGGTCCTCAGGAGCTCGGGGCGTCCCGAGCAGGACACCAAATGCCAAGACTGAGAGCAACCCCAGCGCCAGACCCCTCCACGGAAGGACGCTGGCGGCGGGCCTCCGGGGGCGATGAGCCAGCGATGCTGGCAGGCTCCGCGGGGGTCGGGGCCATCCTCCTCCTGAGCTGAGAAGGCCGAGCATTCACGCTTGGGAGGCTGTGGATGACAGGCCTGCCGCCGCCCTGTGGGGGTGCGTCCTGCGAGCATGCCGTGAGGGTGTCTGCAGGCACACGTGTGTGCAAACCTATGTGAGCCCAGAACTGGTCCAGGCCCCATGCCCATGCTTCGCCCTCCCTGGAGACTTGTTCCCCACCCCAGGCACCCTGAGACACCGACTCCGGAACCTTCCAGAGCTGTTTGGCCCCGGCTGCTCCCTAGAGCTGGGGGCAGGCGGCTGCTTGCGCCTGGGAGCTGAGGGGCTCTGGCCCCATGCCCCCACCCCCGCACAGCCCCTGCCATGTGCCTCCCCTGTCCCCCAAACCTCTCTGCACCCCACTTCTGGCCCTGCACTCCTAGGCCCCCAGCAGGGCCATGACGGGTGCTGAGTGGGGCGAGGCTTGCCACCGGTGCCTCTTAGCAGCAGACATGGGCTCATGGTGGCAGCCGTGGACCCAGCCTCCAGCCTCATCAGGCAGGGCCGGCGCTTGGTGGCCACTGGGATCAGGCGGCCGTGTCTGAAGCGTCCTGTTTGTGCAGAAGGAGCCTCGGTCCCCCCCCAACCCCTGTAATCACCCCCAGGAGCTCCTGCCGGGAGGTGTCTGGCCTGCTTCCCTCTGACCCACCCGAGGGGAGTGGCCCGACTGAGGGCTGGCTTGCTGCCCGCGGGCTTGGCAGGCGGCTCAGGTCGATCCTGGCTCCCAGGGTTGCTGGGCACATGGCCTGCGGATTGCAGGGCTGAGGTGGCGGGAGGAGAGGGGACCGTGTGACCGCAGGCCTGTGGGATGCCACACTCCCACATGCTGCCGAGGGCGTAAGTGGTGACCACGTGCCCAGGGCACGCGTGGCCGCAGGGCCTGCCTGCTGGAGGCGCAGTGCCCGTGGGTGTGGCTCTGAGGAGCCCATCAGGCCAGTGCCGTTTGCAGTCCTCCTGGTGAGGTCCGCGCTCAGGAGTGTGGCTCCACTGGGGCAGAACAGCATCCCCACTGCTGGCCTCTGCCTTCGGGCGAGGGCACCTCATAGCGACTCCAACGCGGCCGTGGCCGCACCCTGCGCGCTCAGCGGGGCGAGGCGGCCCTGGCTGGTCAGCACCGGGCCTCACCCCGGGGCCTGCAGGACTGTCCGGCCACACACCTGAGCAGCCCTCGCTCGGCCCAGGTGGTGTGCAGGGCAGGTGCCGGGGTCAGAAGTCACGGTGTCCCTGCTCAGGCTGCCCGGCGCCCCCAGGGATGCAAGCCCAAGGGACCCTTGTCTTCTTTCTTTTCCTCAGCTCTTAGAATTCGACAAAGAGCTGTCTGTGTTTAAGGACAGACTGTATGAACTGGACATCTCGTTCCCTCCCAGGTAAGGACCGCCCACTCGCTGGCGTGCAGGTAACCTCCCGTCCATGCTTCCCTGCCCCCCGTGCCTCCTCCCACCCCCTCCCAGCCTGCTCTCCTGGGTGCCGACACAGCCTCCCAGAGGAGCCTACGAGGGGCCGCTGAGGCAGCTCCAAGCTCTGGATCTTTCTGGGGCCATTGGGACGCAGGTGTTGGTTCTGTCTTTCTCGGGTACGTGAGCTTTTGTGGTGTTTTGCTCTGGTGTTTACAGAATTTTGAAATCCGCAACAATAGCAGCCTGCTCCTCCCTAACCTGCCCGGGGCCGCAGAGGGGCAGGGTGGGGGTGTGGGGAAGAGAGCCGGTTACAAAATGGCCCAGGGCACTTGGCCCGCTCAGCCACCCCAGGCCTATCTGGAGGACACGGACGCCCCCCACGGCTGCCCCCTCCGTCTCTGTCCTTTTACAGATTCCAAGTGGGAATTCTTACCCCTTGGGAGGAAATGGGCCTTGGGCAGGTTCAGGGAATCGTCCTCGGGGAGCAGGGCTGCTAGGAGCCGCTGCAGGTGGGGCTGAGAGCGCCGTCTGCCCCCACCAAGTCTGTGCCGGGTCTCGCGGGAGGTAAACACGTCAGATCTGCATCACAGGTCCTCCCGGACTCCCCGTGAAGCTCAGCCTTCTTCCCAAGTCTCACTCCAGAGGTCAGACGAGTCCACTGGACCCAGGACTCCCTGTGAGTCCAGACTGGCTGAGGTGGCTGGGCGCCTGCCGCTCACCGTCGGCACCCAGGCCAGTGGTTCAAGGTTCAGGGGCCAGAGAGGCAGGGATGTGGCCCCCGGGCGCCTGGCGGGTGCCCAGCTCCAATGCCCGGGAGCCGGTGACTCAGCAGCTGGGACCGAGCAGGCGGCCTCAGCAGCGTGTCCAGGAGCTGCCCCGCCGCGTCGTCCCCGGGCTGTAACGCTACTGAAACGACAGTGTGTGGTGACACATGCCGCCAAGGCCCGCTGGAAGCCACGGCCGTCCTGAGGGACTGGTTTCCCCTGCTTCCGGGGGTGGTGCAGGGGTCCCGGGCGTCTGTCCCACTTGATCAGGGTGCACACGGGCTGTGGCCCGGCCAGGAGGAGGACCTGTGGGCATCCGCGTCCCAAGCAGCCCGAGCAGGTGGCTGTCCGTGAGCTTCTCAAACCCTGCAGCCTGGACGCTCAGCCAGGCACAGAGCGCAGAAGGTGTGGGGGGACGGACCAGCCAGGAGCCCCAGGACCTTGTGGTCCACTCGGGTGGCCGAGCGACGAGCCCCCATCCCCCGGGCAGCAGAGAGGCATGTCAGGGCTGGGAGGGACCCGTCGGCCTGCACAGACCTCAGGGTTCAGCCAGGCCCCAGGGGTAAGCTCTGGGAAGGGGTGTGGCCCCCAGGTGGGGCGTGGCCTGGCTCGTGAGATCCTGTCGGATTGTTGGGGGTGGGGATGCTTTGGTGCCACGTGGAGGAACTCCCACATGGGAGGGCGGTGCCCGGGCTCTGGGCACCCTGAGGTCACCTGCCCTCCGGGTCTCACCTGCCTCGGCCTGACGGGCTCCTGCGGCAGGAGAACAGCCTGAGACGTCCTGCCCTCGTCCGGGAACCATGGACGTCCTGTGACCTGGCCGGCATGTCAGGGCCGTGCCAGCTCTCCAAGGACGGTGTCCCCTCCCTGCCAGCAGGTCTCGGCCAGAGACCTTTCTCTGGCTGGAGGTGGGGCCGCCCCCTGAGGGGAGGTGGTCTGGGAGGGGCAGGGGGCAGGGGCCACTGGGAGGCCCATCGGTCAAGGGGTCAGACTTTCTCCGTTTAACTGGGAAGTAGCATTTCAGGTTCTCTACGGTGGGAAAGGTCACGGTTTACAGATTAAGACGTGGACTCCCTGAGCTGAGGGTCCCTGCTCACAGCGCCTGACCTCCAGCCTGCATGCAAGGACCGAGTCTCCAAGGCAGGCCACCCACCCCCCGCCACCCCACAGCACAGGTCATCAACCCCTCCCTCACTTCCCAGGTCACGGCCCCTCCCCCATAGCCCAGCTCACAGCCCCTCCCCCACAGCCCAGGTCACAGCCCCTCCCCCACTGCTCAGATCACCCACCCCTCCCGCACTGCCCGGGTCATTCCCCCTTCCCCACCACCTTATCATCCCCTCCCCCACCACCCACCTTCCCTCCTCCAGTGCCTGGGTCACACTTTCACCCCACCATCCCGTTCATTTTGTTCCCTCATGTTTAAAACCATGTTCCTGACCCTTGGGTGGCACTCACAGCCCCGGGTCTGGAGAGCTGTCCCAACACTGGGAACGAGTCAGCAGAAGCAGCTGCGGGACGTGGTTAGAAACGGTGGCCACTTGGTACCCAGATGTGTTCTCTGACTACCGGAAAATAAGTGATCCCAGGAGAGCTGCCTGTGTGTGTGCAGGCGTGAGCTCCCGTGCACACGCGTGTAGGGTGTGTGCACAGAGGATCGTGCATGGGTGTATTCACTGCGTGCACTGTCAGCACGTGTGCCTGATGTGGCCCTGCATGGGTGTGAGTGCACGTGTGTGCAGGATATATGTGGCCGGGTTATAGACTAATCGCATGTCTTTGTGCAGTGCGTAGGTCTGCATGTGTGCATATGGTATCCGTAGTGCACGGGTGTGGGTGTATGTACATGGTGGGGATGCACATGTGTGTATGCAGACATGGTTACACAGGCACAGTTGTGGATATGTGGGTATGTGTGCAGGGGTGTATGCAGCGTGTCTTGTGGGTGTGGGGTGTGGGTTGTGTATGCACTTGTGCATGGGTACATGTATACATGGGCCTGTGTGTGGTATGTGCGTGTGAATACATGAGTGTGTACAGGTGTGCATTGCATAGGTGTGAGTGTGTGTGTGCATGAGCTCCATGTGCACATGTACATGGTATATTCACATATGAGCAGACAGGTATTGGCATGTGTGTAGATTTTTATGTGGGGGTGTGTGCATGATGTGTTCATGAGTTTTTGTGCATGTGGTACAAAACTCATGTGTGTATGTGTATACATGTGTGTTTCCTGGGTGTATGCATTCCCTGGGAGTGTTACCTGGGTGTATGGTTAGGGTGTGTACCTGGGTGGGTGTGTACCTGGGTGACTGTGTACCTGGGTGGCTGTGTACCTGGGTGGGTGTGTACGTGATGGGTGTGTACCTGGATGGGTGTGTACCTGGGTGGGTGTGTGCCTGGATGGGTGTGTACCTGGGTGGGTGTGTGCCTGGGTGGGTGTGTGCCTGGGTGGGTGTGTACGTGATGGGTGTGTACCTGGGTGGGTGTGTGCCTGGGTGGGTGTGTACGTGATGGGTGTGTACCTGGGTGGGTGTGTACCTGGTGGGTGTGTACGTGATGGGTGTGTACCCGGGTGGGTGTGTACCCGGGTGGGTGTGTACCCGGGTGGCTGTGTACCCGGGTGGGTGTGTACCCGGGTGGGTGTGTACTGGGTGGGTGTGTGCCTGGGTGGGTGTGTGCCTGGGTGGCTGTGTGCCTGGGTGGGTGTGTGCCTGGGTGGCTGTGTACCTGGGTGGGTGTGTACCGGGTGGGTGTGTACCTGGGTGGGTGTGTATGTGATGGCTGTGTACCTGGGTGGGTGTGTACCGGGTGGGTGTGTACCTGGGTGGGTGTGTACCTGGTGGGTGTGTACCTGGGTGGGTGTGTACCTGGGTGGGTGTGTATGTGATGGGTGTGTACCTGGGTGGGTGTGTATGTGATGGGTGTGTACCTGGTGGGTGTGTACCTGGGTGGGTGTGTACCTGGTGGGTGTGTACCTGGGTGGGTGTGTATGTGATGGGTGTGTACCTGGATGGGTGTGTACCTGGGTGGGTGTGTACCTGGTGGGTGTGTACCTGGGTGGGTGTGTACCTGGGTGGGTGTGTATGTGATGGGTGTGTACCTGGGTGGGTGTGTACCTGGGTGAGTGTGTACGTGATGGGTGTGTACCTGGGTGGGTGTGTACCCGGGTGGGTGTGTACCTGGGTGGCTGTGTACCTGGGTGGCTGTGTACCTGGGTGGGTGTGTACCTGGTGGGTGTGTACCTGGGTGGGTGTGTACCCGATGGGTGTGCTGCCAGGTGTGCAGGGATGTCCTCGGGCACATCTGCCAGCTCAGGGCGTCCTGGGCCCGGGCTCTACCATGCTGCCCTCTGTGGTTAAAAGGCAGAACCTCCTGGCTCTGTTGGTTCTGTTGTGGCTGAACCCCGGGGGATCTGTCCAGAAGCAGCACTGGCCAGGGAGGGAGACCACATCCAGATTTGTCCACGTGGCCTCAGTCACAGAGAAGGGCTGTGCTGGCTCCTCTCCACACTCCCCAGGCCTACATCATCCTCATGACTGTTCTGTGAAAACAGTTCTTCCTCTCACTTGGGCCAGGTGGTCAGGACAGAGGTTCATGGGCTCCGGGGCTGTGGGCTCTTGGCGTTTGTGGAGACGCCAGGTGCTCCACTGGCTGCCCAGCTTCAGCATCTCCTGGGGGCAGAGGCTGGTGGACAGTGTCCGCCTGAGAGACAGTGGCCACCTCAGGGCATCCAGCCTGTCAACCAGGGAATCATGCGCCATGGGCACTGCTGGTGCCAGCAGGCAGGAGCTGCTGAGACAGCAGGGGTACTGAGTGGCATTCTCTGGCTGGCATACCTGGTTTTCAGAGCCTCTCTACCTCTGCCCTCATCATCCCAGCAGTGAACACACCCCACATCACACTGTCATTGGCTTGCAAACAAGGATCAAAGTGTGAGTGAGAGAGCCTAGCGAGCTCTCCCACCGAGGCGCGGCAGCGGCTTCCCGTGACGTGGAAGGCTCTCCTCGCCCCCACGCAGCCATGCCCTGACCCCTGCCCTCGGGACAGCCCCTTCCAAACCTCCCTTCCCTGAGGTCTGAGGGTCCCACCTTCCACGTGCTCCCCACTCCTCCCACCGACTCCTAAACCGGGTCTCACAGGCTCGAGATCCAGTCCAGGAATCATTCCCGTGGCTTTGCCTGTGCGGTGTGGGGCGGGGCACTGTCTGTGTGGCCACGAGCACAGAGATTACCTTCCAGCTCCCAACAGAGTCTTGGGCCCCTGGGGGTCCACCCATCACAGCCAAGAACTCCCCAAACCTATAAGTAACCAAAACGCCTCCAAGAGTGGATAGATGTTTGCTGCTGAAACGGGTCTGGGAGCAAACAGGAAGCAGGGTCCCGGGCAGCTGGCTGCGGTCGGGTGCCCTGGCTGGGAGTGGGCTGCTGAGCCCCCTGTGGGGGGCTGTGCCCAGGTGTGTGCCTCGGGGCGACCGTGACCAACACACTGGGCAGACGCACACGTTCTGGCTCCGCCCAGGCAGAGTGTCTAACTCTCCACAGGGACTCATCCCTTCCCAAGTATGGATGAGTGCTCCACGTGGGGAGAGATGCTTTTACAGGACAAATTATTACGGAAAAAGCTCCAGGGTTCACTTTTGTGAAAAACAAAAGTGCGTTTAACACAGGGACAGCATGCATCGCACAGATGAGGCCCGCAGGGGCTGCCTCCCTGCAGCGGACAGGTCCACCTTTGTGTTAAAGGTTAGGGAGTGCTTCTTGGACTCCTCCGTGGCCCCTAATTCAGAGTTGGACCATGTGTAGATTCTTGTCTGTAATGATAAATATAAAATGGTGATTGAGGGCAGGAGAAGGGGACAACAGAGGATCAGATGGTTGGATGGCATCACTGACTCAATGGACATGGGTTTGGGTAAACTCCGGCAGTTGGCGATGGACAGGGAGGCCTGGTGTGCTGCGGTTTATGGGGTCACAAAGAGTCAGACGTGACTGAACGACTGAACTGAACTGAAAATGGTGATATTTGACCAAGAAGGCTGTGTGCCTGGCCTGGTGCTTAGGAGGGGACCAGGACGTTTGTCCCGCTGGTCCAGGCCTCCCACACACGGGGCACAGGACACATGCTGAGGGCAAAGGAACGGGTCAGCCAGCCGTCCACAGGCATCCTGAAGGTTTGTGCTTTAGGCTGCGTCCAGAAGCAAAGTCAAGTTGAGAAGACGAGCTGCGTACTTGGGGGGATTTATCTGAAGTGCTGGGAGGGAAGTGCGGGACTCGGTTCTGGAAGCCCCTGTCGCCTCTCTGTCCCCCGGACGGGCTGGGCCTTTCTGGGGCGCGGGCCCGCGGGCCTCCCCCCGTGGAGGAGGGGCTGGAGGGGGCCAGCGGCGGCTGCTGACGGCGCCTGTCCTGTGTCCCCAGCTACCCGTACAGTGAGGACTGCAGCCAGGGCCGGCAGTACATGAACACCCGCTGCCCCGCCTGGTGTGACCGCGTGCTCATGTCCCCGTCCGCCAAGGAGCTGATCCTCAGGGTGAGTGAGGCCGGAGGGCCGGCGGGGGGCGGGCTGGGGGGCGGCCGGCCTGGGGGCTCCCTCCTGCCGCCTGTAGTCCTCGGGCTGGGGTGCAGCCCAGGTTCTGGGGTCAAAACAGCGTAAACTGTCGGTCGCCAGGGCGTCAGCAGTCGTTTCAGTTTATTGCGTGCTCGGAGAAGTCAATGGGCTCTTGTCCTCGAAAGAGCTCCTGAGCTGTGAAGTTGTCCTGTTTCCTTAAGTTGTAAATCTGAGCTGAGTCACAGGAACGCCCGGGACTGGAGGCTGCTGCAGGCCTGGGGCGGAGCCGGGCACCAGCTCCTGTAGCCTCTCGATTCCTGGGGTTTCCAATACCCACGTTTAACACAAAAGGACTGCTCTCAAGAATCAATATCTGCACCGGTTTTGTCAACCCCATCAGTGAAAAAATACAATAATGAAGTGCATTGATTCATGAGGGCAGCAGTCCTGCCTCTGAGTGACGTGGGCAGCCAGTCAGGATGGGGCGGGTGGTCCCCTGACCTCAACCCAGGACGTCCAGGGCTCTGGTCAGCAGCCTGCATGGCCCCCGCGGTTACTCTGAGGAGTCCTGTCTGCCTCCGGGGCCCAGAGCCTCATCCAGAGACGCAGCCGGGAGGGCAGAGCTTCTGGGACCAGCCAGGTGCACGCCGACCCCCGCCAGCGGCCCGGCGGCCCCCCTACGGAAGATCTTGCTGGCCTTTCCGGGGAGGGCAGCCCTGGACGCCCTGCTATGAGCCAGCTCCCGGGGAGAGACCTCCTGAACTGCGCTGGGTGCACGGAGGCTGCATTGAGCGCGCTGTGACAGGGCCGGGGGGCTGGCTGGACAGCTGGTGGGCAGGCCCCCAGAGCCCAGCACGGAGGACGGGCCGTGGGCCCTCCCACGAGCAGCCTTCACAACGTAAGCCGCAAGGGACAGGCGGGCCCTGACCGCACAGACCTTGCACGCACCTGTGGCCTCAGACTCAGTCCCGCGCCCCCTGCCAGGCCTGCCCCCGGGTTCCGTGATGGGCCGAGAGGAAGCAGAGTGGACAGTGGACACGGTGGGCCACACCTGCCGGCTCTGAGTGCACTGGGCCAGCGGAGCCCCGAGCTGCGGCCAGAGCGGGCTCACTGGGGCAGAGAGGAGGTGAGGGTCATCTTCCAGGGAAAAGGCATCTTGCAGTGAAGTCACCAGGGCAGCCGGAGCGCCTGGTGTCGGGAGGCGCCCAGGGCTGCAGAGTCCAGGAAGGCGGACGGCAGGCGGCCACCTGCGAGTGGCCTCGTCTCCGCTCTCGGGCCGGAGGTTTGATGCTGCAGACTCGTGGGGACGGAGCCTGGCTGGGTGGCCCATCGTGGAGAGGACTCGGAGCCTTCCTGGCCAGGGGGGTCCCCGGCGGGCCCTCCCCTGGGGGCTCCCATGGTGGAGCGCGTCACCGGCCCAGCAGCCACCTCGCCGCAGCTTCCGCGGCATCATCCATCATGCCACGCTCGGTCAGCTCAGCGTCATGTCGGTTCTGCTTCCCGCCCCGAACTCGGAGGGGGCGGCTGCCGTGATGGATGCTCAGGGAGGTGTGAGGAGCCTGCTGTGATCTGTTTATCTGTCTCACGATTATGCACTTGGAAATCCACAATTTTATGCTGCCTTTGTAAATTACCACGCTGCGTTTGATGAATGCTTCCCACTCCAGGGAGGCGCTGTGGCCACCACGGGTGTGCGGGGGTCTGTTGTCGCAGTTCCTGGCAGGCGACCATGCTGGAAAGTAAAGCTGACCTTACACTTCCTACTGCATTAAGGATAATTCAGTTTATGGTCTCAGAGGCTTCAGCTGCGGCTGTGAAAGCCCTGCCCAGCTGGAGTCGGGACTGACCACCAGCAGCACGTCCTGGGTGGTGCCCGCAGGCTGGCGGCGGGGAGGTCTGAGCGCTCAGCCCTGTGTGTTCAGGGGTGTCTGTTCTCCTGTGAACAGGGAGTTCTGGGTCAAAAACAAATGCCAAGGGGGAAAACGGAGACCAGGTGGGACTCTCTGGTGCCAGGAACACACCTGGAAGGAAAGCTGCCATCTGACCTGATGGCCATGAGCAGAGGCCACGCCAGCCCCCAGGGAACGTTGCCTCCAGCCCCCAAGGAAGGTTGCCACCCTCCCGAGGCTGGAGCCCTCCCCCCCTGCGAGCAGGGGCCGAGTGCTGCCTCCGGCCACTCCCTCCCGGGGGCCAGCAGCTCACTGACAGTTCTGAGCTGGCTGGAGCCCCAGGGAGGAGCGGGCAGGGTGGCGGAGGGTGGCAGAGCCACCGGGGCTGTCCCTGCTGCTGCCCAGGAAGCCCCCCGCTTCTGCCTCCCACATCTCTCCCTCTGTTTGCTTTTCCCAGTCGGAGAGTGAGGAGAAGGTCGTCACCTACGACCACATCGGGCCCAATGTCTGCATGGGAGACCACAAGGTGACCGGGTGGTGCGGGGGCGTGGGGGGCGTGGGGGGCGGGGCAGTCGGGGTGCTCCTCCTGACCCCCTTCTCTGCCTCCTGGTCCGGCTTCACAGACGTGGCCGAGTCCGCCTGTGTTTGATTTTAATAGAGCACCAGCAGGTGCATAGGGGGTGGTGAGGCAGGTGGACAGGAAGGCAGGAGACGGGTCACAGCAGAACGAGACGGAGTTCGTGTCTGCCAGAGGACCGTGTCCCCTGGTCCCTCTGGAGGTGTTTCCGAGCCTGCACCCGAGCATCTTACTGGCCTCCGCCCCTGCCGCCGGGGTTGGAGGAGACGTCCGTGTCACCGCCCAGCCTCAGGGAATGCCCAACAACCGCCCGGTTGTTCCGGGACCAACCTTGGATGTGTGACTCTGCCTGGCCCCCAGCCTGCAGCCCCTCTGAGGGGCATGGGGCCACAGGTCCGGTGTCCCCGGCAGCCCGGGAGAGATGGTCACCGCTTCCCCTTCTCAGGCCGGCCGCCCACGTGACCCAGCGGCTGGATCCCTGGCCAGGCTCCGTCCTTCCCTGTGTTCTTGGGGCCTGAATCGTGGCTCTGAAATGAGCTTTTACACCGGTTTCTATGTGGAAATAATGCCGTCTCTATGGAGCACGAAGGCCCTCTGCCTCCCGCCTCGGGTCGCCCAGGGCCAGCTCCCCAGGACAGGGTCGGGCACTGGGCCCGCTGGCCGTGGACGGTCGGCCCTGACGGCCTCTCTTCTCCCCCGCAGCCCGTGTTCCTGGCCTTCCGCATCGCGCCCGGGGCAGGTAAACCTCACGCACGTGTGCACAAGTGTTGTGTGGTGCAGTGACGTGGTGGTAAATATGCCTCCTTCCCTCGAGTTCACCTTTCTGAGCTTTTCCCGGTGTGTGTGCCTCTGTAACCAACGCCTGATTCCACGGCAGGGAGGCGATGCCAGCGCCTCGAGGGGACCCCCGGCGAGACCCCCCCGTAGAACCAGGGCCCACGTCCTCCGACAGCTGCGTCCAGACCCGCCCGAGTGCCACCGCCAGACGGCCAGCCCCACACTCTGCTTCAGCCCCGGACGGCGCTCCGGACAAGCCTCACATACCTCACCGTCGTGTCTGTCCATGCGGCATCAAGTAGAAACATTGGGTTTTTTTTTTAACGAGTCACAGTCTTGTTGCCAAAACTCTAATAGACAGCAAAAAGATCTGTATTTTAGATGTCACGGTTTTCGATTTTTAATCATTGTCAGCGTGGAGGAGCTTCTCGGGCGCAGAAACCCCGCGGGGCTCAGAGTCACGCTGCAGCGGGGGCTGAGCGGGCGGCCAGGCTCCACGCCGGGGGCACGAGGCCCCCGCTTCCGCTCTGGAGGCCCCTCCCGTCGTCACTCTGGTGCCATGTTACATGGCTTCTGAGTCACACTGCAGCTGCTTTCCATTTATATATATATAAATATATATAAATATATACTTTTTAAAAATAATTTATAAACCTTACCAAAACTTACGCTAAATATACTTTCCAGTATGAATGCTTGAGTGTCCTATCAGCAGTAGAACTGAGTCTGGGAGCCGGCCGCCTGCACGCCCAAACACGGCTGTCAAGCCGGGACTGCTCCCGGCCGCGCGGTGGGGCTCGGGCGGCCCGCGGCGCTCACGCGCACAGTCAGACTCCTAGGCCTCCTTCTGTGTAATATCAAGAACTGAATGTGAAGTTTATAGCTAGCTCGGGTGTACCTTTCAAGAATTTTGTAAACCGTTTTGTCCGTCTTTTGTTACTGTTCTATGGTGCCAAGTATTCTACATAAAACAATAATATCATGGGAGAAATAAAACTAGCCTAGTCTGCTTCCGATAGAAACCGCTTTTAACATGGGCTGTATATAAACTATTAAGAGAAACAAACTGTACCCGTCCCCGGTTGCCGCGCCTCCCACGGCCCGCCGTGACCCTGCCGCACGTCCCTGCCCCCGACACCCAGCACGGCGGTCAGAGGTGGCGCCCGGCCCGAGGGGGAAACACAAATGACGTTTATTGATCTGTTTAACACTACAGAACCCCCGGGCTGGGTGCGGGCGCCGGGGCGATGCTTGCTTTAGGTGAATCACTACCGGCGCGAGCGGTTTGGCGTCCACCAGCCGAGTCTGCATCCTCGACAGAATGATGGGGGTGTGTGCCAAGCTGTGGTCACTCTGTCCACGTGCGCACGGCCGTTCCGGCATCCTCGACAGAATGATCGGGGTGTGTGTCAAGCTGTAGTCACTCTGTCCACGTGCCCACGGCTGCTCCGGCCCACGGTGATTTCTGTGTAGCAGGGTTTCAGCTGTTGGTCACTCTGGAGGCCTTTGGAAATGACCGCTCCGGTCCCTAAGCAATAAAATTGATTTTGGTGAAAACAACGTTTGATTGTGTTTCCTCCTCTGGCGCTCCGGGCCCTTTGCAGGCTGCAGTCCAGGTCACCTCGTCCGCGACCCAGGCTCCATGTCCTGTCGGATTCTGTCACAGAGCTGAGCCGTGACGGGGAAAAGAAAGAACGTCTTTTGGAATAGGTACCTGCTGGGATTTACCCCTCAGCATTTTTTAAACGAAATTACATAAATGCATTGCTTTCCTCAAAACTTTAAAACTGGAAAAGTCCTTTGCTCCCAACTTAGAGCTGAAAGAATAGTTTTTATGCACATAAAAATTTTTTAAAGTTCTCTCTTAAAAAGAAAACCAGTCAGTGGAAAGCATCTGTTTTTAAAATTGATGCAGTTGTGTGGAAAAAAAAAAAAAAAACTCAGCCTTTTACTCTTTTTAACATTTCCAGTAACGACTTCCAAGATAAATCTTACAGTAATATAACCCTTTATATTTAACTTTTAAAATTAACACCAGTCATGCCCATGAAGCTGCAACCACGGGGAGCATCCAGTCTGGGGAGGGGGGCAGGGGGGATTTTCCCGTGAAGCAGAGAGATCCAGGCTGTTCACCACAATCCTTGCCTCTGAGGTGGGGGTGAAGAACACGCCAGAGAGGAGAGCTTCCCTGCCTCTCCACAGTGGGGCCTGGGGGGTCTGGCCGGTGCGGGCACCCTGGGGTGCAAGCTGAGCTACCCCGGAGGGGGGATGGAGCTCAAGAGGCTGCCAGACATGCTTCCACTGCAAACCCCAGGGCCCCCAGAGAACTACGAGCTGCTGGCAGAATTCCTTTGGGCTTCTCTTTGTAGTCCTGTGAATTAAATCTCACTTTCTACCCATAAAATATCTTTGTAGTCCTTTGAATTAAGTCACACTTTCTACCCATAAAATATCTAAATAATAGCAGCAGATCAGCTATGGTGCTGATGAGTTTAAAACCTGATTTATTTCACCCAGTGTTGAGTTTAGCACGACTTCCGAAGTCTGCAGCTACTAAGGCTGGGCGGGTTGACTACATAATCAGACCAGAGCAGGTGGGCAGGAGCCGGGGCCCAGAGGCGACCTTCACCGACCCCCCACCCACCCAAAGCTACCGCCCGCGGTGGGGCGGGCACCGGGAATGTGTTTAAACATGCCCAAACTTCATCCATCGGAGCCGCGAAAGGAGGCCCCTAGCCCTGGGGCGGCCGGAGTGGGGCGGGGAACAAGAGGCCCTACCTGCTCCCTGCTCCGCCCCGCGCCGTCCGCTCTGCTCCAGCCCGCGGAGTCCGGCTCCTCGCGGCTCCCGGCACGGGAGCCCCTTCTCTCTGCGGACGGTCCGAGGGCCCGCGAGGCCGGGCCGCCTTCCCCGCGCGGGTCCTCTCGGCGCCCTCGCTTCTGCGAGCTGCTGCCGCCTGGGCGCCCGGAACGCGGGACCCCCGGCCTCCGTCGGGCCCGCTGCCGAGCCCGGCCCGCGCAAGCCCCAGGCGCCCTTCCCGCCGAAGGCGCGGGCCCGCGGGCCTGGACACTGGACAGCGGCCCGGCACGGTGTCCCCGGCAGGAGCGGAGGCCGCGCCGCCGCCTCGCCCGCGGCTTTCCGAATGGGAAGAAACAGGCGAAGGGCCTACGGAGCCGCAGCTCCGACGGGGACATGTTAAATAATTTATTGATTATACAAAGTGATTCCACCAGGGACGCGCGGCGCCGGCGGCCCCGATGCAGAGCCCGAGCCGGGCCGCCGTATAACTTACTCTGTAAAAATATATATACACACTGCGGCGCGGGCGGCTGGCGAGGGCGCCGGCCCGCGTCCGTACCCTGGTTGTCCGGCCCGGCCCCGCGCCCTCACGAGGCGTCCCCCGCGCCGCCACCGCACGGGCTGACCAGCGTCAAGTTCGGGGCTTTGTGCTTCTTGAGCAGCCGCGTGATTTTCTCGTCGTCCGAGTTGGGGTCCAGGGGCCGGTTGTACTCGTCGTCGTCGTCCTCCGCGTCCGAGCCGCCCACCTTCAGCTTCTCGGCGTCCGAGTCCTGCTTCTTCTTGGCCGACGCCATCTCCGCCGCGTGCCGCTTGCGCCACTTGGTCCGGCGGTTCTGGAACCACACCTGGGGTGGAGGGCGCCCATCACGCGGGGTCTCCCGGAGCAGCCGCCGGCGGCAGTTCGGCCCCTCGGCGGCCTGGGCCAGCCGCTGGCGCCCGCGCGGACGCCGAGGCCCGCCCCAGGCTGCCCCTCCGCTCCGGCCCCGGCCACAGCGCGGCCGCTCGCGCGCCTTTCGCAGGACGCGGGGGAGCGAGCGGGCTGCGGCGAAGCGAGCCCCGCGCGACGCCGCCTCACCTTGACCTGGCTCTCAGTCATGCCCAGGGAGTAGGCGAGGCGCGCACGCTCGGGCCCCGCCAGGTACTTCGTCTGCTCGAAAGTCTTCTCCAGCGCGAAGATCTGCTGGCCCGAGAAGGTCGGCCGCGAGTGCTTCTTCTTGCCGTCCTTGTCCAGGACCCCGCCGGCCTGGGCTGCAGAGGGGGCTCGGTGAGTGCGGCCAGCGGTCCCGCCCGCGCCCGCCCCACGCCGAACCCGCGCGCGGGCCACTTACCCGGGCCGGTCAGGCGAGGATCCCTCCAGGGTGAGCCCTGCACCACTCCGGGCCAAAAGATAGGCGGGCGCCCGGGAAGCTCGGCCAGGGGCTTGGGATAGCCGCGCGCCACGGCGGCCGCGGGCCCGAAGTAGACGCCAGCTGACGAGGCCAGCCCGTTGAGCCGGGGCAAGCCGCCCAGAAGGCCGCCGCCCGCCGCGCCCACCGGCCTCCCCAGGATGTCGCTGATGCCGTGCGGGGTGCCAAGCGGCAGCTGCGCGCCCAGGCCGCCCAGCGCGGGCGCCTTGAAGCCGGCCGGGCCCTGCAGCGCATATGGGAACAGCGACGTCTTCATCTCGGCCATGTTGTGCAGCGCGGCCAGCGGGGCGCTGCTCAGCACGAACGCGCCCGGGCGGTTAGCGTCCATGGGCGCCGCCGCCGCCGGCCCGGGCGCCCATCCGGGCCCCGCCGCCGCCGCCGCCGCCCGCCGGCCCGGGAAGTTTGCGCGCGGCCCGGGCGGGCGCCGGGCGAGGGCGCCGACGGCGCGGAGGGCGGGCTCGAGGGCGGGTGGCGGCTCCGGCGCAGGGCGGGCGGTGGCGGGGGCGCTCCGGGAGGCGGCGGCGGCGGCAGCCCCGGGGCCGGTCGGAGCGGCGCCGCGCGGGCCGGACGCGCTGATAACCGCGGGGCCCTGGCGCGGCGCGCGCGCTGATTGGCTGTGGGCGCCCGCGGCCCGGCCATTGGCCAGCGCCCGCCGTCCGCGCGCCCCCGCCGCGCACTCCATGAAGCGCCCATTAGCGCGGCGGGTCCCTCCCGGGCCGTAAATTTGCCCCCTGATTTATCTCCCCGGGGACGAAATAAATCCCGTTGGATGGGAGTTTAGTTAGGCAAAGGTTTTAATGGGAAATCAGGAAAAAATACGAGAGCATATTTTATCACCGAGAGAATGCAGATTTGAGGATCCACTCGGCACACGCGGTGCGCCCTGTTCGGAGCAGAGGCGCCGGTGGGAGGGCGCGGGGAACCGGCAGGCACTCCCGGGGTCACGGTCCCAGGTTTGAGGGAGGACCGAGAACGTTTGCGAGAACCTCCTGCTCCGGGATGCAGAGGGCGCGAGAAGCGGGACGTCAGCGCCCACGGGCCGAAGGTTAGACTTGGCCCGCGAGAATCCGCTCTGTTTCCCAACCCAGTGGCTGGCGCCTCGGCGAGGCCTGCCCCGGGGCCTCCGGGTCGCGTGTGGTGTGTATGGGGACCGGGTCCCCGTCCACTCCCGGCCCGCGGGGCTGTACTCGGCTGGGTTGGTATATTTCCCGGTCGTGCGGTCGCACTCACTCCTGGGAGGCAACCTGAACCCGGAGCTCGGGCCTGGACGCCGCGCGGGACCTTACGTGCAGCCGCTCCCTCGCAAAGCGCGGCCGTAGCCTGGGGTCGGGGACCCTGGCAGACTGAGCGGGGCGTGTGGGGCCGCGGGCAGAAGCGCGGCCTTTTGACGGGCACGCCGGGCGCGTGGTGTCGTCCTCGGGGTGAGCACTCCTCCCACCCTGTAGATGGTTGTGCGGATTCAAATACGATCGCAGTAAACTGCGAGCGCCGGCGGAGAGCAGGCGCCGAGTACAATCGTGGACGTTGCCTCCTAGGTTCTCTTGGGTGGTGTCACATATTAAGTGACGGTTATTACTATTATTCACTGCCCGTTGGGAACGTAACGGGAACGCGTACCAACTGACGGCCGCTGTTTCGTGTCCGGGGCTGGGGCGGGTAGGGAGCGGTGTCTGCCAGCCGCCCTCTCTCGGGCCTGGTGCAGCCGGTTAGCAACGACTTTCCCGTTTCACCCGGGCCGCCAGGATTTCGGTGGCGCAGACGAGAGCAGCCCTCTCGGCTCTGGGCGGGGACCCAGCGTCCCCTGGTACCGAGATCTCCAGGGGTCTCTTTTCGTTTTGTGCAGTTCTACGGATGTGGTGCTGCAAGTCCCTACGCCAGATCGCCTCTAAGAAAGCCACTTGCCGCCGGGGCTGGGCGGGCATTAGGTGGTTCCCATTGCCCGCGTGGGCGCGCACCGTGCTGTCCCGGGCGGCGTGCCACCGCGCGTGATACCGGCCGGCTTCGTGTGCGGTGCAGCCCGCGCTCAAGGGACTTTCTCCCTTCCTGCTTGCTTGACCGGGCCGCACTCGCGGGATCCGGGTGCGGCTGCCCCGCAGGCGATCCGCACCAGCCAAGCCAGACCCCGGACACCGAGTTTCTCCGCGCTCACTATGGCGGCTGCGCCCTGAGATCCGCCCCGGGCCTGGCTTGCGCCCCTTACTTGGGGCACAGCGTTTGTGTGCCCCGAAAGCGCAGCCGCGGATCCTTTTCTGCCGGGTTTGGGCCCCTCTGGGCTCCTGGAAGGCGGCGGCCGGGCCTCCCAAGCCTCTGATCCGGGCGGGAGGTCAGGACTTGGGGGAGGGACCAGAGGGACTGGGGCGGGGCCACGTGAGGGGCGGGCCGGCTCCCTTTCCCGACTCTGCCCCGGGGAGCAGGTTCTGGATTGCTGCGGCCAAAGTCCCCTTGGCGGGCCAGGCGTGGCGTGCCCGGACAGTCCACAGGGCGCGTTATCCTCCCTGAGACCTTGATTCGGTGGCAGGAGGAACACTGCCGCTCTGGGCGCCGCGCTCGGCTCCTCGAACCCCAGGCTGGGTCCTCTGCATCCTTCGTCCCTCTGAGGAAACAGTGGCGAGCCGCTGCCCTGAGCCCCGGGGCCCTCCCTAGGCTGCGGCCGAAACGCTTGGGGTCGCGAGTGGGGCTGCATCGCCTGCAGCCGCAGCGCGCTTGGCTCTCCAGGGAGCTAGGTGCTGTGGGTACGGAATGGGGGGCCGGAGTGCTGTTTGGAGGGGCCAGAGTGGGTTGGGGGCGCCGTAGGAGGGGTGAGGGCAGCTGCACCTCCATGCTCTCTGGCGCGGGGTGTCTCGGTGCCCTCTCCACACGCCATCTCCCGCCCCGCGCGCGGGGTTTCCCAAGCCCCAAACGCCCGCCCGCCTACCCTTCCGGACGCGGTGGGACGGGACAACCCCCACCGCCACCCCCGACCCCAGCGCCCCAGTTCCGGGTGTGTAGGCTCAACCTGTTCCACCTGTCGGCCCGCCATCTCCGGGCACTCCGGGGCTGCGTGCCTCCGCCTGGCGCCCGGCCCCCGCCCCACCTTCTCCTCCGGCGCTCCCGGGAGCCGGCCCCCGGGTAGGACCGAAGGAAACGCCTCCCCGCTCCGGGTCGGCCGGGGGAGGGAGGGTTCTGCGGGGAAGGAGCGCCTCGGGTCCCGCCGCCGGCGCCGATTCGGCCGGAGCGGACGGGTCTGCCAATGCCCCCTCCTGGTACCGAAGGAGAAGCCCCACCAAGGAAGGCGGCCGTGCGCCTCGCCTCGCTCTCACGTTGACGTCGCGGGCACGCGCGGAACTCGCGGTTTGGCAGAGATCTTGACTTAGTCACGTTTATTTATCGGGTCATGCTCCGTGTCAGGCGCGCTCTGGGCGAGCCACGTGAACAGCGAGCGCCACCCTGCACCCCGGCGGGCACGACTGGTGTTGTTCAGTCGCCAAGTCGGCGGGCTCTTTGCGGCCCCATGGGCTGCAGCAGGCCAGGCTCCGCTGTCCTCCTCTGGCTCCCGCAGCTGCTCAGATTCATGTCCACCGAGTGGGTGATGCCATCCAACCATCTCATCCTCTGCCGCCCTCTTCTTCAACAATAAACAAAAACCCCGCAAGTCCGTGCAGGAGAGGAACGGGACCAATGATAGCTGGGAAGAGGGAGGTCAGGGAAGGTGGTCCCTCAGGAGGGCCAGCCAGGACCAGCCGGTGTCCTAGGCCGGACTGGGTCAGAGCCTGGCCGGCGTGGGGCCGGGGAACGGAGGGGAGGAAGGGGGTGCGTCTCTGGAGGGAGCTTGGATCCCGTCTCCAACCACGCAGATAGCTCTGGAGTTGGCAAACCAATGAACATTTGCCATTTTGACTGGTAAGTCGTGGAGCTGCCCCCTGCCCCAAGCACGCCCCCTCGATGGCTTCCTGCAAAGGGCAAAGGACCCTGGCTTTGTCCTCCCACGTGGGATCAGTCCTCGACCTTGGGAGCAAGAGGAGGGGACCGCACCTGGGGGCGGAGTCAGGGGCTGCTCACCAGGGGTTGGCGGGTCAAGAGAACCAAGTGCCTGCCAGCTGGGGGCGCAGGGATGTCGGGGTGGAGGCGTGGCCCCCGGGGCCCTGGAGCCGGAGAGGCCGCCTGATGGGTGCCTATGCTGCTGCAGGGCCTCCCAGGTTCTGCAGACGCTGAAGGGAGCTGGGTGGGCGCAAACCCCATCCCTCCCCGCAGACATCCCTACCGGGAAAGACCGGACCCCTGCCTATCCCGCTGGTGCCCTCGCCTGGCCGACCCCGGAAAGGCAGCTGGCGGAACCCCTGCCCGCTTCGCTCCGCTGACCCCCAGCGCCACCCGCAGGGTGACTGCCTGAAGGGTTACTGCGGGCTGAGGGTGCGCCTGGGCCGGGGGGGGGGGGGGAGGGAGGGGTGACGGTGGCCACGAGAGGACGCCCAGCGGGGCGCCAGCCCAACCTCACCCTCTCCCCCCTGCTTGAAGCCCAGTCCTGCCCCTCATAATCCGTTTGGGTCTAATCCCCATGAGATGACCAGTGAGCCTCAGACCCAGGCCCTCAGCGGCCCCCTCCCCTCTGACCCCCACACCGGCCCCTTTGCTGCCGCCCTGCCCTCCACCCGCCCCCCCGGACCACCGTCCGCGGGCTCTCGTCGTCCTGAGGTTCACTCTGCTCGGTCCGCTCTGAGCCCCTCCGCACTGATGCACCTGCCGTCAGGTCGGCTCCCGGTTGCAAGGGCCCCTCATGCCTGGGGCACCCAGGGGGCTGAATGCTGCAGGGTCAAGAAATGAACATGAACCCAGTTCCAGGCTTCAGAGGGTTTTCCCAAAGCCTGGGCTCCCCCAGAGAGACCCCTGTGCTCAGGTGTCACACCATGGGCGTGTGGGTGTCCCTGAACGGGACTTTCTGAGCCAAGCACCTTCCCTGGGAAGATGCTGGCCAGTCCCTGGGAGGCTGGGGCCCGTGGCGGGTGGGAGGGGCCCAGCAGGTCTGTAAAGGAAGCGGCAGAGACCCAGGAGCAGAGGCCGCCGGGCTGCCGCCCCTTCCCGGCAGGAGGCGGCCTGGACAGGGGCCAGGGCTCCCGGACCTCCGGGGAGCTCCCACCCCTCCCCCGGGCGCGGCGAGGCTCGGGCTTCTCTGGGCTTGAAGCCCCGCCCCCAGCCAGGGACAGGTGGGCGTCCCCCTTGCAGAGCCCCTCCCCGCGCCCAGCTCCCCTTCTCCAGCTCCTGTACTTCTTTCAAAGTTACGCGTCTTGATACCCGTAGGAACATCCCCAGAGCAGCGCACAGAACCACACTATTCCTTCCTGCCTGCAGACCCCCGCCTCTCACCATGCTGTGTGCGGACCTCGCCTTCCTTCTCCTGAAAGAAGCACCCAGGTTGAGACTGTTCGCCCGCCCCACAGCAACGGGGCGACTGTGACCACGTGGCCTCCCGGGACCTGCGGCTGTGCAGGGCCCCACGGTACTGAGTCATCTGGCCTCACGACTCTGGGTCACTCCCTCCCCGGGGGCACATGGCCGCAGGCCTCTCGTGCCTGCTGGGAGGTGCCCCCGTACGAACAGACGCCCACCCTCCGCTGACGTAGGCCCGGTTGTTTTCAGGCTCTTCTCAGGCATCTTCTTAAGAGGGTGGCATCTTGCAACCTCCTTGATGGTGCACCTGGGATCAGCAGGGAGGCCCCATCTGCTGGGCGGGCTCTGGCCTCAGACTCTCGGCCCCTGAACGTGGGCGGCACTGGCCACACCCTGCCGCCCCGCCCACCTGGGCTTCCTCCCTCCCCGGGGCCCCGCCCCCAGGTCGGCTACCCACCCCCTCACACGTTCCACGTCCAACGGCACCGAGGCTGGGTCGCCTCCTCGTTTCCAAGGTCCTGCAAGGTTCTAGGTCCAGGACAGGCTCCGACCCACCAGGGGCCCAGGCTGCAAAGAGCTCGAGTGAAGGACTGGCTGGATGAACGCCTCACCGGCGGAGAGAATCGGAGGTTCAGGAGGGAACCGCCCATGCGGGTCTGGACCAGGCCAAAGTCGTGGACAAACCTGCCCCTCAACCTCTCCCCCTCCTGCCTCCAGGCCCGCAGGCCCCCCAGCTCCGAGCACCTTTCTGGGGTTGCCATTTTGCTCCGCTTTCTGCTTCTGGGTGGTGCTCGGCTCTTGGTTGGAGATCTGTGGCCCCCAGTGCCTTGCAGCCACATCCACGCTGGGCCGGGGTGGGGGGCACTCCAACCTCCAAGAGTGAGGCTCCCACTCCCTCCATGGAGGGGGCCCAGCTGGGGCACGCACCCCGAATGTTCTGACGTGAGCTGGAAATCATTCCCCACCCTATGCCAGGCAAAGGGGCCCCGAGGAGGAGGTGCAGCCGCATGGCGCCTCAGAAGCCCTCCTCGGGGTCCCAAGACTCGCGTCTCCTTCAAGGAAGGACAAAGACAGCGCGGCCGTAAATCAGCCCCAAGCTCATCCCAGGCCCCCCGCCCCGGACCCCCGCACCAGACGCGCAGTCTCATAATGATCTCTCTCTGGGGCTGCTCTCCCGGGGGTCTGACCGCGTGCCAAACGTGCTAATTGGGCGCCGAGCGCAAGATTTGTGTTAGGGCATCGGCTCCAGCCTGTTCGCTGTGCTCCCAGGATGGCTCGGACACGCTGGCCAAGTGGATGCTTCCGGAAGGGCGTCTGGCTGTGCTCCAGGCTGCTCTGGAGCCCGTGGGGGCTTGCTGGCGGGTGAGGGTCCAGCTGTGCTGTGACCAGCGCCGCCCCCACCCCTGGGCCCCGCCGCTGTCGTCGGTTCTATCCGCCGCGGGCGGGGTCTGGCACTCAGGCCTGAGCGTCCATGTATCCCCAGGTCTTTATTAAAATGCCTCCGGGCGGAGGCGGCAGACAGGAGGCCAGTTAACGACCAAGCCCAACCACCACAGGTTGGCGTTATTGACAGGGTGACCCCGGCACCGTCACTGAGGGGGCCCAGCGGCTACCTGGAGGGGGCGGGAGCTGGGGCAGGGCCACCCCAAGGACCATCCCGGAAGGCGGGGGTCGTCTCCACGGAGGAGCTGCCCCTGATGGGAAACTATTCGCCCTTTTAAAGGGTCACTGGGCAGCTGGCTGGACCAGGAGGGGTTTCAGGTAAACACATTGAGGTCCCCTCCCCGTTCTGGGCTGAAGGGGCGGCAGGCAGGGGTCCTCGGTCTACGGAAAGCCTCTCCCACCGGCGCAGGTCAGGATTGGCGTTGGCCGCAGGCTAGCACTTCTCCTCTAGGCTCCTAAACGGGAATAGCCAGGCTCTGAACAGTCCCCCTGACTTTGAGGAATGTGTCTGCTGTGTGAGACAAAGAGAACCCCACGCCTCCTGCAATACCTGGGGGCTTCCGACCCCCAGCCCAGGCTGCCCCCTGCCTGGCCACCCCCCGTCTGGGAAATGGGTCTCGCAGGGCTGGGGAGGCAGTGAGCTGGGCCCAGAGGCTAGTCTCGCCCAAGCCCCCCCAGGACTTCAAAACTCTGCAGCTATCAGGCCACCAAACCCCTCTGCCACGGGGTAGGGGTGCGGCGGCCCCAGGGGCTGGTGGCCCGCGGCATCAGCACAAAGTTTGGTCTGTGGGACCCTGTGAGCTTGCGTTTCACGGCCTGGCTGCCTCTTCCTACAAAGGGCCCCAAGAGGGTGTGCCTAATTTAATTCACCTCAGAAAGTTAATCCACCCTCCCAGCCAGAGTTCCTCCTGCCTGGCCCGTGGGGGTCCCGGGCACACAGGGGGTGTCCCAGACACAAAGGTTGTCCTGGGCTCATGGGGGAGGGGGTCCGAGGCACACAGGGGGAGTCCTGGGCACACGGGGGTCCCAGACACGCGGCAGGTGTCCCGGGCACACGTGGGTCCTGGCCCCAGGCACACGGGGATGGGGGTCCTGTGCACAAAGGAGGGCACTAGGCTCACGGGAGGCAGGCTGGGAGCTCCCTGGGCTCCGTGGGCTCCAGCCGTGGTGGAGACTGACTGAAGGCAGTTTGGATTCTGGTTCTGCTGTCAAGGCATCCTTGCCGGCCTCAGGCCAGGGCGGCATTCTTGATATCTTTGGATAAATGACAGTTGACAAAGACCTGAGTGGAAAGCAATTTTGTCTCAAACAGAGCTTTTCTTATGGTCATGAGGGTGACAGACACCAGTTGTGAAACACTGAACCGATGAGGAAAGGAACCGTCTGCCGCGGCTCAGCGCCCACCCCACGGTGTGGCCAGCCTCATTTCCGCTCACTGCTCCGCTCTCCTGCATGACGACCGCAGCCTGAGCCTGTGGGGCCGGCACTGCCCCAGTCCCCGGGGGCACGACCCCTAAGCGGATGAAAGACGCCACCCGTGGGCGGTCTCTCTGTTAAGACCCCCACCCAGAACTGACACACACTCTCCAGTCCAGGCCCTCTGTGTCCCGGCACCCGCGTGGCACCGCCGGGCAGGACCCAGGATCGCGAGCGGCTCTGTGGGTGTGCCACAGTCTGTATGCCAGCGCCTTCGGCTTCCCCAATTTCCCACCTTTAGCGATTGTCCCGGGAGGGCCGCGGGGCACATGTGCAGAACCTGATGGCCGTGTTGGGGTGAGCCCCTCTGAGCCCCTGAGCAGATCTGGAGGTTCTCAAGTTCATCCCGTGTGGCTCATCTCAAGTTCAGCTGTGGTTCCAGCAGTGCCGCTGGTCTTCCGTTCCCTGACGCGCTGCGTCCTGCCTCCCTTCTCACCTGTGGCTCCCCCAGTTCTCCCCTTTGTCATCCGGTCTGCTTTTCTGCTTGCTTGGTCTTCCTCTGGCCAGGACACAACATGGAGACACAGGGGCTCCTCCAGGGACACCTGTGAGGGCCTGGTGAGGAAGGTGGGCGCGTCCCTGCCAACAGGCAGTCCGCGAGTGACCTACAGACGTGTGTGGCCAGACAGTAAGACCTCTGAGGTCTGACTCAAAGCCACAGTTGATAACAGTGGAAGCTACAGGCTGTTCTGAAGAGAAACCTGGCACCAAAATCCTTAAAAGTTAAAAAACGACAGAAATGCACAAAGAAACAAAAAGAAACCAAATTTTGGTCGTGAACCTTAACTCACCCTCCTAATCCATGATGGCCTGAGTCAGATGCGGGGACTGGAGGGCTGAAAGATCAGTGCTGGGGTCTAGTAAATATATTGAATTCTCTGTTCTGAAAACAGAGACACGACCAAGTTACGGGAGCAACCGCACATTATTCACGAAGCAGATATCAGCAGTTTCACCGAAGTAAACAGACTGCTTGTTTCCTGGGTGAACAGTAACCTGGAGCTGGGCTGTGTGTGAAGTGTGACATCCACAAAAACACGCACGATGGGGGCAGCCTTCTCTGAGAGCTTTTCTAATATAATAGCACTTGGGGAAAATGTGCCATCATTTCATTAAATAGATTGTCATTTCATCGTTAGACACATGGACACTTACCCAGAAAAAAATCTCATCAGTAGCCATGGCACCAAACGCTGCCCTGGGGAGGAGCCTGCGCGGGAGGGGGAAGAGCCTTGTGAGAGGAGGAGCCCGGGGAAGGGGTGTGGCCTGGGGAAAAGGGAGAGGTTGGGGGAGGGGAGGAGCCGGTGAAGAGGGGGAGGGTCTTGGAGGAGGGGCGGGGCCTGCAGAGAAGGGGATGGGACCTAGAGGGGCGGAGCCTGTGGAAAAGTGGGAGGGACTTGGAGGAGGGGCAAAGCCTGCAGAGGAGAGGGAGGGACTTGGAGGAGAAGTGGAGCCTGAGAAGTGGGAGGGACTTGGAGAAGGGGTGGAGCCTGTGTAGGAAGGGGAGGGACTTGGAGGAGGGGCAGAGCCTGCAGAGAAGGGGAAGGGACCTGGGGGCGGAGCCTGTGGAGAAGTGGGAGGGACTTGGAGGAGGGCGGAGCCTGTGGAGGAAGGGAAGGGACTTGGCGGAGGGGCGGGGCCTGCGGAGGAGGGAGCGGAAGTATACTGCCTGCCTTCCTTTTTGCAGTGTCCACTGCGTTTCCCCGTGTTTCCTGTGTCCATGATCCCTTTTATTAACTCAAACATCAAAGGTCCACATCCTGGGAGCTGACTGGCCGTTGGTCAGGACGGATGAGGCCGGGCTGCGTCTGTTTGAGTTCAGGGACCGTCTTCTGCCCTGTTGACTGCGGGTCTGTGAACAAAACTAGCGACACGGGAAGAGGAAGCTGGAGCCCCAGGGGCGTCCGCGTGGTACGGTCAGCGGGCGAGGTGGTTCTGGCCGTGGGGTGCCCGTGACGTGCGGGTGCTCTGAGCAAGCCCCCCTGACTGGACCCAGGGGCCAGACCTGCTGGGCTGCAGCCCAGGCTCATGCAGGAGGAGCCTCTCCGTTCTTGGCTGGGGCCCTCCTGAGTATCCGCCGCAGACTCCACCCCGCTACCCCGACGCGGGACGTTCACCGCGAGGCCTGCCTAGGGTCCGTGGAGCGTGCCGGGACCTGGGGCTGGTCCCTGCAGCAGGATAGCCTCCTCGGTTGCCGCTCGTGCCGGGAGAGGCTGGGGAGGACCTGCAGGCCAGCGGCAGAGCTCCAGCCCGCGGTGGGAGGTGCCATGTGAGCGGCTACGAGCCTCCTCCAGGGGATTGCAGACTCGGCTAGAGGGGTAGGCTGAAGGCCACGAGGGGCAGGCACGGGAGCACCCTGGTCGTGGGCTGCAGGGCAAGAAGGCTGCAAGGGGGCAGGACGGGGGGTGCGTGGGAGGAGGACAGCCCCACCTTGATCTGACCCGTCCAAGCCCTGCCTGGGGCAGCTCCGATCAGGACCAGGCTGCTGTTCTCCAGCTGATCCGAGCCCTGAGTCTGGGCAAGATCATTTGTTTTTATCTTAATGTCTCACTGCATATCCAAACTGGCTCCGGTTCCAGCAAGTCAGGGGACGATTTGTAGCTTTATAATACTGGCCCTGCAGCTGGGACACCCGGGTGGTCAGGAAACTCAGATGCTGAGCTGAGAGCCCTGGGGCTTGGAGGCCATGGCCAGGCCAGCAGAAGGTGGTTCAGGCTGCAGACAAATCTTCTTCCCCCTTTTACTTAAACCCTGAGATTTCGGCCCTAGGGATGATGTCTGCGCTCAGTTTTCGGGAAAATCCAAGCTAGCCTATTGTGAGCGGCTGGAGGGCCGATAGGCAGCCAGGGTGGGAGCCTTTGGAGGGCAGCCTGCTCCAGGATGCCAGCCCTCAGCAGACGGCCACACGTGTGGCCACCCCTGGCTCTCTGTCCTCACTTGTCCCCATCACCTGTCACTGTCCCATCACTCCCAGGATCAGGGGTCAGGTGTGACAGCTTCCACCACTACTGGTGTCCACACGGACATCATCCTGACATGGTTCCCGGCTGCAGCGGCGGAGGTCAGACACGCCCCCTCCCCAGGCTTGTCCCCCTCCACACCCCGCCCCCACTGCCTGCCCGGGGAGTCTGTCCACACTGTCCCAGCCCCCGCCCAGAGCCTCTCCCACAGCTGGGCCCATCCAGCACAGCTGCCCCCG
Source organism: Muntiacus reevesi (assembly GCF_963930625.1). Classification (NCBI taxonomy): domain Eukaryota; kingdom Metazoa; phylum Chordata; class Mammalia; order Artiodactyla; family Cervidae; genus Muntiacus; species Muntiacus reevesi. The sequence continues at coordinate 172,423,681 of NC_089250.1, forward strand.
GAGGCCTGCACCGCTCTGGGAGGGGCTTTGCGGCCCAGCAGACCCCTGGAGGCGGCCCCCAGGATCCCCTGGACGGCAGTCACCCCGTCCCGGCATCCAGTGTCCTCCGTCAGATGTTATGCACGACTTAAATGGCTCAGCTGGTGAAGAGTCTGCCTGCAGTGTGGGAGACCTGGGTTCGATCCCTGGGTTGGGAAGATCCCCTAGAGAAGCACATGGCAACTCACTCTAGTATTCTGGCCTGGAGAATTCCTTGGACTGTATAGTCCATAGGGCCGCAAAGAACTGGACATGACTGAGCAACTTTCACTTTCACTTAAATGTAACAGTAAACCAAAAGTCCTCTGTAGAACATCCACTTGGCCCTGTGGAGGAGAGACACCTAGGCCCCCCAAGTCCACCTCACCAGGTGCTCCGGCAGAGTCCCCGGGGGGTCCCTGCCTGCTGGCTCTATACCTGGCCTCCGAGTCACAAGATACATGAAAAGATGGTCAACTCTCTGGTCAAGGAAATTCCACCCAAACTGCCCCCGAGACAATGGCCTCCAGCAGCCCTGAGTCTGGGGGCTCCGGCCACAGCTTCTTCCGGGGACGGTTCTGAGCCTGAGAGCTGAGCAACCTGTCAGAGCATGTTTCCCGGGTGCGGGAGTCCCAGGGCTCAGATAGGAAGGTCCCTGGTCCCCCCAGACTGTTTGCCCCCAGAACCCCTGTCCCAGAGCCTGGCTCAGAGCAGGTGCCCAGAAGAACAGGGAGGGTGTGCGGGCGCGCCGATCCCAGGGCGCTGGGCCGAGGAGGCTCCATCTCATTTTCCTGCGGCCGCCTCTCACCGTGTGTCAGAGAATTAAAATCTGTAATAAGAGAATTTAAGAGCTCCCCATCAGCTCCTTCCCGGCCATCAGCCAACAGCACGGGGTGTTAATCTAGTCATCTGCCTCTGGTCTCAATGAATTGTGATAAAAACGTCAAACAATTAGATTATCCTGGCCGCCAGCGCCCTTGATTGAGTGGCAAGGCAGGGCGCGTCCCTTGAATCACCCTGACAAAGGGGCTGCTCACTGCAGGGCGTCCCCTGGCCCCTCCGATTCCACATGGGGGCCTGGTCTGTCCAAGGCCAGCATGGGTCCCGGGAGCAGGGCTATCTCTCAGGAGACCCCCATCTGGGCATGGGGGCCCACGGGGCGGGGGCCAGACTGATGCTGGGGGAGAGGAGTAGCAGGCAGGCCCCTCCCGTCCCGGACAACCCCCAGGAGGCGAAGGTCACGGGCCCCTCTCAGAGCCCCAGAAGGGCTGCCCATGGAGAAGCCCCCGGTCCAGGGGAGGACCCCGCAGTTGGGCTGCCGCCCGGAGGGAGTTTGCAGCAGCCGCTCCCCAGGAACCACGCCGCCTTCTTCTTTGTAAGGGCAGAGACGCGCTGAAAATTGATTTCTCTGTTGGAAATGGGATAATGAAACTGGTTGTTTCTATCTCCATCATCGTCATAATAAAATGAGAGGACGTGAAGTAATATTGTATGTCTTAATGCAAGGGAGCATTAATTGAATACAAATGGCCTTTCTTGAAGTTGCTGGGTTATATTTCAGACATATGGGATAATGATGCCAGTTAATCATTTTTACAAGATATAAAATTACTGGCTCCTCCAGGAAGATCATTAAGGAAAACAATTGTTCACAGCAATTGAAAATAGAGTTTTAATTATTTAATACAGAAATTAAACTATTAGAGACCAGTGTTGAATGAGGGAACTTAATAGAAATTTATATACAAGCGTCTGTGGACATTTTAGCTTTATTAACCCACCTAATTTCTTAATCCTGATCAACCCAGAAGGACTGTTTGAGCTGTGAAAGGGAATTAACTGCTGGGAGAGGAAGGTTGGCCTAGGCACCAGAGGCCCCGGGGGACAGGGGACCTGGCTGGAACCGTAGGCCGGCCCCCCGGAGAGGACCAAGGCAGGTGCCCTGACGCAGGGGGCCAAGATCAGCGCCAGGACAGACAGAGCCTGGGTCTCCCTCGAGGCGAAGGCAGGGGCCACGTCCCGGGAGACGGACCTTGGTCTGCCTGGTGATGGTGTTTTGTGGGATTCCGTGAGCAAAAGGGTGCTGCCCGGGGGGGAGCTGGGACCACCCCTGGAGCAGATCATAGGAACATGAACCCCCACCTGGGCTGGCCCAGCTCCGCAGCCCACAGACCCCCAGCGATGTGGGGGACCCTGGGCTCCTCACCCATTCAGAGATCCCCCCCAACCCACTGACCCTTATTCTGGGGCACTGGAACTGTCGTGTTTGCAGGCAGCCTGTCTGAGGGTAGGAAGGCTTTGAGCAAGATTCTGACTAACATCTCAAAATGACAAGGCCTTTACCAAGTGTGAAAACACCAGGAGCTCGCTGTGTGAAAACAGGAAATCTGAGTGCTTTTCTCCCTTTAATTCCCCCCTAAATTTCCTATAATAAAGCATACTGCTGAAAGAAACTCCATACTTTAAAAATATGGAAACCACTATTTCCAAGACGTAAATTCAGAAAGCAAGTTGAACTTTGAAGCGGGTGATTGACCAGCAGAAACCGACTGGTCCCATCCCCGGCTGCTGCGAGCCCCTGCCGCCGTCCCCCACCCCCCCGGCCCCGTCCTGGGTGCCACGCTGTCCGGGGGAGGCCGGGACTCCTGGACGACCAGCTCAAGGTCGGGGAGCCTGTCTGGACTCTGGAGCTCAGCCTGGCCCTGAGCCAACTGCTGCTCAGGAAGGGGGAGGCTGGGTGGGGGCAGGGCTGGGATCTCCAGGCGACGCTGTCCCCTTCCCCTGTGCCGGGGCGCCCCATCACCCACCTGCGTCCTTTCTAGAACACTCACAACTTGCAGGCCTGGCCGCCCTTTCTCAAAGGGCCGTGCACTGTTGGAATTACATTGTCTCCTATTATTACCAATAAATTCCAAGTGATCTTTTCTCTCCTTATAGTTTTTAGGGTTACATAAATTTCACCTACGCGGTTTTTCATGCTTGAATATATTACAGAATGCCACTTGTGTTACAGCAGCTAATTGATACTGTGATTTGTCATGTTGCCGGGACATAACTCAGAGGGCGACTGAAGCCTCGGCTACACAGCACGGCACTCACATTTCTCACAGGAGAGACACGGCTCCAGGTGAAAAATGCGACGCTGCGCGGATGAAGTATTTCCAGAAGCTTTTATCCTTGTTGTCTGGGAGGGTGCCAGCATCTTTCTAGAGGGAAGCTCGTATTTCCAACGCTGCTCCATTTGAATTTATTCCCTGGTCATTAGTTAGCGCTTTTTTTAAAAAAAAGAAAAAAAAAAAACTGGAACAAATATGTGTATATGTTTGAAGAAAAGAAAAAAATCAAACACAAAAGGGGAATCATCACTTCAATATAATCAAAGATGAGCTCTTAAAAAACTTATGGTGAATTAATTATAGAGTCACAGGAAGTTGCGGAAACAGCCCAGGCAAACAGGGGCTGGTGCTGCGATCGGGCGTGGACCTGGGTCTGCCGCCGTCAGCTCGACAGGGGTGCGTCTGTGAGGTGTGTGTCCGTGTCTGTATGTTTGTGTGCCTCTGTGTGTGTCTGTTTGCGTGTGCTCGTGTCTATGCCTGTGTTGTGTCTCCCTGTGACTGCGTGTGTCGGTGTGTGTGTGCACGTCTGTGTGTGGCCAGGGTGTGGTGCAGTGTTCCCCCGAGTGTAGATCTGTGGCCTGGTCACAGCCCAGGTGCAGAATCCGGCTTCGCCCCAGGGCTTCCGTGGGCTGTGTCCTCCTCTCGGCTGCTCTGCGCTCTGAGGACGTTGTCTGAACGACACCACGGCGAGTGACCCTGTTGGTGTTGGCTTCTCCGCTCAACACGATGCCCTTGAGGTCCAGTCCAGCCACGGGTGCTTCCTTTCCGTCATGGGCGTTCCAGCAAGTAAATGCACTGTCTGCTTAACCACTCGAGGTGGAGGCCTTTGGGTTGGTTCTAGTTTTTGCTCTAATGGGATGAAGCTGCCAGACACATTCATGCAGGTATGTTTGTGTGAACCTAAGTTTCCATTTCCCTGGGATCCGTGCAGAGGCTGGCTCAGGTGCTAACTGCACACACAGTTTATGAAAACTTGCAGAAAGGCTGCACCACTTTAGATTCCTTCCAGAGACACATGGGAGACCAAGGATTCCTGACGTGTTTGCTTTGCCATTTCCGGTCCCTCGATTCAGGGGAAAAGAGGTCTTGGCCCCAGTCTCCCCGGTGGTTCTTCTGCCTGCCCCTGCCACCAGCCTGTCCCCTCCTGGTCCCCACAGGCCTGCGGAGCTGGGTCTGCCCTAGAGCCGTCAGAGTGCAGACCAGGCCGCCCCTGCCACGGGGCCGGGACATCAGGGCTGTCAAGTCCCACGCCGGCCATGCCACCGAGAGGCATTTGCAGCGGACATCCCAGCCCTTCCCATCTCCTTGGCAAAGCCCCACAGGGCCAGTGGGTCAGGCTGGGCCCCTGGGAGTCCTGAACACACGGTCACCTCTACCCGGGATGTGAGTCCCACCCCCAGGCAGAAAGCTGGGGCAGGGAGGCCCGGGGGCTCAGGTCACACAGCCACACTCTCCCTGTGAGTTTGGAGGTACTGGCGTCTGCAACCAGGCAGGGGGCAGAACCAGGCTGGTCCCTGCCTTGGGGGCACAGAAACACAGTTCAGAGGTGATGAAGCTCTTTATTAAAGCACGTGGACAGAACCGTGTCCTCATTAGGAGCCAAGGCATGGAGGCCTGGGGCCCCAGGGAGGGCCTGGAGAAACAAGGGTGGGCCCTTGTGGGTGGGCCCAGGTACTCTCACCCACCCCCAGAGACTCCCCTCCATCCACGGGACCCTGGCTTCACAGTGGAGATGGGTAGGCGCCACCCTGTGCAGAACGGGGTGGGGCTCCTCTGGGCAGCCTGGCAGGGGTCTCAGGAGGAGGCTGAAGACCCCCGAGAGCGGGCCGGGCGCCCCTCACACGATGGCCTGGTGCGGCAGCCCGTAGAGCACCGTGTTGAGGGTGATGGGGAGCCGCTCGGGGCCCTGCAGCTGCGGCCGGAGCGCCGCAGGCCGATCCTTCCAGATGTGCGAGGACTCGTCTGGGGAGAGTGGACGGGCACGCGATGCGGGCTCACAGGGACCGACACCCGGGGCCAGCCCAGCGGAGGGGACGGTGCCGCGGGCCCTGCCTTCTGCACTGCCCAGGTGTGGACGCTGTGGAGCCACGGGCCAACCCCACCACTCGCCCGCCCGACGGTTCCCTCACTCACACACCCTCACGGGCTTGCTCCTACATGCTCACTCACACACCCCCTCACACGCATACTCCCACACTTGCTCACTCACACACACACTTATGTACACACACACTTGGCTCACTCATGCACTCACTTGCTCACTCATTCAACAAGCGTTTATTGTTTGGCAACCACCTCCTGGCACTGTGGACCGCGGGATTTTAAACTTTAAGCTCCTTCTGCACTCTGAAGATCTCATGAGCTAGGCTAAACCCTTCTTAGTTACGGCAGATGCTCCTGTCAGCGTGCTGCTCAAGCTACCTTGTGCTGCACTGGGCTTTTTCACACCAGAACCCATGTGGGACGCTGTTGCTACGTGTGGACATTAGGGTTTCATTTGTGCTGGAGGAGTGGGTGGGTTTCCCCACCAAGAGCACCCTGGGGGGCTTTCAGGGTTTGAGGACTTGAGCCTTTTGAAGATAAAGAAGTTCTAGTCATTTGTGTGTTCTCCCTAAAGACACTGGATGCCAGATTTCACACGGGCTGTGGGCTGTAGGAGGATGAGGGTCCCTGGAAACAGGAGAAGTGAGAGTCCCCCAACCCCACGCCCGAGGGACTGGACGAGGAGAGCCCATTTCTAGTTACCGTGGTAGGCAGTTTCACTGGCTCCCACCTCCTGAAGCAGGCGGGTTGTTCTCCCGATCGGCCTGCCAACCGCCAACAGATCTAGACAAGAACCAGCCTTGAGATGGGCCGTCCACCCCCCAACAGGCCCCAGGAGGCCACGAGCCTGCAGGACGGGGCGGCAGTGCCGGAACACTCACTTTCCCACAAGACCCGGGCCCGCATGGCGTTGTCCTGCAGGACCGTAGCCCACTGGCTCACCACGATGCTCCCGACCCCCACCAGGCTCAGGACGATGGCGGTCGCAACTGGCTCCTCCAAGGACAGCTGGAGTTCACTGCAGGGGGCCGAGATCGTGGGCCGGCACAAGCGGGCCGGCCCGAGCCTCCCGTCCACAGCCCAAGAGCGCCAAGCGTGGGGCCCGGTAGCTGGACTCACCATCCCTGAGCTTCTTGAGAAGTCCAGATCCCACCCGCCCACCCACTGCCAGGCCCCCTATGCACACAGTTAAATGCCATTTAGCAGGAAGTCATCTCAGGGCACCAGCCCATCTCTGGATGGCTCCCTGCGGGCGGGGCGAGGGGACGAACGCCCAGCAGACGGTGGTCTGCAGTCCCGCTGCCCGCAGCCCCCGCAGCCCTGGGGTGTGTGTGACAGGTGATGTGGGGTGCTGGGGCCAGGTGCCCACTGCCCCCTCGGTCTCCGGTCCCAAGCCCAGCTGCCCGAGGCTCCAGCCAGGCCTGTGGTCAGTGCTGGCAGCAACCCTCCCCACCCCCCGGCCCGGGACCTGCCAAGGCAGAATCTGGGGGCAGGTCACGGTGGCCTGGCCGCTGTGGGGGGCAGGGCCAATGCCCCAGATGGACGTCCACCGCCCACATGCCCCCCAGGTCTCCCGTCAGCTGCCAGAGGGGGCCCCGGGCACCTCCTGCTCTCCGAGGACTCCGCGTGGCGCCGCACGCTCTCGCAGGACTGGGCCAGGTCCAGCAGCACCGCCATCTGACACTCTGTGGTCACAGGCGGGGCTCAGTGGCGGGATGCCCGCGGGTGGGGGAACCTTGTGGGCGGGGTGTCACCCAGGGCACAGGCAGCCGTGGAAATGCAGCCCCCTCTGCCCGAGGCTCAGACTTTAATCCATTTTCTAGACCACACGGGGGCCTGCTGCAGCTCCCCGACCTCCAGGAGGGGTCTCGGCTTCCAGCTGTCCCTGCGAGGCAGCCGCCTCCTGTGCCCATTGAAACAGGGCCTGGGCCGGAAATGGAGCACGTGGGTGCCGGCATGAGAAAGCCCCACGGCCGAGGCCGACCTCTGCTTACCCACAGCAGCCTGACTGTGGGCCTGCCTAGGGGGCCATCCCCAGTGGAGTCGAAACCTCCAGCTGTGAGCACAGGCTTGGCTGGGGATGAGGGTGGGGGTGGGATATGGGGGCACCTGGGTGGGGTGGGGTGATGCGGGTGCCAGTGGGCAGTGTGAAGAAAATGGGAAACGGGACCAGAGCCTGCAGTTCAAGTACAAGAACAGGGAGCGGGGGAGGGTTGTGACCAGCACTTTCCAGAAATGCCGGCCCCGCCCTCCTGGACTCTGAAGGCCCAGTCCTAAAGGATGACCTGCCCCAGCTCTGCGCTCTCAGAGAAATGGAGGAGGGGACGGAGGCAGGGGCGGCCTCAGCCCCACCCCCAGGCCCTGCCGTGCGGTCCTACAGCCCCCAGCCCTGCATCGGAGGACCGGAGACACCTGATAAGACGCAGGGGGCGTGCCCTGTGCGGGTGGGTGTAGCAGAGAGGCGGGCCTCCGAGGTCTCACCTTCCAAGTTCATGGCGGCCAGCCTTTCCACTAATATGTGCGATAGGAAGTTCTCCATCCCGTAGAAGAAGAAGCCTGTGCAGCTGCCCAGAAGCTGCTCCCACTCGGCCTGGCTGCCAAGGCAGGAGAGGAAGAAGAAGCGGGGGCGGGGAGGCGACGGGACTCAGGGCCGCCACCGTGAGCACCCTGTGCCGCGGTCCGCTCCAGCCCTCCCCGGGGCGGTTACTCTGAGAAGCAGCGGAGGGACCTTCCTGCAGCCCGGGAGCCCACGTCCCCGAGGGCGTTGGCTGGGACGAGCCCGGCCCGCAGCTGGCCCGCCCCTCCCAGGCCCCGCCCCGCCCCGCCCCTCCCAGGCCCCGCCCCTCGACGAGGCGCCGCCTGGAGACCCTTGAAGCTGAGCGGGTGGGAGCGCAGCCCCTGGGCCCAGGTCCATCCGGGCGCTGGGACTCTAGGCGCCTCCGGGCAGGGAGGAAGGGGCTGAGAAAACAAGGGGGTCAGGGCGGGAGGGGCCCAGAGGCCAACCTGGGAAACTGCTTACTGCCCAGGTGCCCCGTCCATTTCCCAGTGAACGTGTCTCGGAATCTCTCCAAAATTTCCCGGGTCACGGAGACAGGAGTCAGCATTTCTGCAACCAGAATGGGATGGTGACCAGAATGGGATGGCGTCGAGGGTGCGGCGGGCACCTGGGGCCTGGCTCCTCACGGGCAAGGAGCCTGGGGGAGTGGAGGGGTGGCGCCCCTTCCCTCCTCTGTGAAGATACTGAAAACCAGCTCAGCCAAAGAGCCAAGGAATCGTCCCAGAGCCGCGGGGCCGGCCCTCTGCCATAGGTCCACACCTGGGGGCGGCACCCTGCCGATTCAGGGGTCCCTGTCACATGCTGTTGACCTGCCCTGGCTGCAGACGAGAGGGCGGGCGGGTCTCGGAGCACATGGCCACCGTCCCCCTTCCCCAGGGGAGGTGTAGCAGGAGCTGGCCCAGGGCCACATGGAGGCAGGGCAGAGGCTCAGAGGCCAGCACCCAGGCCTCCATGTTCCCAGTGCTGGGGGTGGCCCGTGGCGGGAGCGCTCACCTGGGCCTTGGGCCTCCTCATAGGGGTCCACGACGACTGGGCCTTGGTTAAGGAGAACTAGGCCCCACGATCCGTGTCTGGGGTGGGTGAAGCATCAAAGGATACACTTGAAGTTGTCCGAGTCGACGAGGACGCAGTGGGAGGGGACGATCCGGGGCATGCTGCCCTGAGAAGACAGGCAGGAGTCCCTCGGGGTGTGGCCTTCGGGCAGAGCTGGCCCCTCCAGCCAGGGGCCGGGCCTCAGGCTCCCAGGCCCTGGGGCTCAGCGGGGCCGGGACCACCGACCTTCCTGGCCTTGCGTGTAGCGCCTCTCTTCTTGTGGTCTTTGCCTCTGCTCTCCTTCCTCATGTTCCCTTCTGCTGAGACAGTAGCAGGAAGTGGGGTCATGGAGCTAGACAGAGGCACAAGGATTGAGGGCACTAGACACCACCGAATCGTTCACTTGAAAATGGTTAATCTTATATTATGTGAATCTCACCTCAATGTAAAAACAAGCATTGTGAACAGTTGATTTTAATTTTGGTAAATCTGAAATGGCAGTAATTTCTCAAATGTAAAAGCTCCCAGGGCTGGGAAAGGCCTGGGCCAGGAGGTCTCAAGAAAGGAACAGTTGCCAGAGGCGCCCAGGCCTGCACGCCTGACCATTCACACACCACGCGGGGCGCCTGCCGGTGTGCGTGCCACCTGCCCACTCACCGCGGGCGGGGCACTGCTTGCTGGCTGCTCTGCCTCCTGAGAGTTTACACCGTCTGCTCCCTGCCCGTCCCTCTCCTGGTGGAGGGAACTGACCTCTGCGGACGCCTCCAGGTGAGCACAGATGTAAGCGCTAACCTGGGGGCTCTCTGCCGAGGCCTGACTTTACGGGGCACACAGCCTGCTCTAGATTCAGATCAATTTTTCCATCAAGAAGAGGCGTTCAACTCCACTCCTGGCTTGCTAAGAACTTCTGTTGTGAACACATGCATCATCTGAGATGTTTACAGGTGCATTTTCCCTTTACTCTCTTCACCTGTGACATCTATAGGTTTTAAGGTCAGACGGGGTGAAGAAATGTTATATTTTTCTTTCTTTCCTATTCTTGAGCAGTGCAGGTGTCGGGGTCACCCCCGGCCAGCAGAAAATAGACTTTTCCCTTTTACCTGGGAGATGTGTACAGACTGACAAGAACAGTTTCTTGGAATTTTGGTAGAATTGAACAGAAAAAAATGGTGAAACTGGTATTTTGGGGGGGGGGGGATGTAAACCTGTTGATCTTTCTTTCTTGGCTCTGAGGCTTTCCTTCTTGAGTCTTGAGTTCTTTTTCCCGAGGATGTTATAAAAAATTTGCCTAAATTTTTGAATATATTGCCACAAAGTTGTTCACAATAGTCTATTATCTTAAATCTCTAATGCTCTTTAGAGTTTGTGTCTCTTTTATTTCTAATATTGTATATTTGTGCCTTTATTTTTTTCTGAATCATTCTCACAAGAATGTGTCTATTTTACGAGGTTTTTTTTTTTATTTTCTCAAACAACCAATGTTTATCTTTGCTCCCAATTTTGTTGGTGTCTGTTCTTCTATTTTTTGTAGGCTTTCCTTTGCTTTCTTCGTTTTTTCTCTTGTTTTTTTGTTTTTGCTGTTCTTGCTCTACCTTCCCAAATTAGATGCCCAGCTTAAAGCCTCCAGCCCTTTTCCTCTCGAGTCTGCTGTAATCCAGTCTTTTTGACATTTCTGTGGTCACTTCTTCTGAGTCCCATGAGCTGAGCTATTCAGAAGTCACTGTTTTAAAATTTCTGAAATATGGGGATTTAAAAAAAAATCCCTCTTTTGGGAATTGATATCTGACCCAGTCACACACAGTCTCAGCCTGCTTCTCTAATTTCTAGACACAAGGTCGCATGTCCATGAAGCTGTTTGTTAGCTTTGTTGCTCAAAGCCTGTCTGTGCCCTTCCTGCTCATGCCGGCAGTGCTGGCCGCGGGCTGGACTCGCCCATCGCCAGCGTGGGCCCCAGCCTCGCCCCAGGTTCTTGCCACTTGTGCTTCCCCTGTTTGGGGCTCCTTGGTCACCAAGTGACGGCCCTGCCCCGCGGGGCCCGAGGCGATAAAGGTGGCTCCCCTGCACAGTGAGAAGGCGGCCCTTTCAGCGGCACCGGGCACCTCTCGTGTCTGTTCCTCTGCTTGCCGGCTGCCGTGGCTCCTCTCTGGTCAGGAGTCTGGCGCTCAGACAGCGCCGATTGGCATGCTCTGGCTCACTCTGCCCTTATTGGCAGGTGGGGCCGCTCACCTTTTTGGCTCTCGATCTGATGGACGGGTCCCGGGACCTCGACGCGCTGTTCTGTGTGTGGGTCTCCATCACTGGCTGCTTGTTACTTGACTGAGGTGTTGGTTCACTTGTTTCTCTTGCTTATTTCGCCTCTTTACTGGTTTAGAATTTATACACCAGCTGTCTTCTTTTGTGGTTATCCTTAAAGGTTTGCCATGAATAATTAACATTCAGAGAGCGCTCCTCCAGCCTGAGGGTTCCAGGCTCTGAGAAGTCCTCCCTCGGGGGTGTGCAGAATCCTTCTTTTCATCCCCACTCAACACTGCTTCGGAAAGACAGCTCACATTCACGCAGTGTGCTCGCTGCTTTATGGTGAGAGTTGCTGGTGTGACAAATTACCACAAATGCAGGGGCTTCAAACAACAGTTCTAGAGGCCAGAAATCAAAAGGGGCCCCACCGGGTTAAAACCGAGGTGTGCTCAGGGCTGGGTCCTCCTCAAGGCTCCAAGCATGATCGGCAACCTTGCCTTTGCCAGTCCCCGGAGGCGCCAGGAGCTCATTCCACTCCCTCCGTGCCCGCCCCCTGCTGTTTTCAGGACCCTGGTGAAGGCACGGGGCCACCCAGACAATCAGGACAATGTCCCCACCTCAGGATCTGTCACTAACCACACCCGCGAAGGCCCTTTTGTCATGTCAGGTCGCATCCTCTTGGGGCCTGGGGATCAGGAGAGGGACATCTCTGGGACGTTGTCCTGCATCACCGCCGAATGCCCACAGGATGATCTGCTCTTCCAGATAACACTGGCAACGCAGAGCAGTGCAGACAGGAAGGCCCTCCAATAATGGTGTGCAGACAGCTGGGGCCTCCCGCAGGAAAAAGAAAACTAAACCTTAACTCACACTGTACACAGAAAGCAGTATCAGGTGGAAGGTAGACCAAAACATGAAAGGTGAAGAAAACGAGACGTGGAGGACATTACAGAGTGTCTTCCTGGTCTCCAGGTGAGAAAATGCGTGTTTTATTTTAAAAGGCCTCATAAGCACGAGGATGGATACACTGGACTCTATTCAAATACTTTGTTCACGGAGAGGTACCAGGTACCAGTGAAGAGATGAGCTTCAGAAGGAGATTGGCAGTTCAGACAAGTGATCAGAAAATGTACGCAGACCTAACGAACAAAACCTGGAAAACCCAAGGCAAAAACTGGCGGAAAACTAGAACAGATTCTCACAAGGAAGACATCAAATAGCCCATAAAATGTGAAAGGGGTGGGACTCCCAGCCGCAGGGGTGCGAATGGGCGGGGCTAGTACCAGGCTCCACCCACCCACCCCACTCCTGCTTCTGCTCTGGGTGGGCCAGGAACCCAGGGTCTCTTCCACCCTTAATTTCTGGGCCATTGGTGTCATTTCATTTAAGCTGATTTCCTTAAAGAAGCATGTTTGGGGCCAGGCCTTGCATGTCCATTCAGGGAGGGGATCTTCGCCTTTTGATACGGGTGTTTTGACCTTGCACTGATTACTGGGGTGCCGGGGTGCAAACACACCATCTTGCTGTTTTACTTCTCTCTGTCCTGTCTCTGCTTTGCTCTGCGTCCCCTCCTCCTGGCTGCTTCTGGTCAGTCCTGCTGTTTCATGATTCTCTCTCCTCTTCTTCATCGAGTCCCAGCTGCACGTTTCTGTCTCCGTGTCCAGTTGCTGCGCTGGCCGCAGGTCGCTGGCCGCTGGTCGCTCAGCACATGACTCTCACCCACAGCCCTTGCTGCCCCACACGTTCATTTATATAATGCTGTAAACCCCACCACACATTGCTATTAATTTTTAATGTCAACATCTCTTAAAGAGATTTTAGATTAAGAAAAAAGTTTTAATGACCCACCCACCCTTTTCCAGCTTCTGGTGTTTACTCCTTTGTGTAGACGTGGACTCCCACCCTTTTTTCCCCTGCCTGGAGAGCATGCTCAGCCTTGTGGGGTAAGCAGGCCTGCTGGGAAGAATTCAACTCATCTGTTTCTGAAAAAGAATTTCACCACTGTTCTTGAGAGTTATTTTTGAAAATATCCACATTGATAGATATTTCTTTTTTTTATTTCTGTAATAATTTAAAGCCGTCCTTCACTACTTGTGTCATTTCAGCTGAGAAGCCTGCTGTGCCTCTTGGGTTTGCTTCTTGATACACAAAGTGTCTTTTCCCCTTCAGTCCAGTTCAGTCGCTCAGTCGTGTCCAACTCTTTGCGACCCCATGGACCACAGCATGCCAGGCCTCCCTGTCCATCACCAACTCCCAGAGTTTACTCAAACTCATGTCCATTGAGTCGGTGATGCCATCCAGCCATCTCATCCTTTGTCGTCCCCGTCTCCTCCTGCCCCCAATCCCTCCCAGCATCAGGGTCTTTTCCATTGAGTCAGCTCTTCGCATCAGGTGGCTAAAGTATTAGAGTTTCAGCTTCAGCATCAGTCCTTCCAGTGAATAATCAGGAATGATTTCCTTTAGAATGGACTGGGTGGATCTCCTTGCAGTCCAAGAGACTCTCAAGAGTCTTCTCCAACACCACAGTTCAAAAAGCATCAATTTTTCGGTGCTCAGCTGTCTTTATAGCCCAACTCTCACATCTGTACATGACTGCTGGAAAAACCATAGCTTTGACTAGACGGACCTTTGTTGGCAAAGTAACATCTCTGCTTTTTAATATGCTATCTAGGTTGGTCATAGCTTTTCTTCCAAGGAGCAAACGTCTTTTAATTTCATGGCTGCAGTCACCATCTGCAGTGATTTTGGAGACCAAAAAAATAAAGTCTGTCACTGTTTCCCCATCTATTTGCCGTGAAGTGATGTGACCGGATGCCATGATCTTAGTTTTCTGAATGTTAAGTTTTAAGCCAACTTTTTCACTCTCCTCTTCCACTTTCATCAAGAGATTTTTTAGTTCTTTTTCACTTTCTGCCATAAGGGTGGTGTCATCTACATATCTGAGGTTATTGATATTTTCCCCAGCAATCTTGATTCCAGCTTGTGCTTCAATCAGTCCAGCACTTCGCATGAAGTACTCTGCATATAAGTTAAATAAGCAGAATGACAATATACAGCCTTGACGTACTCCTTTCCCTATTTGGAACCAGTCTGGTGTCTCACGTCCAGTTCTAACAGTTGCTTCCTAACTTGCATACAGATTTCTCAAGAGGCAGGTCAGGTGGTCTGGTATTCCCATCTCTTTAAGAATTTTCCAGAGTTTGTTGTGGTCCACACAAAGGCTTTGGCATAGTCAATAAAGGAACTCTCTTGCTTTTTCAATGATCCAATGGATGCTGGCAATTTGATCTCTGGTTCCTCTGTCTTCTCTAAATCCAGCTTGAACATCTGGAAGTTCACAGTTCACATACTGGTGAAAGCTGGCTTGGAGAATTTTGAGCATTACTTTGCTAACATGTGAGATGAGTGCAACTGTGCAGTAGTTTGAGCATTCTTTGGCATTGCCTTTCTTAGGGACTGGAATGAAAACTGACCTTTCCCAGTCCTGTGGCCTCTTCTGAGTTTTCCAAATTTGCTGGTATATTGAGTGCAGCACTTTCACAGCATCATCTTTTAGGATTGGAAATAGCTCAACTGGAATCCCATCACCTCCTCTAGTGATGCTTCCTAAGGCCCACTTGACTTCACACTCCAGGATGTCTGGCTCTAGGTGAGTGATCACATCATATGATTATCTGGGTCCCGAAGATCTTTTTTGTGTAGTTCTTCTGTGTATTCTTGCCACCTCTTCTTGGCTCTTTTCCCCTTGGCTGCTTGCAAAATACTCTACGACTGGTTTTAATCACTCTGACTACAATGGTCCGTTTGTAGTTTTTTTTGTTTCTTGTGTTTGGGATTCATTGAACTTCTTGGGTCTGGAAGGTTACGGTTTTCATGAAACTGGGGGGAAAACTGGTCAGTATGAACTCAGATATTCCCCCCGAGAGAACTCCTCTACAGGCAAACTCAATGCTTTACCTTGTCCAGCAGCTCACTGCTGCTCTGTTCTGTTTCCCCCAGTTTTTTGCTTCTGTTTTTTCCCCAGTTTGTTTCTTTAACCTCTTCAAGCTCACGAGGCTTCCCTCCTGCCGTGCCGGCTGCAGCAATGCTGCCCAGGGCGTGTCTCTGCTCAGCAGAAGCTCAGTCCGGGTCCACTTCACGCCTTGCACGCCTCCGCTCACCACACTCCGCCTCCCACCACCTCCTGACACGTGGGCCACAGGCCCAGGGCCTGCTGGATGGTTTGTTGGCTGACTCTATCACCTGCGTCATTTCTGCTGCTGCTTTTGATTGACTTTTCTTTAGCGGTCTTTGAAGGCAAGTACTTTTTGATTGGATGTCAGACATTTCAAATTTTACCTTGTTGGGTCCTGGATTTTTTTTTTTTTAATTCTTTACATCTGAAACCTTATTTTGAGACACAGTTAGGTTACCTGGAAACAGTCTGATGCCTTGAGGCGTATTTCAGCTCTGGCGGTGGGGCTGACGCCGGCTCCCGCGGGCAGAGGCCACACCCTCAGCCCCTGTGCCCGATGCTGGCGGCCATGAGGTTTTGTTCTGTGCGTCGTCTCCACGCGCGCCTGCGCTGACTCAGTCGCAGCTGGGGACGGAGGGGACCCTCTGCGTGTGTCTCCTCCTGGGATCGCCGTGTGTCCCAAGCCCCGCTCTGCTCACCTTGGGGAGACCGCTGGGCTCTGCCTGGGCCTCCCCTCACCTGCTGCAGCCTGAGACTCTCCGGGCAGAAAGCTGGGGCTCAGCTGCCTGTTTTCCTCTCTTGGGGATCGCTGGGCCCACCGCCTGGTTGCCAATATCTGATAACTGGTGCTTCATGTATTTTTGTCTGGGTTTTGGTTGTTTCAGCTGGAAGGGCATATCTGGTCTCTCACCTCAACTTAGGTGAAAATAAAAGTCCAATCTCTTTATTTTTAATGTAATTTGATATTTATCATAGTGAAACATACATGCCAGAAACCACAGGGCACAAATGTACCACCTGGAGGATGTTCACACGCCCTGCATGTTCGTGAAACAGAGTGTGACCGTGCCTGGCCCGCCCCTGCCCCCAGGCCAGGCCAGGCCTGCCGGCCCTCTCCCTTGCTGCCTCTCACCATCTAATCGATGACCAACTGTATCGCTGGCCGGTGACCACCAGCCCCCTCCTTAGAGACAGACGTTTGTGAGGTCAAGAGGGAAGTTAGGGTCCTGCCTGGGGTACGCTGGCGAGCTGTCAGAGCTCTGGCTCATGGAAGTTGCTCTCTAAGCGCCTGCAGATGCGCCAGGGCCTTGAAAAGCATGGTGACTCTGACGACCGCCTCTTGACAAGAGCTGCTTGCTCTCTTACCGTGAGAGCCGTCTGCGCTTTTCAGGTGTCTGCCCAGCTCTCACCTGGCTCCTCTCTGCGGAGGCGATTGCACAGCATCTGGAGAGAAAACTCCCGCGACAGCGAGGAGACCAGCCCGTCGTCGAACACGGAGAGCCCTTCCAGCGGCAGCTCCAACAGATGCCTGTCCGCGATCAGGATGATGTCGTCTGCAACCTCGGGCTGCACTGCGGGGGGGGGGCGGGAACGCAGCTGCTACCACCCCCTGGTGGCAGCAGACCCCTGCCCCTCACCACCCCCACCCCCCACCCCACGAGGGACTCAGGGAGGAGGCTGAACTGGACACAGCCCGGGTGCACGGCTGCTCCGGCCGTCAGCCCCTGACGGTGACGGTGACATGGCCATGGTCTCTGGCCCTCGGCCTGCCTGGGCACCGCCAGGGTGCCTGAGGGTGGGGTGGGCAGCGGGGGGGTGCACATGGCCCGCCAGGGCACCGATCAGCGCCACGCAGAGCAGGCCAGGCCCCAGGCCCCACTCACCCTGGGACAGGGACGCTTTCCTCTCCTTGTCTTTGCCCTTGGTTTTTCCAGAATCTGAAACAACCACGGGAATCGGTGCTCTGAAAGCAAAGGCACAGATTCAGGTTGAAAAAAACCCATGAACACCACTGAGAAGGGGCAGTGAGTCCTCGGGGCAGCGTGCCACCAGGGCAGCATCAAGGCATGAGGTCCCCACGTTCCCTGCTGGGGGCCCGTCTCCTGAGAACGGGGCATGGACGTGAACACATTGAAATCAGGACGCTCTGACCTGCTGGCTAATCAGGGAGTCCATGCGCTGACCCCTCCACCTTCCTTCCCCCCAAACCCAGATCCATAGGGCCAGGCCCTTTGCCAGGTTCTTCCCTCCCACCACACCCAGATCAGAGGGCAGCGGGGGTCCGCGTGGCAGGGACGTCCCCCAGAAAAGGTCTGGGGTGGGGCCAGACGTCCCCCTGACGGCAGGCGGGCAGAGCCCAGCTTCTGTCTCCGAGGGCCCGTGCTCTCTCCAGGTCAGTCCGTGGCCCGATTCCACGCAGAAGGAAGCCCGGGGCTGTGGCCTCAGCCGCACAGCTCTGACCCTCCCATGCCCACAGCCAGCCGCTCGGCTCGACGCGGGACTCAGGGGCGCAGGCTGAGCTGGCTTTCGCATGGAGCCCCCGCCCACCCACCCTCACCCTGGGCGTCACACTGCTTGGGACCTGTGCACACCTGTGGGGACAGGGACACCGTGACCCTCCGCCCCCAGGGTTCCAGCAGTCCGGCTAGAACTAGGGGCCCGAGCCCCTTGGGAGGCGACCCTGGGCGGTACCTGGGCTCCGGGGAGCAGCTGAGCAGTGGGAACACTGGCTGCAGGTACTGCTCCATGGACTTCAAGACCACCTCGAACCTCAGCAGAGTGCGGTCCTCCCCCATCGGGTGCACGCCTTCCGACTCCTCCTCAACCCAAACAACCGCCGAGGT
This sequence comes from Muntiacus reevesi, assembly GCF_963930625.1. Classification (NCBI taxonomy): domain Eukaryota; kingdom Metazoa; phylum Chordata; class Mammalia; order Artiodactyla; family Cervidae; genus Muntiacus; species Muntiacus reevesi. The sequence goes on from NC_089250.1 coordinate 172,441,480, forward strand.
CAGAAGGTGTCAAAGGGGACCCCCTGGAGCCCCCAGGCGGTGAGAAGGAAGGGGCCAGACCCTGCAGGCGACCCCCAGGAAAGGCCCCGCTCAGAGCCAGGGTACTCCTCTGCTGGCATGGCAGGGGCGTCTGCACCAGGCTTGGCTCAAGGACTCAAAGCAGAGTTGGTGCTGGGTCTGGCCGGGGAGCCTGACCTGGGGTCCGGCAGTGCCGGGCGGTGGTCCCTGCCCCGCCCATGGACTCGGGTCTCACCAGGCCAGCGCTCAGGGCCATGTCCTCACTGTAGGCCTCAGCCTGGACCTGCTCCCGGAACTGCTGGACGACGGCCAGCAGGTGGGACAAGTCAGCGGGGCTCACGGCCACCCGAGCCACCTTGCAGGAGCCTGCGGAGACAGAGGCGCGTCGCCACACGGGGCCTCACAGACCGCCCTTCCGGCTGAGAGCACTGCGGGTGGAACGCTGTGCGCTGCCGGACTGATGGGGGTGGCAAACTATGGGCAAGGCTTCGGGACCTTCCCCAGAAAGAGTCAGCGCCAGAACCCCGGAGAGGGGACGGCCAGAGAGGCTGGGAAGGAAGGCGGACAGAAACTCGGCATCTGCCATGTGCCCAGGCCGCTCTGCAGGCACCGTGAGGGCTCAGCAGGGAACGGGGGTCTGGCCCCCAGCATGGCTCAGGCTGGGCGGTGTCACTCCTGTTGGCATTCAGGAGCGGGGCGCCAGGAAGTAGCCAGGGGGTGCTGGGACAGAGCAGACGGCTCCCCATCTGTGGCTGTAATGAACGGGCAGGCGGAATGAGGCGCTGAGGCTTAGGAAGGAGCTGGAGGGGGAATGCTGGGGGGGTCTCCCCAGTGGGAGGCACATGGGCCAGGCTCTGCTGCTTCCGCCTGATGCCCCCTCCCTACCTGGCAAAGATGCCTGAATGGGGGCTGGCAGCCCCTGAGTCGGGGGAGAGGAGAAGCCCGGGTCTCTGTCTGCCCCGCCCCCCTGGGACGCCCCAACCCCTCAGAGGGCGGTGCTGTGGCACGACTCACCCCCGGCCTGGGGTATTCTGCCTTTGGCTGCAGGGACGGACTTGGTTTTGTCGTAGGAGGCGCCATACAGACGGGTCCTGTTGGCAGGACGGGGTGGGGTCCCAGGGAACCCTGGAGAGGCCGGCTCTGTGCCACCACCACCCCCCCCCCCGCCCCAACATGAGCCCCTCCCGTGAACCTCAGCCAAGTGAGGACGCGAGTCACCCGGCACCCGCCCGCCCGCCGCCCACAGCGCTCTGCAGCGTGGAGAGGCTGGCAGACCGGGCGTCTGCTGCGGTTCCACCGTGCCTTTAGGTCAGGGCTGTGTGCTGGCAGGAGGCGGCACGGTGCCAGGCCCCCGCCGTCACACCCGTCAGCCTGCGCCGGGTGTGGTGGAGGGGTGGTCCCCCCTCCCCATCCCAACGGGCAGCCCACCCCGGCCCGGGCTGTGTCCACAGTGACCCCGGCGCAGGGGGCAGGGCCCTGGGAGCAGCTGGGGAGCAGGGGAGAAGGCCTCACCCGTCCCTGGAGTGGTGCAGGAAGATGACCCGAATGGTGGGAGGAATGTCACTCAAGAGGTTAAAGTGCTCTTCGGTGACCCGGAGGTTTTGCCAAGCCTGCGGGTGACCCTCGGGGTCAGTGCGGGCCGGCGGCCGCCGCCAGGGGGCAGCAGAAGCGCGCGGACCTCGCCGCGGAACCGCCGTGCCAGGCACGGACCCAGCCCCGCGGAGGGCCCGGCGGCTCCGCCCCTCCGCTGCCTGCGGCCCCGCGGCGCCCCCGCGCAGACACAGGCCGAGGCCCGCAGTCAGTCTCCCAGCCGGTAGGTGGTGCGGTTCAGCCCGCCCGCGCCCCGGCCCCTTTGCTGCGGGTCTGCAGCAGGAGCCGCCGGCAGCCCGCAAGCCACCCCCAGAGAGGAGCCGCTTACGCCCTCCCCCCGCTTTCTGATGAAATGAGCTTCAGGTTTGCAGGGGCTGACCAGCGTCCACAGTCAGGTCCCCTGCAGGGGGCGCGGGGAGCGCCTGTTCCAGCTGAGCAGACGGATCGGATCGAAGCAGGATGCTCCCCAAGCTGGGGGAGGGGTCACAGGGGCCAGACCTCCTCAGCTCCAGCGGCATTCCCCAGTGTCCCGGGTCCCTCCAGGCTGGCACCCGTGGCAGCTGACCCTGTTGCCCTCTTTGCCTGCAGTGTCCCGTTGGGGAAGGCACAGCCTCTCATCCGTCCGTGGCCAGCGGGCATAAATACTGCTGTGACGTCTGTTCTTGGGGACCACAGCCCGCAGGGAGAGGTGCTGGGTTGAACTCACTTCCCAAGGGGCTACGTGCGGACGGACCCTAGCCCCCCGGGGCCCCCTCCTCTTCAACCTGGGCGCTCCCGCCCCTCTGGTGGACGTCCAGTAGTGCATTTCTCTGATGACCAGTGAAGCTGGGCAGCGTTTTAAGGGTTTACTGGCTGTTTGGGCGTCTTCTGTGACAATCCAGCCATGTGCATTTCCTCTCTTGGAGGGTCAGTCTCTCTCCTTCCGAGAGCGGGCCACCTCCTTTCTCCACACGGATTCCAGCTCCCGGTCACTCGTGTGTGCTGGACCTCCTCTGAGGTTTGCCTTTGACTCCCGGGCTGTGGGTCTGATGAACAGAGGGTTAGCAGCATGTAGTAAAGTTTGTGCCTCCTTCCTGGTGATGAGGAGGCTCGTCTCCCAAAGCATCCTCAGCGAGCTCCACTGCGTCACCTTCTCAGGGGGAGCCGTCCCCCGGGCGGGGCTGCACCGGCCCCTCCCCACCTGAGTGTCGCCCTCGACGTGCGTCAGGCGTGTGCGGTGGACCTGTTCCTGGCCTTTTTCTGTCGTGTCTTCTCTTCTGCCGCTTCAAGCAGGTCTTGCTATCTTGTTCGGAAGCTGCCACTTCCTTGCAAACGTGTTCACACAGAGTCTTCCTCCCCCAGACGCAGCTGCCTCTCTGCTTAGTCAGTTCTTTTTCAATTTCCCTTAGAGAGGTTTACGACTTTGGGGGTAGAGATCACATGTCTTTTGTTAGATTTTCCTTAGGTGTTTGATTGGGTTTGATGTCACTGATAACGGTGTTATTCAGACACTGTAGCCACTTGTTTGTAACTGGCATGTAGAGATGCAGTCATCGGGACGGCCGTCAGTCGTGATCTGCCATCTGCATGCTGTGTCTCAGAGATGATGACTTTTAAGGCCCATAATCATGTTGACTCTGAATAATCAGTTTTACTTCTTCCTTTTCAATGCTTCTGCCCTTTATTCCTTTTCCTAGTCTGTTCTATCGAATAGAAGTGTGATAGCTTTCTTGTGTCACTTCAACTCTAAGAGAAAAGTTTTCAGAATTTTTCTGAAAATTAATGTATAGTATGATCTTTGCTATAGGGTTTTAAAGACATCCTTTATCAAATTGAGGAAATTATCTTCTTAGTAATATGGAAACATACATTGCCGTATGTAAGCCAGAAAGCCAATGGAAGCTGCTGTGTGACTCGGACCTCAATCCGGGGCTGGGTAACAACCTAGAGGGGTGGGATGGGGAGGGAGGTGGGCGGGGACATGGGTAAACCACGGCTGATTCACGTTGATGCTTGGTAGAAACCAGCACAATACCGTGAGGCAATTACCCTTCAATTAAAAACAAATAAATTAAAAAAAATTATCTCCTATCTTGATTTTCTGAAATCACAGGCTGGTGTTGAATTTTGACCAACGGTTTTTCTGCATCTATCAAGATGGGCTTACGGTTTTCTCCTTTTCCTCCTGTTAGTACGGTGGACCATATTGAATGAGTTAAAATACCAGATTGCATGGTGCACAGCACCTGGTCCTCCTGCGTTATCCCTTTCACAGTTACCGGGTCTTCTTGTTGATACTGTGTGTCCACGGTGATAAGAGATTTTCCCCGCATGTGAGGTCCTCGTTGGGCCTTCAGTATGGAGGCTCGCGGGGCCTCTCTGAGGACAGTCACGGAGTGTTCCTCTTGCTCCTAGCCCCTGAAAGATCATTTCTTCCTTCAGTGTTTGGCAGAATTTGTTGGTGAAGTCAACTGAGTCTGGGACTCTCTTTGTGACGGTGTTAAGACACTAAAGTTTAAGTGTCAAGACACTTCTTTAAGAGAGATTAAGTTATTCAGATTTTCTGTTGTCAGCTTCGGTAGGTTATATTTTTTGAGGAATTTTTCCATTTCATTCAAATTGTCAAATTTATTAGACTAAGGTTATAAAAACAATCTCTTACTAGTTTTTTGATGTCTGAAGGATCGCATGATGTCATGTTACCTATCCTGAAATTTCTGTCTTCCCTCTTTTCTTTGTCAGGTCTTCCTAAGTGTTTATCAATTTAACTATTAGTAGTTTTCCCCTTGGAACCCATTCTTGCTATTATTGATTTCCTCTGCTGTAGGCATGATTTAATTTCATGGTTTTTGTTGTTCTATCTCTCATTTGTTTTCCTTTTTTCTTAGATGTTTTTATTCTAGCTTCTTGAAATCAAAGTATAAATCACTATTTTTGTAAGGTTTACTTTTTGTGCTCAGGGGTGTATTTTTTCCCCTAAACTCTGTTTTAGACAAGTCTCGTAGGTTTTCTTATATAGTATTTTCATTCTTTAAGTCAATTTAAAATATTTTGTAAACTCCATTATCATTTCTTCTTTGATCAATTGATGATGATAGACATACTGTTTAATTTCAAGGAAACTGCAGCTTTTTTTCACATGTATCTTTTAGTTATTGATTTCTGTTTTAATTTCCTTGTGGTTAGAAAACAAACTGAATGATCTCAGTGCTTTGGCATTTGCTGAGGCATGCTGTGGCCAATGATGGTCCGCTTGGTAAAGGCTCCGCCCACACCTGGAGGGCAGGTGCGCCCGCTCCCGACTGGCTCCACGTTCCCGGAACGTCAGGCCAAGTCTGTTCAGACCTCCCGCACTCGGGGACGATTCTGCACACTTCTGCAGGTTGCTGCTGCTGCTGCTTCTCCTTCTACCAGCAACTGAGAATGGGTCCAGCCTCCCCACAGAGCTGAGGATCTGTCTGCGGCTCCTGTCTGGGTCGGCTCTGTTCACACATTTGAAACTCTCCCTGGTGCTCACAGGCTGGGGACGCGGGTCCGTCCCCTCCAGTACCGTCTCAGCAGAGCACTGCCGGGCTTTCAACTGATGAGTCTTGCCAGGGTTTACAGACTGCCTCTCACCTCCTCCAGGCGGGCCCCACCCTGTCCCTGGGTCACGGCAGGGCTCTTGGCCTGGAGACATTTTTGGGGTGTCACGTGGGAAGGCGCTGGAGGCCAGGGCTGCCGCTAGCACCCCTGGCACACACAGGACGGCCCGCACAGAGTGTCGTCCCATCCCTACTGGTCAGAAGGAGAAAGGCAGCCTGGCCCGAGGGGTACGAGGTGGGCCCATACCAGCGGTCATGGAAGCCCCATGGAGGAGGAGGGTGGGCTTGACCAGAGCATTCTGGCCTGTTTTCTGTATTCAATTTCATCAAGTTTAATTTCTTTAAGTCTCCAATTCATATTTGCTAGTCCAAATAAAAGAGGAGGTGCTATTAGCTACCATGCTCTGCAAATGTCTTCCAAAATTAAATTCTAAGACTTGGCTGAATATAAAATATTTCCTAAAACACAGCATGAACTGAAACGGACCCCTCAGAGCCCCATCCTCCCCCCTCCTCTTTGTGACCACCGCAGGCCTGGGTGTCTGCTGCGAGTTCGCAGTCTCGCCAATGCTGAAGGTGTGCTGCTCTCCCCACTGGGCCCATGAGAAGCTGCAGCTCAGAGAGGGTGAGTGGCCCCCCCAGAACCACACAGCAAGCAGGAGGCAGGCCCGGGATCTGCACCCGGTCCGAGGGCATCTGCAGAGCTGCGGGGTGGGGCAGGCTCAAGGGCGGCCTCGGCTTGGTTACCTTGGATGTGGCGGCCAGTCTCTGCTCCACGCTGGCACAGAGGTTGGTGGATGTCCTCTCCTGACGCCTCAGCCTGTCCTGGAGCTGCAGCAGCGCTGCCAGCTGTGAGCTGCTGGTGTTGGCCGTGGCTGCGAACAGGACATCGCGCATCCTCTCGGAGGCCGAGCAGCTCTGAAACAGACGGTGGAGGCTGCCGGGGGTGCCCGAGCAATGCCCATGGCAGGTGGGCACCCAGGCGCTTCTCCAGGCGGCTGGCACAGCCGACAGGCCGGGCGAGCCCACCTTCACCATGGAGCCCGTGGGCTGCCGGCTCGGGACGCGGGGAGGAGAGCGCTCTGCTCTCCCCTGAGCCCCAGGAACACAAGTTTGGGGGCTTCCGCTGCTCGTGCGCCCATGGGAACTGTGATGGGGGGCCAGACCCCCTTCTCCGGGTACCCGGGGTGCCTCCTCCAATGAGCGCCATCCTTAAAGCGGAGCCCAGTCGCAGCCTGGTGGGTGGAGCCACCAGCAGAGGGAGCACTTGGGCCTCGGGGGGGGGGGGGGCCTCCCTCTCCCCAGGGACCAAGGGGGGCCTTGCAGAAGGGGCCCCGAGCAAAGCATACCTGAGACAGCGCGAGGAACTGGCAGGCGGTCACGGGCTCCAGGATGCCCACGCACTCCACCATCTCCAGGCTGGCGGCCGCGGCGATGTCCAGTAGGTTGCTGCCCAGGGCCCCATGCAGGCACTGCAGCAGCACCTCGGACGCCTGGGCCAGGTACTGCTGGGCCAGCACCACCCTCCTCTGCAGGGGGACCTCAGACTCAGGCGGGCTCTGCGGGCCGGGCGGCCTGGGGCTGGGTGGGGGACGGTGTACCCTCTGATCCCAGCCCTTCCTCTGCTCCTCGGGGGTGGCCCTGAAGGACGGCAGTTCACTGTAGGGCCCCTCATGTTCCGGGTCCTCCTGGTTGATCTCCAGACCCCTGAGGCTGCTCAGCTCAGCGCCCCCCTACAGAGGACACATCTCCAGTCAGGGCAGTGTGGAAGCGCATCTCTGCAGGACCCCTGGGTGAAGGGGCATGGCAGGCACGCTGCATCCCACCCTTCACTGATTTAGGTGACCGGTGGGGGCCTGGCAGAGAAGCCGGCACCTGGCAGATGCCGCAGGGAGGAGCCTTGGCATGCCCGTGGATGGCCTTCTGTGCCACACCCCTTCAGGGTCCGCAAATCCCCTCTCTTGAGCACCAGGCCTGGGGGAGCCAGGTGCCCGTCTGCCCCAGGGGCCCAGGGGCCAAAAGCACCACAAGGCTCCTCTTGTCTCCTCTGCAGGACAAGGCACCTGGAGGGGTCCTCGGGAGGCCAGGGGGACCTGCCAGGGGGGCAGCAGCCCCAGGAGACTCAGGCGGGGGGAGCCCTGGGTCTGCGGGGATGAGACGAAGGTGGGCAGCCCCTTCAAGCGGGGGTGTGGTGAGTGCAGCTTCCCAGACGGGCGCCCGCACCAAGAGGGGCCACATGTCTGGTCCGTGTCTACCTGACCCAGAACCACCTTTTCAGGTGCCCAGTGAACACTGGTTGAATGTAGGGCCAAAATGCCACCAGTTCACCCACATGTGAGTCACGTCTGAGGGCCTGGAAGCCTGGACAGACGCCACTGGGCTGACCCCAGGGCTGTACACCCAGCCAGGTCCCTGGGGCCGGCCTGGCTGCACCTGGGCAGGTGCCTCCTGGCATCTACAGAGGCATTTAGGACGATGACCAGGAGCTCCCACGGTGGCAGCTGTCACCAGAATCCCTTCCTAGGGGCAGGGGCTTCCTCAGGGGCACCAGGCCTGCAGGGCAACCTGGCAGGGGGTGGGTCCTGGAGAGAAGAGGGCGGGCCTGGGTGCACTGGCGCACTGTCAGGAGGAGGGCTTCCCTGGACCGTGTGGGTGGGTGGGGGCGGGGAGTGGGGGAGTAGTGGGGGTGGGCAGGACCGATCCCCGGGTAGGGCGGGGACCCGGTACTCAGGCGCAGAGCTGCTGGGGTGGAAGGAGGCTCAAGAAGCCACCGCCTGGGGACGCCCCGTGGGGCGGGGGTGGGATGCCCCACTTAGGACGGCCTGTCCTGCTCGCCCCTTCTCCCCCTCCCGTTCTTCCTCCGGAGGTTGGGCCTTTGGCTGACCTTGTCCTCCCTCCACAGCCCACACCACGCTTCTTGACCCCGGACAATTCAAGGCCTGTTTTCTACCCCAGTTCTTACTAAGATCCCGTGAGCTCTAATTGTATGTTTTTTAGGCCTAAGTGGTCAGTTTGGGAGCCAGCCAGAACGCACCCAGAGGCTCTCCTCCCAGTAGCAGGCGGGGAGCAGGAGGTCCCAGTTCTCGGCCAGCAGGTGCAGCGCCTTCCCGGCCAGGCCCAGGAACCACGGGTGAGGCTCCTCCGAGTCCGCGCTCAGCGACTGCAGGCTCCCCAGCTGTGCCAGCACCATGTGGACCAGGCTGTGCTTCAGGCTGAACCACTTCTTCAGGGACACAGACCACCTCAGTCACCCCACACGGGCCCCCGCTGCTGCCCCCCCAGGCCCCACACCCCAACAGCCCTGCAGTGTGGCGAGGGTCTCCAACGCTCAGGTGCTGGGAGGTTCCAGAGTCTGCTGAGGAGCCTCAGTTTGGGGCAGGATGACATGGGCCGGAGTTTGTACTGAGTTCCATTTAGGATTCATTTGATTTATTTAGTTACGTCAAGTTAATTGGGTCCACACTTCCCGAAATCCGAAACAGTCTAACAACAGAACACGTTTTCCTCAGAACTGTTCTGCAGGTGACATCTTTTTAACAGACTGAAGTTCACCTTTACGGACGCCTTCCTGTGACGACGCCGCCGTCAGAGCACCCACCTTGGGAAGGGGCGCCTCCCCCAGGAAGACCCCGATCTCATTGGCCAGTCAGACGGGCCTTTCTGGGCTGCTGGGAGCTGCGGGGTAGGCAGCCGCTCTGCCCAGAGATCTCAGGGGACGTTTGTGGACCCTGGGCTCCCAGTGGCGGGTCAGGCACACGGGGGAGGCCCCCCAGCGCGTGTCCGGGGCGTTACCAGGCCGACGGCGGTGTAGTCGCTGGGGCTCTGCAGGAAGTCGGACAGCAGCTTGTCCGTGGAGCTTTGCTCCAGCTGCCGCCGCCGGGCGTCCTCCCAAGTGAGCTGCAGCGTGTCCAGACAGCCCTCCACGAGGCTGAGCCTGAGGTACCGCAGTTTCCGCATCACAGGGCTGCTGACATTCTGTACCTGCAGGGTGCGGCCGGCAGTCAGGGCGCGGGAGCCACCGCCAGGCCCCGCCCCCCGCCTCCCGGGCCCCGCCCCCCGCCCCCGCCCGAGCCCCGCCCCCGCCCACCGCCCCCCCCGGCCCCGCCCCCGCCCACCGCCCGGCCCCGCCCGCCGCCAGGCCCCGCCCCCGCCCACCGCCGCCCGGGCCCCGCCCCCGCCCCCGCCCGCCTCTCCTAGGCGAGCCTCTCTGCCGGCTCGGCTGATCAGTTGCTGTTCCTCAGACTTTACGTGATGGAACCGCAGAGCACCCGCTCTCTGCAGGCTGTTCCCTCCTGGGAGCCGTTCCGTCGCTCAGCCATGTCAGACTCTCTGCGACCCCACGGACTGCAGCGCGGGGCGCGCGTGCGTGAGTCCCTCCGCGCGGACGAGCCGCGCTCTGCCGGGCCGTCTGCCTGCCTGCTCCCGCACGCCCAGCTTGGGGCTGCGGCCTGCAGCTTTGCTGGGAGCGCTCCGCACGCGCCCGGGAGCGGGGTGGCTGGGCCGGGGGCCCGTGCTTCCTCTTCACGAAGCCGCCGAACCACTCCCAAGGTGGTCGCTCGTGCTGTCCCCGCCGGCAGCGTGGGAGGGGCGTCCCAGTCTCACGTCTTGGTAACATTTGGTGTAACTGGTCCTTCAAGTTGTAGCCCTGTTAACAGTTGTGTGGTGGTTTTTCCCTGACTCACTAATAAACTTGCGGTCTTCTCTTGTGACTATTTACCATCCACGTATTTTCTCTGAAGAATTGTCTGTTCAGACGTTTGGCCAGTTTTTATTGGGTTGCTTATGTCTGTTTTGAAAGTTCTTTACATTAATATATTCTAGATACAAGACCTTTGTCAGATAAATGATTTGTAAATATTTTCTCCCAGTCTGCGACTTGTCTTTGCATTCTCTTAATGGTGTCTTTTGAAGAGCTGAGTCCAATTTATAATTTTTTTCTTTGATGGATTATGATTTTGGTGTCATGGGTAAGAAACCTTTCCTAAACTTTAAGGCTGCAGAGGCGTTTTCCTATGTTTTCTTCTAAAGGTGTCACAGTTTCAGCTCTCACATGTAGGGCTGTGACCCACCAGTCTTGAGCTGGTTTTTACACGGGGTGTGACGTATGAATGGAGGGTAATTCCGGAGGATGGACGTCCAGTTGCTCCAGGAGCTTTGTTTTAAAGGTGAGCCCTTCTTCACTGAACTCTCTTTGCACCTTTGCTGAAAGTCAGTTTTCTTTCTGTATGCATGTGTCTGTTTTTAGATTCTCTATTGTGTTCCACTGATGTGTAATTTTACATGAAAACCACACTATCTCGATTCCCACAGCCTTACAGTTCAGTTCAGTTGCTCAGCTGTGTCTGACTCTTTGCGACCTCATGGACTGCAGCACTCAAGGCTTCCCTGTCCATCACCAAGTCCCAGAGTTTACTCAAACTCATGTCTATTGAGTCAGTGACGCCATCCAACCATCTCATCCTCTGTTGTACCTTTCTCCTCCCACCTTCAATCTTTCCCAGCATCAGGGTCTTTTCCAATGAGTCAGTTCTTCATATCAGGTGGCCAAAGTAGTGGAGTTCCAACTTCAGCATCAGTCCTCCCAACAAATATTCAGAGTTGGTTTCCTTTAGGATGGACTGGTTGGATCTCCTTGCAGTCCAAGGGACTCTCAAGAGTCTTCTCCAACACCACAGTTCAAAAGCATCAATTTTTCGGTGCTCAGCTTTCTTTATAGTCCAACTCTCACATCCATACATGACTACTGGAAAAACCATAGCTTTGACTAGACGGACCTTTGTTGGCAAAGTAATGTCTCTGCTTTTTAATATGCTATCTAGTTTGGTCAAAACTTTTCTTCCAAGGAGCAAGTGTCTTTTAATTTCATGGCTGCAGTCACCATCTGCAGTGATTTTGGAACCCCAAAAAATAAAGTCTGTCACTGTTACCACTGTTTGCCCATCTATTTGCCATGAAGTGATGGGACCAGATGCCATGATCTTAGTTTTCTGAATGTTGAGTTTTAAGTCAACTTTTTCACTCTCATCTTTAACTTTCATCAAGAGGCTCTTTAGTTCTTCTTCGCTTTCTGCCATAGAGTGGTGTCATCTGCATATGTGAGGTTATTGATATTCCTCCTGGGATTCTTGATTTCAGTTTGTGCTTCATCCAGCCCAGTGTTTCTCATGATGTACTCTGAATAAAAGTTAAATAAACAGGGTAACAATATACAGCCTTGACGTACTCCTTTCCCTATTCGGAACCAGTCTGTTGTTTCATGTTCAGTTCTAAATGTTGCTTCCTGACCTGCATACAGGTTTCTCAAGAGGCAAGTCAGGTGTTCTAGTATTCCCATCTCTTGAAGAATTTTCCACAGTTTGTTGTGATCCACATGGTCAAAGGCTTTGGTGTAGTAAATAAAGCAGAAGTAAATCTCTTTCTGGAACTCTCTTGCTTTTTTAATGATCCAACGGATGTTGGCAATTTGATCTCTGGTTCCCCTGCATTTTCTAAATCCAGTTTGAACATCTGGAAGTTCACGGTTCATGTACTGTTGAAGCCTGGCTTGGAGAATTTTGAGCATTACTTTACTAGTGTGTGAGATGAGTGCAATTGTGTGGTAGTGTGAGCACTCTTTGGCATTGCCTTTCTCTGGGATTTCTTTTCATTCCATGAAAACTGACCTTTTCCAGTCCTGTGGCCACTGTTGAGTTTTCCAAATTTGCTGGTATACTGAGTGTAGCACTTTCACAGCTTCATCTTTTAGGATTTGAAACAGCTCAACTGGAATTCCATCACCTCCACTAGCTTTGTTCATAGTGATGCTTCCTAAGGCCCACTTGCCTTCGCATTCCAGGATGTCTGGCTCTACGTGAGTGATCACACCATTGTGGTAATCTGAGTCATGAAGATCATTTTTATATAGTTTTTCTGTGTATTCTTGCCACCTCTTCTTAATATCTTCTGTTTCTGTTAGGTCCATACTATTTCTGTCCTTTATTGTGCCCATCTTGGCATGAACTGTTCTCTTGGTATCTCTAATTTTCTTGAAGAGATCTCTATAGTCTTTCCCATTCTGTTGTTTTCCTCTATTTCTTTGCATTGATCACTGAGGACGGCTTTCTTATCTCTCTTTGTAATTCTTTGGAACTCTGCATTCAGATGGGTATATCTTTCCTTTCCTCCTTTGCCTTTTGCTTCTCTTCTTTTTACAACTATTTACAAATAGAGGCCTTACAAGGCCTCTTCAGACAACCATTTTGCCTTTTTGCATTTCTTTTCCTTGGGGATGGTCTTGATCACTGTCTCCTGTACAATGTCATGAACCTCCTCCGTCCATACTTCTTCAGGCACTCTTATCAGATCTAATCCCTTGAGTCTATTTGTCATTTCCACTGTATAATCTTAAGGGGTTTGATTTAGGTCATACCTGAATGTTCTAGTGGTTTTCCCTACTTTCTTCAACTTAACTCTGAATTTGGCAATAAGGAGTTCATGATCTGAGCCATAGTCAGCTCCTGGTCTTGTTTTCGCTGACTGTATAGAGCTTCTCCATCTTTGGCTGCAAAGAACAGAATCAGTCTGATTTCAGTATTGACCATCTGGTGATGTCCATGTGTAGAGTCTTCTCTTGTGTTGTTGGAAGAGGGTGTTTGCTATGACCAGTTCGTTCTCTTGGCAAAACTCTATTAGCCTTTGCCCTGCTTCATTCCGTACTCCAAGGCCAAATTTTCCTGTTACTCCAGATATTTCTTGACTTCCGACTTTTGCATTCCAGTCCCCTATAATGAAAAGGTCATCTTTTTCTGGTGTTAGTTCTATAAGGTCTTGTAGGTCTTCATAGAACCGTTCAACTTCAGCTTCTTCAGCATTACTGGTCGGGGCATAGACTTGGATTACTGTGATGTTGAATGGTTTGCCTTGGAAACGAACAGAGATCATTCTGTCATTTTTGAGACTGCATCCAAGTACTGCATTTTGGACTCCTGTGTTGACTGTGAGGGCTACTCCATTTCTTCTAAGGGATTCCTGCCCACAGTAGTAGATATCATGGTTATCTGAGTTAAATTATTCACCGTAGCTTTACAGTAAGTCTTAAAATCAGGTAATGTTAGGCCCCCAACTTTGTTCTTCTTTTTCAAAGTTGTTTTGGCTATGTTAGGCCTTTTAAACTCCCCATAGATTTAAAGATCACTTTGTTGATTTCTGTTTAAAGAAACTCTGCAGAATCTTGATCAGGATTGTAGATAATTTAGGGGGGAATTGACATCTTAATAACATCATGTCTCCTGAACCATGAACTTAATATACCTTTCCATTTATTTAGGTATTGCTTAATTTTTCTAGCAATGTTTTGTGGTTCTCAGGGTATGAGTTTTCACTTTCTGGGTCAAATTTCATATGTATGCTGTCATATTTAATATACAATTGATCATTATTAATGTATAGAGATATACAATTAGTGTTTGTGTACTGTTCATGTACCATGCAACCTTACTAAGCTCACTCCTTAGTACCAGCAGCTGTATTATTCTGTAGATTGCACAAGGTTTTCTACACCGACAACCACATCATCTGTGGACAAAGACAGTTTTACATGTTCATTTCTAACCTGGATGCTTTAGTTTCTTTGTCTTGCCTAATAGCATTCTGGATTGAAGTGGTGGAGGACACACCACTATCTTATTCCTCATCTTAAGGAAAAAGCATTCAGTCTTTCAACATGTGAGCTCTAGTTTTTTTCATAGATGCCCTTAATCAGACTGAGGAAGATCCCTTCTATGAATGGTTTGCTAAGAGGTTTTGTTTTATTTTATCAGGAACGGATGCTGGATCTTGTTAAGTGCTTTTTTCTTATACCTGTCTTTCTTTCTGGTCGCTCTGGGTCTTTTGCTGGTGCACACAGGCCTTCTCTAGTCGTGGCGAGTTGGGTCACTCTCTAGTTGTGGTGCATGGGCTTCTCTTGTTGCAGAGGCTCTGGGCGCGCAAACTTCACAGCACACAGGCCAGCAGCCGTGCACGTGGGTTTCGCTGCTCCACGGCAGGCGGCATCTTCCTAGATCAGGGGTCAAACCCCATCCCCTGTGCTGGTGGGTGGATTCTCACCTACTGTACTACCAGGGAAGTCCAATAATGTTTAATTTTTAAAAATATCTGGTGAACCAAATTGACTGACTTTTGAATGTTACACAAATCCTGGGATCAACCTGGTATATTATCCTTTTTACACATTGTTGGACTTAATTTCCCAAATTTTGTTTAGAATTTTTACATCTATGATCATGAAGAAGAACTGTCAATAGGGTTTTTCTTAATATCTTTATCTTGCTTTGGTATCACACTGACACCAGCCTTACAGAAGAGTTGGGATGTATTTCCTCCTTTTCAATTTTCCCAAAGAATCTGTACAGAATTGGTATTGTTTTTTTCCCTTAAATGCTTGCTGGTATTCTCTAGTAAATGCATATGGGTCTGACATTTTCTTCATGGAAAAACTTTTAACTACAAATCCAATTTATTTAATAGACTGAGGGCTATTCACATTATCTATTTCTTTCTGACTGAACTTTGGTCGTTTGTGTCTTCCAAGGAATTTTCCATTTCATCTCCATTGTCAAACATATGCCATAAAGTTGTTCATGAAATTCCCTTATTATCTTCTCAACATATAGAGTCTATAGTGATGTCACATCTCTTATTTCTGATATTGTTAATTTATATCCTTTCTCTCTCTTTAATCAGTCTGACTAGAAGTTTATCAATTTATTGATCTCTTTAAAGAAATAGCATTTGGCTTTACTGACTTTTCCATTTTTCAGTTTTCTATTTCAATGGTTTGCACTGTGGTCTTAAATTTCTTTTCTACTTATTTTGAGTTTGATTTGCTCTTTCTACTTTCATGTTGAAATAACTGATTTAGGGTTTTTTCCTCTTCTCACACAACTATTTGGTGCTACAGAAGCTCCCCTAGGTGTTGCATTAGAGATCTCTCACACATTTTGATATGTGCCCCCCTCCCCACCACACACACACACAGACACACACTATAGTTCAAAATAGTTTCCCTTCTGATTTTTTCTCTGGCCCACAGTTATTCTGGTGTATGCTATTTACTTTCCAAATATTTGGGCATCTCTCCCATAGCTTTCTGGGATTTTTTAAAATTGAGGTAAAATTCATATAACGTCCTTACGTCGTGAAGGGACAGTAAGCTCTGGACACTGAGAAACAGGTCCACCGCTCCAGCCACGGCTCTCTGGGCCAGGTCGTATGCTTCCAAGTAACATGCAGTTCTCTGCTCTTCAAATTTCTCACTTTGGGCAGACAACCTTTACCAGAAGAAGAGTGACATTTAGAACAAAACCGTCAAAGCATTACATTGTCAGTACTAAAAATGTGTAGCATGTAATTTTCATGTAATTACAATGTATATTTCAATGGCACTTTACATCTTATAATTGGGTGTGTTACTGGAAAGATCCTCTCAACCTATTTGGAAGAGAGGTGGAGACCTGGAGGAGCGCACGTGCACAGCCTGAAGCTCGTTTGCAGGCGCTGCGGCCGCTGCAGTGCCGGGGGGCTGCGCGGGCCCCTCACTTCCCGGCCGTGTGTGAGTGTGCCCACGCCCTACGAGCACCCCAGCGGCTTCGGTGACCACAGCTGCCTGCTGCGCGGGCTCCCAGGTGGCGCATGCCTTTCCCTCATAGAGACTACTTGTAAGCCCGGCCTTTGGTTGCTCACTGTGTTTTGAACCCCTGCGTGGCCCCCACGTGGGGTGGCCCTGGGGAGGCTGTGGGGGATGGGCAGGGGAGGTGACGGCACTGCTGGGGGCGGGCAGCTCCTGGCCTCTGAGGCGACACGCGTGTGGCTGAGTGTGAAGAGGTGTGCGTGTCCACGGCTGAGTGAGACGCGGAGCGACGCTCGCTTCCCCGGGGCAGGGAGCACAGCGGGTTCCCACCTCTTTATGCGGGCCCGCTCCAGCTGAATGTCCATGCACTTCTCCCTGTGGCCGATGCTGGCAAACTTCTCCTCCACCTCCAGCAAGCGGCGGTCTATTTCCAGCGTCAGAAGCAAGTTCTCCTGGGGGTCTCTGCCCAGCTGCTCCTCGGCGGCTTTGATCTGAAGGCTCAGACACCTGCGGGAGCAGGGGCGGGGCGACGCTGCGACTGGTGGGCCGGCCGCTGCCCGCCGCCAGCTCGCTCTGGGCGACGGGAGGGGCACCTTCGGGGCAGCACTGGAGACGCCACAAGCCACGCCCTTGGTGACAATGCCACGAGGTCAGCAACTAACATCTCCCCACCCAGGCATCTCCATCCCTCTGGAAACTCGAAATCCCTCTCAAAGAACTCTGGAGAAGAGACGAAAGCCAGGTGGAAGTGAAGCCTGTTCACATGTCAAACCTGCAGCTGGGGGTCCATGAGCGTTTGCTGGGGAGGACCAAGGGGCCCCCTCGGAGGTGGGGACAGAACAGCCGTGAGGAGCCCTGTCCCAGCACAGGAGGAGTTCAACAGAGAGGAAGGCAGTAAAGAAAACCCCCATCAGGCAAAAGCTGCGGTGCTCTGGTCATGGAGCAGAAGCTGTTCTGTGAAGGCGGGACCTGCAAGTCTGACTTAACAGACAGACCTGGGGCCGGCTCTGTGCATTCCTAGAAAGAGGCCCGTGCAGCTGGAGCTGAGACCACGGGAGGCTGCTTTCCAGAAGTCCAGTGACCAACTGGGAGGACGGCTCAGGGACAGACTACTCGTCTGAGCGCACATGTTCCTGCCTGGAGTCTGTCCTGTGGCCTCCCGCCCCTCGGGCTTCTGCAGAGAGCTTGATGCTGTGATCGTGGACCAGACGCTCGGCCCGAAAACTGGAGGGGAGAGCGGCAGGCAGACTGACAGACCCCGGGAGAAGGCTCACCACCTGGGGCACCCACACTGACTGTGGGGAGAGGAGTGGCTGGACCTTCTCCAGCCTTAGAGGCTTCCTGGGTATCAAGCCACCTCTGAGGAGCTGAGATTCCAGGGACAAACAAGCCACCAGCCCACCTGGTCCCAGGAGAGAGGCTGCCTGCCAAGGAAGGGATGCGGGAGGCAGCTGTGGACACAGGCCCTTGTCCTGCGCGTCTCTGAACTTCACAGGCTCGAAATACGACTTACAATTAATAGCAGAAAGAAGAACACCACAACTTTCACAGTGATCAATGTTCTTCCTCACAGAACGTTACCTGGCTTCCAGGTCTGTGGTCATGAATTCCAACATGGGCATTCGGTTTGGCCTCTCTTTCTTGAGCACGTTGAAGGTGTCTATGAGCTTCTGGAACAGCTTGCAGACCTGGGGCAGGCCTGGCAGAGTCACCATGGCTCTGCCATCCCCCCCCACCGGCCGGCCCCCCGCCCCGCATGCAGCGGCCCCTCACCAGGGTCTCTCGCCTCTCGCCCTCTGCGGACAGGAGCGAGTCCGCCAGGGTCAGGGTGGACTGGTACCAGAACTCCTCACTCCCTCCCAGGCGCTGGGCCTTCTCCACCATCTGCCGAGCCTGCCCGTGCTTCTTCTCCTTGTTGGCGAGCTGGGCCAGCAAGTGCAGGCACCTGGACTGTGCGAGAGGATCGCCCAGCTCCTGCAAAGGAGGTGCGTGTGGACGGAGGATGGGGTGGGGCAGTGGGCGAGAGAGACAGAGAGAGACGCATACAGAGACAGAGACCGCGAGGCAGAGAGAGAGAGGCAGAGACGGAGTCCAGGCCCTGGTGCCTGTCCAGGGATGAGCCAGCAGCACGAGGGGCCCAGCGCTGAGCTCAATGCCTGTGTGTGTGAAGACCTGCTCCGCAGAGTCTAGGAAGCCCCTCCCGGCAGCAGGAGGGCCGGGTGGCCGCCGGGTGGAGGTGAGGAGAGTATGTGGACCACCCTTTCATGGGTCTGAGGGAGGCTGACCGGGAAGGTCCCAGACGTTCAGGCGCAGGCCGGGAGACGGGGTCACGGGCTCGCAGCCCCGCCTCCTTGACCTCCTGCGCCCCCTCCGGGTCCCCCCCCCCCCGCAACCCCAAGGCCCGTCCTGCTCGCTCCCCTCCACCAGTCGCACGGCCGTCCCAGTCCCTCCCCTGGCCACGCTGTCCCCCTGCCTGAGACAGAAAGCAAGCGATGTTTCTCTCGAGGGTTCTGTTCCAAAGCAAGGGCCAACTCGGACAGTTCTACAACCTTGCCGCCCCCTCCCAGGGAACAATCCTGAACATCGCCCGGAGACGGAGCCACCCGCTGGGGGCCCTGGGAGCTGCCGATGCTGCAGCCCAGCCACCCCCTCCAGGGAGGGAGGGACACATGGGTTGGCTCCGCTCCGTTGCTGGGCCTTCCCCAGGGCACCATCCTTGTGGGGACGGAGCCCAGGGAGAGGGTCTCAGTCAGGCTGGAGAGAGGAGGCAGGAGCTGAGGCGTCCAGGAGCCGACACAGGAGGTCCCTCCTGGGGGAGCGGCCGAGCCGCCTCAGGAAAGCCAGCAGACGGTAGGGGCCTGAGAGGCTGAGCCGAGGGCTGGGTGTCCACACTGGAGGGAGCCTTTCCAAGGGGGCCTGGAGGGAAACCCAGACTCCCAGGGAGACCTCCGAGTGGCCACAGACACCTGCAGGGCCCACACGGAGAAGCAGAACAGAGCTCCGGAGCAGGTCGGGGCCCTGGGACACCATCTGCCTCTGAGAACAAATCGAAGCCCTCGGCCTCTCGAGGGCCCCATGACCCACATGCACCATGAGGGGCCTACTCAGAAACACGCGGTCTCTGCGGCCCAGGAGGAAGAGAGGCCGCAGCACAGACCCGCCGCAGTTACAGGAAACGGGCTGTAATGAAGCTAGAGGAGCAGACAGACCTCCACAGTCAGATGGAGGCTCCAGAACAGTCTTCAGCACAGAAGGTCCCTGCCTCCGAGACAGCCGCCATCCTAGCCGGGGGCTGGGGGTGGGGCTGCTTCTGGGGGAGCAGGCCCCACAGGTGTAGTGGGCGGGGCAGGTGTGGCCTCACCTGGAAGGCCAGGTAGGCCTCTGACAGTAGCAGCCGCGCAGGCTGGTACAGCTCCATCTTCAGCAGGACTTCGGCCTTGAGGGTCCACAGCAGTGGGAAGGATGTTCCATCCAGGCCCCTGCCGGTCTCTTCATTTACCTTCAGGATCTGTAGGATGCACAGGCCCACGGGGGCCGCGTGGGTGCAGGGCGGGCGCCGTCAGCACGGCCGCCCCCGGCCCCGCATGCCCAAGCCCAGTCCCTGCTCCAGGGCCCATGGCCAGGCTGTCCTCCCAGGATGCCCATCCCTGCTCACGACCAGGCCACGGAGCAGCGCCGGGTGCAGGGGGCGGAACTGCCAGGGTGACAGGCGACCTTGGACCGCACATGGGACGGTCATTTCCCTTACAGGCAAGCGCTAGAGGCAAGACCACCACACGCGCGGGGAGGGTGGGGGCACTCAGGCCTCCCAGACGCTCTGCGCCCACTGCGAGGGATCACCCTTCCCCTTCCCGTTGGTGTGGGAGCTCCTGCCCCCCCCCCCGCCCCCCACTGGCCATCCCCAGCTTGTCCTCTCTGAACCACAGCTCAGACCCTGCAGTCTCGCCTTCCCTGAGGGCCGGAGGGGCAGGGACACACCCCATCAGTCTCTGGATTTCCCAGGAGCCGGCTCAAGGATCAGGAGGCCTTGGCCGCTAGGACAGGTCCAAGCGGAGTGGCTGGAGCTGGGCCTGTTGCCGCCCCCACTGGACCAGGAGTCAAGCAGCTTCTGCAGAGCAAGGCTACCTTATCCTTTGCTATGAGGGGCTTCATCTCTGCCTGCGGGGCCGAAGCGGGGAGCTCATTCAGTGCTGGCAGACTTTCTTCTAATAGAGGTTCCTTATTTTTCTCCTTTTTCAAGGCAATTTCTTTTCTGCAGCTAATATAAGTAAAACGAGCATTATGCCAAAAAAGAAATAGAACGGCCAGAGCACCTGAAAATGTTCAACAGTAATCAAAAAAATACAAAATAAAAGCCACAACAGGCAACTATCCACTCGTGTTTACAAGGCTTTTTTAAAAATTCCCCTGGTTTAGCAGCACAGATGACTCCCAGTTTTCCCGAGGAGATGCAGCTGAGAGCAGGGCCGGCATCGAGCCCAGGCAGAGGGCAGGGGGTCAGTGCTACAGCAGGGGGTCTGTGCCATATGGGGGGCCCAGGCGGGGGGCATCACAGCAGGGGGCCCTGCCGCAGTGGGGAAGGGGTCCGAGCCAGCCGCAGCAGCTCACCTGGCCTGCTCCATGTCGCAGATGTAGGCCTGCCCCACCACCTCCTCGTGGTACGTGGCCGCCTCCCTCAACCTCAAGTCAGAACAAGCCAGGGCAAGTCTGGGGACGAGAGGAGTGTCAGCCCTGAGTCAGGCTGCCCTGGACTCAGGAGGCGCGACAGAGATTGGCAAACGGAAAAGGAACAGATACTTTGCGGCTCTTTTCAATGATCTTTAAAGCCAAGCCAAGTTACCAGGAGAGACAGCAGACGCTGTCAATCAGATTCCTCAACACATTCATAGTCTCGGGGTCTCAGGGTCACCTCCAGAGGTGGAGACGAGGCACAGTGTGGCTCTGACCCCTTCACAACTGCAAGCCAACGAGCTCTGCTCTGACTTTTGTGCAAAACACTCTTATTTTGAAATGATTTGAAAGCTTCCAGAAAAGTTACACAAACACTACGAGGAATTATTGAACATCCTTCATTGTCCAGGTTCTCTATCTACATATACAATAATACAAAAATTATACTAATATATGTATATAAATTACTTCATATATAAATTTTATATATAGCTCAGGACATAATAAAAAATTATGTGTGGGTAAATATATAAAATTTTTATATATATGTACATTTTTTTCCTGACCTATTTGAGTAGGTTGAGGACACAATGCCCCTTTCCTCTGCTTATTCTACTTCAGCGTGTATTTCCTTGAAACAATGATACTCTCTTAAAAACCAAGTAGAAATTAAAAAATTAAGAACATTTTTATGTTCAAGTATTTTGATGTATTTGGCTTTACAAATCTTAGACACTTTATTATTTATATAAATAGTCAACCACAGAATTAATGTTTTAAGATCTGATTTGTCTCTATATTGCTTTGGGCAAATTTTTGCTTTAGCCACATAAACGTCCCCCAGCTTCCCTGAAATACAGCAGGAGCACCCACCGGAGGTGGTAGAGATCCTTTAGGCTCTTGCTTTCAACCACGGAGGCTGCGATGAGCACCCCCAGCTGCAGGACCGGGATTGCCAGCTCGTGAAGGAACATCTTCTGCAGGGCCTCCACCAAGTGGTCCAGGTAGTACAGACTGTACGTCTGCGTCAAAACACAGCGAACACGCGAGGTCAGGGGCGCGGAGGATGGGTCCCGGCCCCCAGGGTCCTCCCCAGGAGCTCCGCCCCCCTCCCCGGAGCCACATGCGGTGCGGATTCCTGTCTGCTGAGGGGACCAGTGACTTGCTCTCTGCGTCCTCTGCTTCACCAACAGCTTTCACCTTGTCACGTGCAACTTCCTAGACTTTTTAGCACAAACACAGCTAAAGCTCCTCACGAGAATAATCTACCTGCTTTCGTTCAAATTAGAGAGTCTTTGTTTTCTTTCTTTATGTACCCACCAATTGCTTTAAAATTAAGCACAGGCAGAGATGCACTAATGCTTCTTATAATGCTGGACTAGGTTTGATAAAGCAATTATTCTTCAGTGGAAAACTGGAAAATACGGATGAACAATTTAAAAAATCTGCTTAAAGCACTGAGGAGTGAACAACTCGGAAAAAATGACTAATTTTTTATCATATAGCGCAAGAAGAGGGGAGTTCAGATGTGTGAACCCAGCGCACTGGGGCCATGACCTGGGTGTTGGCTGAGGCCGAGGCAGTGGAGAGCCTGCTCGTGCCTCTGACTTCCCTGTCGGGTGGAGCTGAGGGCCCACCAAAGGCTAAATGCTCCCATCAGGTCCCGGAAGTCTGTGTCTGAGCCTTAAGGGAAATGAAGTAAAACACGCCCTGTCACGTTCAAACCCAGTGGTGTTTGACTGGCCTGGAAAGCACGTAGCTCTTTGAGGGACTAACTGATAATTCCTGATGAGGCCGCTCAAGAAAGGGGGTGGAGGGAGACAGAAATATTTATAGGTTCTACAGACACTAAAAAGATAATAACAGGATATTAAGAACAACATTATACCAGTATATCTTATATTTTATATTAACTGGAAACATCCTAGAAAAATACAACCCACCAAAATTACTACAAAAAAGAAATTTAAAAATGTAAAGGGTTCTATAACTATTAAATAAAGTGGATCCATAATTTAATATCTTCCCAAATAGATCTAGGCCCAGAACTCTTCACCAGGGAATTCTTCCAAACGTTTAAGGAAGAAACAATAGCTAATTTTATATAAATTCTTCTCAAGAAGAGCTTGAAAAAGGAACATTTTGGAATTGACTGAAAGGTGAGTGTGATGCTGTGAGAAAACACGACCCGCGCATCTGGTCCTGCTCCTGGTTCCAGCACTGAGCACCTAGAACCCTCTCACCCCACCTGACTTCACACCCACGAGGGGACTCTTGGCCGCTCCTGCAGACCTTCAGGAGGCAGGTCGGCGGCCAGAGGGACCAACCACATGGCAGGACAGTGAGACCCTCAGCCCGTCCCCCGATACTTGGGGAGGGGAGGGGCTGGAGGTCAAGTTAGGGACCAACGGCCACGAGAGGACCAGTCATGCCCTGTCCTGGAACCTACGTGAACCCCCTACGGGATGGGGTATGGAGAGCTCCTGGGCAGGTGAGCACGTCCACCTGCCACGAGGGAGGGGCCTGGTGGCCCCCAGCTCCTCGGGGACAGACACTCCTGTGTTTGGGACCCTCCAGACCTGCCTCACAGACCTCCTCATTGGGCTGTCTGTCGTTATCTGTTACAACATCCTTTATAACAGACCAGTGTATCTGCTAAGTAAAATTTCCCCGAGTCTGGGGGCCGTCATATCAAATATCAAACCTGAGGAAGAGCCTGGGACACCGATTGGTGGCCACACTGGACAGACGTGTGGTGGCCTGGGGACACGGTTCTCATGACGGGCGTCTGCTGGAGCAGGCCTCGAGGGAGCCCTGATCCCTGGGGCCCACACTGACCCGGCGGTTAAGTGTCAGAGCTGAGCTCAATGGGGTGGGCCCCTGGCTGGTGTCCACAGGGGCGCTGAGAACTCGCTGTTGTGTGGAAATCCACGTGCGGGGGTCAGAAGCGTTGGGAGCAGAAAACAGCTTGGAGTCAGTGTAACTTCTCATCCCATCCTGACAAGCATGTAGTGTGAAAGGAAACCTGAACACCAACTTTTCTCATCAACAGAGAGGCAAACACCCCAAATAAAACATTAGCCTGTTGAACCTGATGATAAATGAAATGATAATACATGTCAACCAAGTTGAAGGAATGAAAGAGAAAAAATTATCATTTGAATAAATGGAGAAAAATATTTGATAAGAATCTATAGCTGTTTATGGGGTTTCCCTTGTGGCTCAGCAGGTGAAGAATCCCCCTGCAATGCAGGACACCTGGGTTCGATCCTGGGTTGGGAAGACCCCCTGGAGGAGGGAAAGGTTACCACTCCAGCATTCTGGCCTGGAGAGTTCCATGACTGTACAGACCATGGGGTCGCAAAGAGTCAGACACGACTGGGCGACTTTCACTTTCACTTTGATAGCTGTTCAAGCTTAAAACTCTTAGCAAACAGAAATAAAGGAACTCGCTTAACCAGTGAAGAATGTCTATGAACCCCCAACAAGCATCGGTCACACGGAGTCTTGCCGAGACCGCGAGGCCTCGCTACTTATGGTGTTGAGCTGGAGGTGACCTGGCGAGTCAGGTGAGGCGAGGAAACAGTGTAACGATCCCAAATTAGGGAAGAGGTTTGCAGATGAAATGCAGATTTTGCATACACACATAAAATCAAAAGAATCTGCAGATAAGTTACCAACATCATCTAGGAGATGAGACGGACACAGAGGAGAAGCCTCGTGAGCACGGATCAGACACGGGGGCCACGCGGCACACGCCTGGGAGCCCAGCTGCCGGGGGAGGTAGGGAGGACCCTCCCGGGCGCCGGGGCGGGGTATGGACCACAGACCCCACGACGGCATCCCAAGTTTTGAACCCGTGCCTCCGGAGCTGTGGGGAAGACCCTCCCGCTGCTCAGAGCGCTCAGCAGCACCTGACGCCCGGGGGCGCAGCGGGACCACAGGCGCAGGGGCGTGGTCGGCGGGGGGCGTGGTCGGCGCGGAGGGCGGGGTCGGCGCGGGGGCGTGACCGGCGCGGGGGTGTGGTCGGCGGGGGGCGTGGTCGGTGCGGGGGCGTGGTCGGCGCGGGGAACACGCGGCACAGGTGCCTGCGGAGGGACCTGGGGACGGCCTGGGGCCTGGCCACTCTCTGGACCCACTTCACACTAGAAAGCCCAGCAGGCAGGACACGGGGACGCAGGCCTGCAGGAGAGGCGTTCGGTCCACCCACCGGCTTCTGGATAGTTGACGGGTTGATGGTAAAGTCGCTCTGATCCTGTTTGAATACAGATACGAGTTCTTCGGGGCAGGCATAGGAGGCCCACTCTTCTAGGCTTGAGGGCAAGTCTTCAAGGCATTTGCCAGGAGCAGGACTCTGGAACTGCAAAGCAAGAAGCCAGGCTTTGCTTTGGGAGGTAGATCTGGAGGCAGACACCCAGGGGGCCCTGTGGGAATAGAGGTCCTGCGCCCCGGGCAGGCAGCACCTCTGGGGATGGGTGTGGCGGGGCTCCCTGGAGACACCTGAGCCACAGATGATAGCTGACACCACTTCCCACAGCCACTCGGAGCTTGTGCCTTGGACGTGCCCCCCACCCCAAGCTGGACACCCCAGCTCAGCAGGGCTGCAGGAAGGAGGCGGGGTGTCTCCCGAGGGGCCAATCCAGTGGGATGGCCAGGGTGGGGGCAGTCCCTCCAGCTGACGAAGTGACATGCACAGGCCCCCACGGGATGCAGAGAACGTGCTGCCCTGCCCCGCACAGCCAGGGCTCCGGGAAAGCACCTGGTCACCAGGGAGAAGCCAGACCTTCCCCATGTCAGCCTCCTGACACCGGGGGCAGAGGCACTGAGATCGCCTCACAGCCCAGGGGAGGAAAGTGGGCAGAGGAGCCGGGACGCTCCTCGCCCTTCGCGGCCCAGCCTCTGGCACAAGGACCTTCAGGGGCGGCTGGGGTGCAGCCTGTCTACCCGGAGGGTACGGTCACCTGCTTCGGGTCCCTCCCCTTGTCCTTGTCTCTGATCTTGTCCTTGTCTCTGTCTCTGCTTTTCTCTTTCTCTTTTTTAGGCAACAACAAGTGTGAGCTTGCTGTTGCTGAAATTCTACTTTCTGAAGTGGATTTTCCTGCTGTTGAGAAAGAAACCTGTGAAAAGAAATCCAAATTTGCAATGTTAATGTCTGACTGCAACAGTGAAATTAAAAGCCGCTTGCTTCTTGGAAGAAAAGCTATGACCAACATGGACAGCATATTACAAAGCAGAGACATTACTTTGCCGACAAAGGTCCATCTAGACAAGGCTATGGTTTTTCCAGTGGTCATGTATGGATGTGAGAGTTGGACTATAAAGAAAGCTGAGCACCGAAGAATTGATGCCTTTGAGCTGTGGTGTTTGAGAAGACTCTTGAGAGTCCCTTGGACAACAAGGAGATTCAATCAGTCCATCCTAAAGATCAGTCCTGGGTGTTCATTGGAAGGACTGATGCTGAAGCTGAAGCTTCAACACTTTGGCCACCTGATGCAAAGAATTGACTCCTTGGAAAAGATTCTGAAGTTGGGAATGACTGAAGGTAGGAGAAGGGGATGACACAGGATGAGATGGTTAGATGGCATCATCGACTCGATGGACTGAGTTTGAGCAAGCTCTAGGAGATGGTGAAGGACAGGCTATGGGGTAGCAAAGAGTCTGACATGACTGAACAATAATGACAGAAGTGGGTCTCCCTCCCCCCATGCACATCTGAGGGCGGGTTGAGGACCCTAAGGCTGGGAGTGGCCAGGCTGTGAGCACTCAGGGCACTTCCTCCAGGACTCTGGAGAGATGCATGGCTGACCTTTAAGAAGGGTTTGTCAGTTCCATAAAATGAATTAATGTCTTTAATGGAGAACACACTCAAGTGACTTGTAATGGTTCTCCTAAAAGAACTGCAACTGCGTGGTGGGGTGGGGGGCCTGGGGAGTCCTGCAGACGAGGATGGCCTTCCTCGGCCTTCCTGCTGCCGAACGCCGGTGGCCCTGCTGGCTGGGGGTGGGGGGCGAACGTGCCCCAAGAAGGGAGGCCTGTCCTGCCAGCGCTGTCCTGCTGGGGAGCACAGCCCAGGGAGGTCCCTGAGAAGACGAGGCCACCAGGCGCTGCCCTGGGGGCCCCCTAGCCAGGTGGTAGGAAGGCAGCTGTGTGAGGGGCGCAGAGAAGGCTCTGGGAGCCCAGAGGCAGTGCGGTGGGAAGGGCAGCTGCGGGGTTGGTTGCGCAAAGGCACTGGCCGGGGCGGGACACGCTGGGGAGGAGGGGCGGACATGGTCCCAGGAGAGACCGGGACCCATGGCAGCACGGCAGGCGGCCTCACCTGCCACATGCGGTGCAGGAAGGCGTAGGCCATGAGGCAGTAGTCCTGGTGGCCAGCGTAGCACGGGGTCACCACCAGGGCCAGCAGGGTGTAGGCGCGGGCCAGCGTCTCCAGCTGCCGCACGCTCTGCAGCTCCTGCAGGGAGGGGGGCCCTGCGCCCCCCGGGCCCTCCAGGGCCCCCAGACTGGACGCCTGCTCACCTGGAAGACAGGGCCCTGCTGGTGTCCCCGCTGACCGGCCCAGGGCCCGCCGGCCCCCAGCCTGAGGCTGGTTCTCTTCCCGAGGGGACAGCGCCCCCCTCCCAGGGCTCAAGGTCGGCCTCAGGGACAGGCCTCCCAGGGCTCCCCTGGCCCGCCTGCAGGGACACTGGCCACATCCCAGGCTGGGGTAGGGGTCTGAGCTCTGGGGTCTACTTGGAGCCCCCCGCCCACCATGGTTACCCCTAGCTGGTCTGAGCTGGGTGTGTGGACACATCCAGAAGGGCCTGGACACCAAGCGGACAAGCCCTTGCGCCTTCAGCTTGTGCAGACAGGAGGTGGCCCTTCTCTGACCCTGAACTCTGCAGCCCTAGGAAGCGGCCGCCTCGGGGCTGGGAACGCGGGCCAGCGGCCCTGGGGCCCTCTGCTGGCCCCTGGGGGGCACCCAGAGCAGCTGCTGAGTGGCCACCCCCCACCCCCCACCCCGGCCTCCCCTAAGCAAGCTCAGCTCAGCGCATCAGCCGCCGCCTCCCTCAGGGTGCTGGGCGGGCCTGCCGGCTGCACGGGCACCTAACCTCACCAAGCCCACAGGGAGCGTGCCCACAGGGGGACGGGGTGACCGCGGAGCCCCCAGCGGCGGGTGGCCTGCCCCCAGCCAGAGGCGCCCCTCACCTGCGTCCCCTGCGCCCGTGGCCCCCACGCCGGCTGGCTCAGGGACGCTCCGCACGGGCTGCATCCGCAGCAGGATGTCGATCGCCCACTTGAGGTGGAAGGCCACGTCCTCCAGAGGGAACTGCTTGTAGTACAGCCACTCGCTGAACTCCATGATGGAGTCCACCTTCTGCCACTGGCTCTCTGGCTTCTTCGGGATGCAACACAAAAGGCTGGAACACGCGGCAGCCACGCGGGTGCCGCAGGGCGCACCGCGGCGCCGTGTTCCTCCCCCGCGAGGGCAGAGGGCGCCCACCAGGCTCGGCCAGACCGCCACGGGCGACGGGCAGCAGGGCCGAAGCCTGGCGAGTGTCCTGGCCTCCGCGCCCCGCGGATGCCCCACGGCCCGCCCGCCCCTGGGGCAACAGCGGCCTCAGGGTCTCCCTGCAGGCGCTCTGACCTCAGCCCTGGGGCTCCTCCAGCACGTGGCCCGCGGGGCGCGGAGGGCAGGGGAGGGGCTGTGCCCAAGGCCTGGCCGCACAGACCCGACACTGGTGATCACTCACCGCCGCAGGATGGCAGGCGCTGCCCCCACCCCCGTCCCGCCCCGAGGAGCCCGCCTGCCCCCCATCTGCTGGGCCTCAGGCTGGGCCCCACACCCTGCGCCTAGGACGACGAGGAGCCGGAGGGCAGGCGGCCGGGTCGGGGGATGCAAGGGCAGGATGGACCAGCCTAAGACACGGCCTGACACCCCCACGGGGCAGGGGGGGAGGGCTGCCGGGGAGGGGGGGGGGCTGGATGCCACGCCCTGAGCAGGTCCTCCGCTTCATTAGCATGTGGGCAGACGCCTGGAGGTGGGGGGCCTGGAAGCCAGGTGACAGGTGAGCACCAGTGCAGAGAAGGGCTCAGATGGGGCCGCAGGATGGCCGTGGCGTTTGTGGCCACTGGTAGCTTTGACAGGAGCTGTGCAAGGCAGGTGACGGGGACAAGTGGCGTGGAAGAGAGCACGGTCATCGTTTCAACAGTGGGGCTGGGCAGACTGGGAACCACAGACCCAGGAACACAGCAGGCCTGCACGTCACACCAGACTCAAGGCCGAACTCCAGACGCAGCAAGGACTTAAACCTGACAACCCTGACAACCACGACACCCTTGGAAGGAAATGCAGACACCTTCATGGCGCTGAACTCTGGTTTCTCAGATACAAAGCTAAAGGCACAAGCTCCAG
Organism: Muntiacus reevesi; assembly: GCF_963930625.1. Taxonomy (NCBI): domain Eukaryota; kingdom Metazoa; phylum Chordata; class Mammalia; order Artiodactyla; family Cervidae; genus Muntiacus; species Muntiacus reevesi. The sequence continues at coordinate 172,470,320 of NC_089250.1, forward strand.
CAGCATGAAAACTAGACTAACTGGACTTCATCAATATTATAAACTTTTGTGCTACAAATGACATCGTTAAAAAAATGAGGAAGTAGCTGAAAAGACAACCTACGGAATGACAAAAAATACTTACAAATCATGTATCTGATGAGGGGCTTGTATCCAAAACACACAAAAAATATCTACAACCCAACAATAAGTAAACGCTGGGCTGGATGAAGCACAAGCTGGAATCAAGATTGCCGGGAGAAATATCAATACCTCAGATATGCGGATGACACCACCCTTATGGCAGAAAACAAAGAACTACAGAGCCTCTTGATGAAAGTGAAAGAGGAGAGTGAAAAAGTTGGCTTAAACTCAGCATTCAGAAAACTAAGGTCATGGCATCTGGTCCCATCACTTCGTGGCAAATAGATGGGGAAACAGTGGAAACAGTGAAAGACTTTATTTTGGGGGGCTGCAAAATCACTGCAGATGGTGATTGCAGCCATGAAATTAAAAGACGTTTACTCCTTGGAAGGAAAGTTATGTCCAACCTAGACAGCATATTAAAAAGCAGAGACATTACTTTGCCAACAAAGGCCTATGTTTTCCAGTAGTCATGTATGCATGTGAGAGTTGGACTATAAAGAAAGTTAAGCCCTGAAGAATTGGTGCTTTTGAACTGTGGTGTTGGAGAAGACTCTTGAGTCCCTTGGATTGCAAGGAGATCCAACCAGTCCATCCTAAAGGAAATCAGTCCTGGGTGTTCATTGGAACGACTGAAGTTGAAGCTGAAACTCCAATGTTTTGGCCACCTGATGCGAAGAGCTGACTCATTTGAAAAGACCCTGATGCTGGGAAAGATTGAAGGCAGGAGGAGAAGGGGACGACAGAGGATGAGATGGCTGGATGGTGTCACCGACTCAATGGACATGAGTTTGGGTAAACTCCGGGAGTTGGTGATGGACAGGGAGGCCTGGCGTGCTGCAGTTCATGGGGTCGCAAAGAGTCGGACACGATTGAGCGACTGAACTGGACTGAATTGAATAAGTGGACAGACAACCAAATTAAAAAATCTGTAAAGGATCTGACATTTCTCAAAGACAAGGCCCCGGGAGGGCGGCCGGATCCCCTGCCTGCCTGCTCCCATCCGCGTGACCCCGGCTCCCTGGGGCCGGAGGAGGCCGGGAGGGACAGGCAGCCAAGCAGCCTGGGGCTGGGGTGCCGAAGTGCTCTGAGACGGACTGTGACGGAGGCTGCACAGCCCTGCGAATTTACCAAAAGCTCGGCCAGCGGCACCCCCCAACCCGGCCTGGAGACCCCTGGCCTGGCTTCAGGAGCGAGGTGCAGGGCGCCCATGGCCATTGTTGGGGAGCCAGGCCTCTGCTTGACCACAGGAGCCTGTGCTTGGACCCTTTCCCGGGGGACACCCCAACCCGAGAGTGCTCAAATCGAGGTGCCTGCCCTCCCCCAGATCTCCAAGTGCATCGAGAGGAACCTCTGTCTTGACTTCTGGGGTTGCGGGCTGTCCCCAAGGACCCCAAGCCCTGCAGAGTCCTGTGTCCTCCCTGACCCGCTGGCCGCCCCTCCCCCCGCAGCCTTGCAGGGACCACGTCCCTCGGACAGGCGGACAGCGTCTCAGGCCTGGCTCTGCCCCCTGCCCCACTCTCCTCCCAAGGCACCGGGCGCCTCCCCACCCCAGCGCGGGCCCCCAGCTGCACCCCGCCAACCTGCAAGGCCTGGATGGCGTTGTGGTAGCAGGTCAGTTCGCCGTGCACGCTCTTGGAGTTGAGGGCCAGGCGCTGCCACATGCGGGCCAGGTACTCCTCGCTCTGGTCCCGGAACTTCTGGATCTCCATCAGGAAGCTCTGGCCGAGCTTGGCCTTCACGATGACCATGTGTTTGAAGATCAGACTAAAGAGACGTCAGAGAGAAATTAATGCCTGAACAGTAAAAGCCGCAAGCATACAGAATGCACCCAAACGGACGTACTTGTCCATTTTCCCACTCACAAAGAGAAAACAAAACAAAAGTTGACTATCTTGGAGATGGCGTGTTGTGTCTTGTTAATTTGTCACTTGTGTGTGTTGGGTGTTAAATCCCTTCTCTTCTTGTGCTGAGTTCTTAGGAGGGAAATAAAGTCACCAGAGGAAAGGGGAGAGTGAGGGCTGCGGGGGTGGGGGGGAGGCACCCTGGGGAGGGCTGCGGAGGGGGGGTGACTCCCTGGGGGGCTGCAGGATGGGAGGATCCCGGGGGCTGCAGGGTGGGGGGCTCCCTGGGGGGCCGGGGGGCACCCTGGGGAGGGCTGCGGGGGGGGGGTGACTCCCTGGGGGGCTGCAGGATGGGAGGCTCCCTGGGGGGCTGCAGAGGGGGCACCCTGGGGAGGGCTGCGGGGGGGGGGGGGTGACTCCCTGGGGGGCTGCAGGATGGGAGGATCCCGGGGGCTGCAGGGGGGGGGCTCCCTGGGGGGCTGCAGAGGGGGCACCCTGGGGAGGGCTGTGGGGGGGCGGTGACTCCCTGGGGAGGGCTGCAGTGGGGGCTACAGGGGAGGCACCCTGGGGAGGGCTGCGGGGGGGGGGGGAGTGACTCCCTGGGGGGCTGCAGGATGGGAAGATCCCGGGGGCTGCAGAGGGGGCACCCTGGGGGGCGGGGGGAGAGGCACCCTGGGGAGGGCTGCAGGGGGGCGGTGACTCCCTGGGGGGCTGCAGGATGGGAGGATCCCGGGGGCTGCAGGGTGGGGGGCTCCCTGGGGGGCTGGGGGGCACCCTGGGGAGGGCTGCGGGGGGGGCAGTCCCTGGGGGGCTGCAGAGGGGGTGCCCTGGGGAGGGCTGCGGGGGGGGGGGGCGGCCCCTGGGGGGCTGCAGAGGGGGTGCCCTGGGGAGGGCTGCGGGGGGGGGGGCGGCCCCTGGGGGGCTGCAGAGGGGGTGCCCTGGGGAGGGCTGCGGGGGGGGGCGGCCCCTGGGGGCTGGGCACTCACAGGCGGTGCGCCGTCCGCGGCAGCACCTGCATGGCCTCATCCAGCACCTTGAGGCCGCCCTCCCAGTCTTCCTGGTCGGCATGGCTGTGGAAGAGCAGCCCGTAGAGCGCGGCCCGCAGTGTTAGGTCGTCCTCGGTCCCTGTGGTGGGAGACGGGGCTCAGGGGGGCCTGGGAACACCAGGGTACCGGGTGAGGGTCCTGGGACTGGGGTTCCATCACCTTGAGGTGGCCCCCACCCAGGAATCTACAGGACCAGGAGCCCCAGGAAGCACTGGGGACACGGCCGCCAAGGCCGCCTGCCTCAGAGCCTCAGACACGCGCAGGGCTGCCCCGCGGGGTCAGCCTTGGGGGAACACCTCAGTCCTTTTGGGGGCGATACTCAGGGGTCCTCACGGTGCCCCCTGCCCCCCTCCCCCACCCCTCTCCTCCGCCAGGCGCCCTGCTGGCGCCCTGCCTCCCCAGGCTTCCTCACCCCTGCAGGCCTGGGGTGGAGGCCGGAACCCAGATCTTGGGCACCGCTCACTCCACGCAGCACGGTGCCGCCTGGGCCTCAGCCCTCGGTCAGTCAGTCAGTCAGTCGGTCGGTTTAGTCAGTCAGTCAACTCAGTTCAGTTGCTCAGTCGTGTCCAACTCTGCGACCCCATGAACCGCAGCACGCCAGGCCTCCCTGTCCATCACCAACTCCTGGAGCTTGTTCAAACTCATGTCCATCAAGTCAGTGATGCGGTCCAACCATCTCATCCTCTGTCGCCCCCTTCTCCTCCTGCCTTCAGTCTTCCCCAGCATCATTTTTTCCAGTGAGTCAGCTCTTCGAATTAAGTGGCCAAAGTATTGGAGTTTCAGTTTCAACATCAGTGCTTCCAATGAACACTCAGGACTGATTTCCTTTAGGATGGACTGGTTGGATCTCCTTGTAGTCTGAGGGACTCTCAAGAGTCTTCTCCAACACCACAGTTCAAAAGCACCAATTCTTCGGCGCTCAGCTTTCTTTATAGTCCAACTCTCACATCCACACATGACTACTGGAAAAATCATAGCTTTGACTACACAAACCTTTGTTGGCAAAGTAATGTCTCTGCTTTTTAATATGCTGTCTAGGTTGGTCATAGCTTTTCTTCCAAAGAGCAGTCTTTGGAAGTCACGACTGCAGTCACGACTGCAGTCACCATCTTTAGCGATTTCGGAGTCCCCAAAAATGAAGTCACTATTTCCATTGTTTCCCCAATGATCTTAGTTTTCCAAATGTTGAGCTTTAAGCCAACTTTTTCACTCTCCTCTTTCACTTTCATCAAGAGGCTCTTTAGTTCTTCTTTGTTTTCTGCCATAAGGGTGGTGTCATCTGCATATCTGAGGTTATTGCTATTTCTCCTGGCAATCTTGATTCCAGCTTGTGCTTCATCCAGTCCAGCGTTTCTCATGATGTACTCTGCATATAAGTTAAATAAGCAGGGTGACAATATACAACCTTGATGTACTCCTTTCCCAATTTTGTACCAGTCTGTTATTCCATGTCCGGTTCTAATTGATGCTTCTTGACCTGCACACAGATTTCTCAGGAGGCAGGTCAGGTGGCCTGGTATTCCCATCTCTTTAAGAATCATCCACAGTTTGTTGTGATCCACACAGTCAAAGGCTTTGGTGTAGTCAATAAAGCAATAAAGTGGCCTCAGCCCCACTGTCCGCTGAAGCAGAGTCCCCACAGCTGGTCCCAGATGCTCAGGCTGTCCTGTTTTACATCACTGACCATGTAGCTCTCTTTCCTGTGTTCGAATCACTATGGCAAAGGGGAGGACATGCCCAGGATCCTGCCAGCATGTCATCCGCCTGCCGGCTAAGAGGACAGCAGCCACTCCCGCCCCCAGGCCCTGAGGGCTCCTGTGCGCCCCTTCCCCCACCCCCTCCCGTCAGTGCTGGGACGGAATCCACAGGAGCAGGTGGATTTAGGCTCATGACCAGATAAAGTGGTCAATGTCTGACACTCAGGAACCGTGAGGGTTCTCCCCACACCTCAGCCAGCCCAACGTGGAACCACATGCCTGGGCCGAGAAGGCTCCTCACAGGCAAGGCTATTTGCTATGAGCTCGGCATTGCCTAAGCTGACTACTCAGGCATCACAGAAATGTGCCATTTAGCTGCCAAACTGGATGCAAATACCTTTCCAGTGTTCACTTTTCATTTCCTGCATTTCTCACTATTCTCTCATCATTTAAATTTTCATGTATCTGTAAGTATGCCTTTTTGACCACTCTAAACTTTAGGAAGTAATCTTTCCTCAAAACGCTGCTCTGCTCAATTCTAGTTTCTCATTTTCCCTATAATTTGAATTTTTACAGCCGCTGACACTGTAGCCATCTGATGTACATTTCAGCACGTGGAGCAGTGTTGCCGGGGCGTGGGTGTGCGGGGCGGGGCAGGCTCCCCCGCAGCCCGGCTCCTCGCAGGTCCTGAGGGTCTGGGCCGCCGTCCGCGTCTCCCCCGGCCGCACCAGCAAACAGTCTGAGCTGCTGGGTCTAGCGCTCAGCTTAATAACTACACACAGTCACATTCACGTTCACTATTTTAGACCAGAGTTTCTCGCTCACAGACCCTGCAGCGCGTGAGGGAGCGGCTGCTGCTCGAATCCACGTGTTCAGTCTTCCCAGTGTACACCTCGGCCCCTACACGAACAAGGATGGGCCACTCTATTTTTTAGCAGACAGTCGTCTTGTCTTAGAAATAAATTATAAAGCATTTACTGCTTTAAGATCACTTTTTCCCTCAGAAATGTATCTCCACACCTGCCAGAATAACCCAGAGAGCAGACCGCAGGGCTGCCTGGGAGACCCAGGGTAGCGGCATCCGGGGTGGTTTCCCCGGGAGACCCAGGGTAGCGGCATCCGGGGTGGTTTCCCTGGGAGAACCAGGGTAGCGGCATCCGGGGTGGTTTCCCCGGGAGACCCAGGGTAGTGGCATCCGGGGTGGTTTCCCCGTGAGCACAGCGGGGGTCCCTGGTTGTTTGCAAAGGGCCCGCCCCGCGCCCACCCTGTGTTCAGCGCTGGACTGGCACTACCTGTGTTCATGGCCGTGACTTTGCCAGCTCTACAGAGACTCTAAAAGCATCTAAAAGCGTGGGCACGCCCCAGCCTACAAACCTGGGAGGAAATTCCCTTCCGTCATGCCTCCACTTTGGAAGTCGGCTGTGGGCCACTGGTGCAAGAGCAGTGTTGCCCCTTTCTCCTGAAGTAGAAACAGATTAACAACACAGACGTCAAAGCTGCAACTTACTATTTCATCAGTTTGCTCTTCATTTGGCTCCATATCGAATTATGGAAATCACAGCTAAATTTCTGAAATACTAGGTCCCAAGAAGTGGAATCACATTTTTTTGCAGTTCGAGGTTCACTGACTTAGAACCAATGCACACACAGGCACACACACATACGCACAGACTAGCCCCTCAACATGGCTTATGGCTTTTAGTGCCACGAAGCATCCGAGGCAGCTTTATAGCTTTGAATCAACAGGGTGAAGGGCACGTTAGGAAAACTTACAGGACACGACAGAAGCAGGGCTCAGGGGAAGACATTGCTGCAAACGCCAGCATTGAGAAAGAAGACAGACCTCAAACCAACAATCTAACTTTACACCTTGAAGAATGTGGAAAAAAAGAGCTAAATCCAAAGTTGGGGGGCAGTTATTAAATACAGAGCACAGAAAATAACAGGAAAAAAATGCAGGATCAACAAAATGGACAAACCTTTAGCTAGACTGACAGAGAAAGAAAGATGACACAAATAACTAAAACCAGAAATGAAAGTGGAAATAACAGTATCTACCCTAGAGTGATAAAAAGAGCTGCCATATCAACAGACTATCAATCAATTAGCAACTCTACTCCAACAAACTAGATAACATAAAAGAAATGGAGAAATCCCTCCAAACACTCAAATCGCCTAAGCTGACTGAAGAAGAAATAAAAAATTTCAACAAACTTCTAACAGTAAAGTCTGAATCAGTAATCAGAAACCTCCCAATAAAGAAAATTCTTCGAGAAGATGCCTTCAAAGGTGAATTCTACCAAACAATTTAAAAAAGAATCACACTGATCCTTCTCAATTCTTCAAAAAACTGAAGAGGAAGGAATAGCTCTTAACTCATTCTATGAGACCAGCATTACTTTGACAGGGGATCCATATAAAGACATCACAAGAAAAGAAAATGATATATGAATATCCTTTATGAATATAGAGGCAGGAATTCTCAACAAAATACGCTGCCGAATTGCAAGTTGAATCCAACAATGTGGTAAAACATTCTTCGCCATGACCAAGTGAGCTCTACCCCAGGGACACAGGCTAGTTCCACATAAAGAATGCATCATGTCAACACAGGAAAACAGGAGAAAACCAACGGTCATCGCAACTGATGGAGAAAAGGCACTTGGCAAAATCCAGAAACACTTCACCCCATCTCCCAGAGCACCAGGAGTGGGGGGAAGCCGGCCACGCAGTAAAGCTATGAGACAGTCGCAGCCGGCGCGCTGCTCCGTGCGGGTCACTGAGGCCTCCGGTCAGGGGCGCTTCCCGGGGCCACGCCACCCCCGCAGGAGCAGCAGGCAGCTGGGAGGCTGCGCCCGGGCCCCCAGCCTGCCTCCGCTCCTCTCTCACACTGGAGCTCTCGGTGAGGGGGCGGAGGCCGTGGGGCCGCCGCCTGCCTGCTGGGCCTCAGCCGCCCCCAGGCGGCCGCCGTGCTCCCCGCGCTCCCGGCTCCGCGGCGCCCGCCTCTCCCCAGGAGGCGGCGGGACGAGGGGCGGCCCCGCACCTGCTTCTTGGCCTCCGTCTTGTTGATGATGCCGATGACCCTCTGGGTGGCGCTCTTGCACTTCTTCCGGCTGCCGGGGGAGGACAGCAGCGGGAGCCAGGTGTTCCAGAGGTGCCGGGCGGCCAGCATCACCAGGGCGCTGCTCCCGGCGATGCCTGCGAACCTGCGGGGAAGGCCTGGCCTGGAGTGGCGCTGGCGGTGGGGGCCCAGGTCGGCTCTGCAGGGCCCGGACGGGCTCCTCCCTGGCAGTCACGCTGCGACCACGCACCACCCTCCGCTCCCGGCTTCTTGGGCCCATCCCAGTCCAGCCACGCATGCTGCCCGGGACCCTGGGGGTGGACTGGGGGTCACTGCACGGGGCGGGAGATGACCCTGGCCACAGGGCCCCCGGGGAGGGGTGGGCCTCAGGGCAGTCCCCACGAAGCGCCATGCACCGTGGGCCCACATCTCCACCCACGGCGAGTGGCCCTCGAGAGCCAAGGCGCACCTGGCGCTCTCGATGAAGGCCTTGGCCGCCGCCAGGCGCAGCTGCTTCCGCCCTTTGAGGTTCTCCATGATGCTCCTGCCCTGGGTGCATGCCACCACGCTCAGCATCTCCGCCAGCAGCTGAACCTCCACCCTGGGGACAGACAAGTGCCTGACTCACAGGAGGCTCCGCGGGAGGAAGGCGCTGCGAAGGGGAGGGCCCCAGGAGCCGCCTGGTGGGGAGGGTGCTGGGGGCGTCCAGAGTAAGCTTGTGAACATCCCCGAACCAGAACTAACCTGAGTCCAGCCAACCCGCAGAACCATGAGACAATCATACACGGATGTTTGAATGCCTACTTTGTAGGGTGTCTTGCTGGCAATGCAAATGGGAGGCAGCCCCGCCCCAGGCGAGGTCCGGCCCTGCGGGAGCAAGGGGGCCCCGCCCCAGTGCCGCAGAGCATGACTGCTTCAGCGGCCGTGGCTCTGCACTGAGAACTGAGAGCCTACAGTTCGGACTCTGCAACATCCAGGGGCCAGAGCACTCTCCTCTCAGCCGAGTGGCGGCTCGTGCACTCACATGATGTGCATTCCTGCAGCTTGGCCCGGGGACACCAGACTCTCTCCAGGAGAAAATCACTGGTTCCTGGGGAGACCCACCGCCCCACGGCCCGGGACACCCCGAAGGCAGGCACCTGACTGCAGGAGCCGCCAGCTGCTCGGCCACCCTGTCCATCAGGAGTCCAGGGGAGAAGGGGGCTGCTCCTCGGCCTGCAGGGATCAGGGTCGGCAGGGCCCGGTCAAGTCCACTCTCGGGATGAATGGCAAGCTGGCTCCGTCCCCCAGGAGGTGGGGGAGAGCCCGCCCGAGTGGGCCCTGGCGTCCTGGACACATGAAGACCAGGACAGGGTCTTGGAGAGTCGGTCAGGGACAGCTGGGTGATCTGCTGAGTGTTCTTTTGTTCTGTCCGCCGCTGGAGAGGAGTGCTGAAATCTACAGCTGTAATTGTGACTGTGTCTAATTCTTTGATTTTTGAATTTTGAAGCTCTGCTGTTAAGTATGTGCACACTTGAGATTTTACATTTTCTTGCTGGTTGAACCTTTTCTCTGATCGCACTTCCCACAGCCCCACCAGTGCTCTTACACCCGAGGCTGGCAGAGTCCATCCTCTGCCCCCTTAAACTGTTCCTCTGTCTTTGTATCTGGAGAGTCTCTCTTGAAAATGACCTCAGTTGGGGCTTGCTTTTTGTGGCCAGTGGGATAACCTCTGCATTGTACCTGGCGTGTTGGTCTGCTCACGTTTAACACCGTTCTTGGTGCGGTCAGGTTCGATCTCCACTTTGCTGTTTGCCTTTTGTCTCATATGTTCTGTTTCATTCCACCCCCTTTTGGATTAATTGAGTATCTTAGTATCCAACTTTATCTTCTCCCTTGGGTTTTCCATCATACGCGTTTGTTTTACTGGGTTTGGAGTACTCGCTCGAGTGATCACAGGGTACACCCTTCACCAATCACTCTGGTTAACTGACGTCGTGTCACTGCACGGACGCAGGACACCACCACACGCGCGCCTCTCAAGCCCACCCTCTGTGTGGTCACCGCCACAGACTTTACTTCCACACTTGTCGACAATCTCATAGCACAGCATGTATTTGTTTTAAAACAGCATGTGCCTTTTAAGGGCTTCCCAGGTGGTGCTAGGGGTGAAGAGATGCAGGAGATATGAGATGTGGGGTTGATGGCTGGGTCGGGAAGATGCCCTGGAGGAGGGAACGGCAGCCCACTCCAGCATTCTTGCCTGCAGAATCCCACGGACAGGGGCGCCTGGCGGGCTGCAGTCCGCGGGGTCGCACAGAGTCAGACGCGACTGAAGCGACTTGTCACAGTTCACGGTCGACTGCCTTTAAGGAACTGAAGGGGGAGGAACCGCACGCGCAGCCGCACGTCCACCATTTCGGCGTTTGTCACTGCTTCCCAAGCGGAGTCCCCACTGGGGACCACCCTCCTGCAGGCAGGAGAACCTCCTGAGCACGCTGTTCCGAGCGGGCTCTCCTGGGGATGGATTCCCTTAGTTTTAATTAGTCTAAAATGTCTTTATTTTGCCTTCATTTACTGAAGACTATTTTTGGTGTACATAGAATTCTAGATCAACCCGGCTTTTTCTTTTCCACCAGTTAACATGGGCTGCATTGCTCCCAGTGAGAGCGTGGGTCTCATCCCTGTGTGTGATGTGTCTATTTCCCTTCCACCTTCCTTCCAGGGTTTTCCTGTCACCTTTGGGTGTGTAGTCCAGCAATTTGACTACAGTAAATATAGGTGCGCTATCTTTTATATGTTTATCCTGCTTGGATAAAAATGAAAATCCTCGACCTCTGTGTTGATATCTTTAATTCAAAACAACTTCCACCTTGCTTTCTGGCCTCTGACCTCCAAAGCCCACCTGCACTTGCGCTGCGGCAGCCCCTCCCCCGAAGGCGCTGCTCCTGTTTTCCGGGCCTTTCCGCCTGTGCTTCGGTTTCCAGTCTGCTGCCCGGTGTTCAGGCCTTCCCAGTGAGGTGTCCATGTCAGAGATCATACTTGTCACTTCCAGAATTTTCCCTAGTTCTTTATTATAGTTCCCATTTCTTGGTTGAAATTCCTCACCTATACACTAATTTGTCTACCAAAGTCCTTTCTTCCTTGCATTTATAATCACTGTTTTAAGTGCATCATCTGCTAACTCCAACACCTGTGTCACGTCTGAGTCTGCTGACTGCTTTTTCTCCTGGGCCACACGTTTTCTCATTTTCCCATGTGTCTAGCAACCTTTGCTGCTATGCTGGGCCCTGGGGATGGGGGCTGTATTGTTCAGAGCGTGGCTGAGACAGCCTCCTTTAAAGGGAGCCTGGGTTTCACTCTGGCAGCGGCAGCCAGTGAGTTTCCCTGTGGCTCATCCTTGTCCGACTGAGACGTGGGTGAGGCTTCTCAGGGCAGGTCTCACAGAGCCCTAACGGCCCTGCCCCCAAGGCCTGCTCTTCCTGAACAGGAGAGGTTCAGTGGGCGCGCCCCGACTCCCGGGAGTCACAGGGACTCCCTCATCTCGTTCACTTGCTTCTACCAGGCATGCATCGCGCCTTCTCTCCCCAAGAACCTCCACTTGCCCCGCATCCTGTGGGGTCAGCTGCCCCAGCAGGCCCCCGCTTTGATCTCTGGCCCCCTCGAGCGTTTCTTCTGTCTGGGCTCCTCCACCTCCCTGTCCCCCAACCCCAGGCAGAGGCTGTGTGTGGGTTCACGTCTGATGGTCTCTTCCTGTAGGAAGTGCCGCCTTGGGCCATCTGCTGGTCAGTGTCTTGAAACAGACGTTTCATGTATTTTATCAAGTTATAAAGACCCAACAGTGATGATGATTATGTTAAATAAAAATGCTAAACAAAGTAGAAAGGTAACCTATGTTGGTTCACTTTAGGGATCTATGTGAAGTTTATATTTTGCATTAATAGTATAAACATGAAACTGATTCTGGTAATCACACACTTGCCCTGGAGGAGGGCAGGCAACACACTCCAGTCTTCTTTCCTGGAGAGTCCCACGGACAAAGGAGCCTGGCGGGGTGCCATCCATGGGGCCTCAAAGAGCGCAACCATGAGATCCACTGTGTGTCATGTGTCCATGTGAGAATACTAGTTGACTAGTAACTGCACTATTTTTCACCAAGATCTGAAAACTATTTGCAGTATTGTTGTGAAATGCTATCATAAAAATTACTCTGTGACCAATTCCACTCTAAGTTTCTTTATGTAACTTGCAAAATAGAAAAATAGCATAAAAATTTGAAATATGTATGTATATATGTATGTGTGTGTGGGCATATATATATATATGTTTGTTTTTTTTTAAGGTGAATCACTTGCAGCACATGCCACAGGGCTGAAGCTGATTGTGCGTCTTGCTGACTGGGGCCAGGCATAGGGCTTTGAGCGGCCAGCAGGACCACGTGAAGTGTGGCACCCCTGAAGAGACCCCTGGCCTCTGCCTCTCCAGCTCCCAGCGCGCAGCTGCAGGCCTGAGACAGCGGTGCTGCGTGGGTGAGAAAGGTCTAGTCCGCGGTCAAGCCCCGAGAAGGGCGACCCCACTGAGTGCAGTGCCACCGGCCGCCGCTAGAGGGCAGCAGTAGTCTACTAATGCGTTCTCAGAGGTCTAAGCGAAAATCAAACTGTCTCATACCGCCTGCCCTTTCTCTGTTACCATATGTAAACACTGATCTTTATAGCCTCTTTTACTAGGCTAGGAGCTGCTGTTTCAAAATAAAGCCCAATTTAAGAACCACTGATGAAACCAAGGTGGGCCGGCCGGTGCCGCTCTGGTCCTTAACAAGCCCTGCTGTGCCTGCGCCGAGCGGGGACGTCAGCCTCATCAACCCCGGGAGACGATGCGGCACTGGCGCTTCACCCAGCTTTTCCTTCCTTTTAAAATTAGCTTCTGAATTTTTATCGAGGTGGCACACTATGTGGTTAAGAACTTTCCACCCAGCTCCCAGTCTGCTTCCCAGGAAGAACTGACCCCAGTCTTCGGCTCTGTCTCCGAGTGGATACATTTTTCTCTCCAAAAGGGGCTTCCTTCTGGGTTTCCCGTTTGTGAATTTTACACATAACCGACAGAAGTCTCACCAGGGCAAACACGGAGTGTGGCCTCCTCAGACCATCCTTCTGCACTTTTCCTGGCCCTGGCATTCCTTTATTTCCCCCATTTATTATCTCTGCACCTCGGCGTACCCTGTTGACCCTCCAGTGACGGCCCACTCCTCAGCTCCCCAGATGCGGGTCTTACCCCTGTCCTCTCCCTCTTCCCGCCGCTGAAATATGTTACCTGTGCTTTCACTGCAGTTTTGTGCTGTCAAAACTGGTAACCCTTCCATTTTATTGGGTAACCATGGATAAATCTTCCTTGTCAAAATGCTAGTCCTAACACAGAAATATCAATAAACACCAGGATAATGTCAACGTGTTTCACTGAAGAGTCAAGCTGTCTATCACTTTCGTGTTTTCTGGCATTTCCAATTGCCTTTTCTCCCTTCTTCCTCCTCTGGTCCTGCCCCTACATCCTGGCTCAGGTGGCCCTCAGCCAGCAGCAAAGCTGGGCAACTTTTCTGGATTGAATCTCTTATTTGCACCATCCGACGTCTTTTTTTCGGTTTACTCCCTCATTTTTCCAGATTGTATCCTCAAGTAACTTTCTAGAAACAGATGTATGGCAAATACGTTTTCTGTTTAAAAGTAACTTTCTCTATCCAGATGCCTGCAAGTTTGGGTGAGTTAGAATTACATGTAGAAATCTACTTCCACTTAGACCACTCCACTTTCTTTTAGCTTCAACTGATGATTCCTGAGAAGACTGTTGCATTTCTATTTCCTACTTCTTTGAAGATCGCTTCCTTCTAAAAGCTATAGGATAGCCTTATGACCTGACTATCACATCCCTTCACTCTTCTCACTGGTCAAAGGGCTAGAGAGTCAGTCGTGAGAGGACGTCCCCTGCTCGGAGAACTCCCCTGCGCCACTCTTTTCTAAACTCCTTTCTTAAGAGCTCTTTCCTCCCTCATCCTGTAATTCCAATAGTTGGGTCTTGGATCTCCAGCATGGTTCCCATACTTCCTCTGGCTTTTCTCTCATGTTTTCTGTCTGTCCTTCTCCATGTATTTTCTGAGAGATTTCCTCACACTTCATCTTCCAGTTCTTCATTGACTTTATTTTCAACTTCAGAAATTACCTTTCTAATTTTCAAGAGGTCTTTAATCCTTTTCCTTTTGCTCCTTATTCCTTTTCCACAATACTACATTTTAATTTTTAAATGCTACATCTTCTCAAGATATTAGAAGTTATTTACTTTTTTAATGTTCATTCAGATCATCATATAATATGTGGAATGAATCACAGAGGCCTCAAGCACAGCTGAGTTGGGCCAGGCCTGTGGGGGAGGTCCCATGCCGGCCAGGCACCTCGGTGTCCTCAGACAGGAAGGCGCCCTGCCTATGCGCCCCAGAGGGAGGGCGCCCCACCACACGCCCCAGACCCCCAGAGGGAGGGCGCCCCACCACACGCCCCAGACCCCCAGAGGGAGGGCGCCCCACCACACGCCCCAGACCCCCAGAGGGAGGGCGCCCCCACCACACGCCCCAGATGGGAGGGCGCCCCACCACACGCCCCAGACAGATGCCTCTACTTACTGTCCAGAAGGAGGCAGAAAAAGTGCCTCCACCCCTCCCACTCTCTGAAAGCCCAGCCAGTAGAGACGGTCAGAGCCAGCCAAAAGGAAGCCTTCTTCACTTCAGACCCCCAGCTCCTCCAATGACTCCGGTCACTGCAGGCCCTCCTGACACCCCCTTTTCAATATCAAAGTAAGCTCCCCTCCTTCTTTTCTGGATTTCCTGTCATCCACCAAAGCTTGCATTTCCCTAAGTGCAGTTCCTCCGCTGTTCCCTGAATGACCCTGCCTGCCTTCCCCGGGAGAGAGCCGGCCCTTACATTGTTTACAGCAGAAGTGCTCATGATAGCAAAGAGAGAAGACTTGAGTGCCCTGACTACCTAAGAGCTGAAGGAAGCCTGGGGCACCGGGCCACAGACCCGGCTTTGAGGGAGCGTCCGGATGCCATGGGGGCCCTGGAGAGCAGGCTGTGGGCAGCACCCAGGTAGAGAGGAGCCAGGTTGGGGGCAGGGGACATTTTCCTTTCCCTGTAATCACCATTTAATTACTTCTGAATTTATTTGGCCTCTTAAGTCACCAGCCCAAAACCACTTTAAACGTAGCTTCCTCTCTGGCGTCATGGGTTGAGCTGCGAGACTGTTTCCACCTCTCTGCCCCCAGGATGCGGCTGAGCACGGCTTCCCAGGGCCCCCGGAGGAGGTGTCGCCCTGGCGGACACGGGGCTGGGAGGCGCGGGGCGGCTGTGGGCCTGTCTGGTGGGGGGTGAGCCCCGGTGGAGGCGCCTCACCATGGGGGCACAGGTGAGGCCCGGGGTGACTCACGGATTGAAGGTCCGAAGGTACTTGATGCCCATCTGGATGGCCTTCTCTGAGCAGGCCATGGTGGCCTCGTGGTCCCGGGCCGTGTAGGTGAAGTGGGTCAGCCGCATGAGGGTCTGCAGCTCCACCAGGAGGTCGGACCAGCTGCACTCTGAGGCCATCTTCACCAGCTGCCCGCGTGGAGGAGGGGGTGTCTGTGAGTGGGGGCGTCTCTGCTGCCGGCACGCAGGCCGACCGCCCCCAGGTCCACTGGTCACTTGCTCTTGGCTGAGCCACCCATGAGGGCGAAGCACTAGCTGCCAACCTCGGCCAAGCCCGGGTGGGTTGGCAGGTCAGGGACAAACGTCCCAGTGTCCACACTGCCTTCCTGCCACACGGGCGGCCCTGCCCTGGGCGGAGTGCGGAGAAGCACCGACACAGCCCTCAGGAAACCAGACTCGGAGGCCCTGCGGGAACCTCGGCGCTGCTGGGAGGCGGAGCGTGCTGTGATTCAGACATGGGTGGGGCTCCGGCCGCAGGGCTAGGCCCTCTACCCGGTTCCTGGTCTCAGCAACAGGATGCAAACAGCCAACCGGAGTCGGTAGGCTGGTCAGGGCACAGCCCCTGGCTATGCCCACCAGACCCCAGTGACACCGACCTGGGCTGGGGAGAGGACGGTGACACCTGTGGGGAGAGGCGACACCTGGGGGGCTGAGGTGACACCTGCGGGGGAGGTGACAGCTGGGCTGTGAGGGGAGGGGACCCCTGTGGGGGAGGGGACCCCTGTGGGGGAGGGGACACCTGTGGGGGGAGGGGACACCTGTGAGGGGAGGGGACACCTGTGGGGTGGGGTGACACCTGTGGGGGAGGGGACACCTGTGGGGGAGGGGACACCTGTGGGGGAGGGGACACCTGTGGGGGGAGTGGACAACTGTGAGGGGAGGGGACACCTGTGGGGGAGAGGACACCTGTGGGGGAGGGGACACCTGTGGGGGAGGGGACACCTGTGAGGGGAGGGGACACCTGTGGGGGAGGGGACACCTGGGGGGGAGGGGACACCTGTGGGGGAGGGGACACCTGGGGGGGAGGGGACACCTGGGGGGGAGGGGACACCTGTGGGGGAGGGGACACCTGGGGGGGAGGGGACACCTGGGGGGGAGGGGACACCTGTGGGGGCTGTGGGGGAGGGGACACCTGGGGGGGGACACCTGTGGGGGAGGGGACACCTGTGGGGGGGAGGGGACACCTGTGGGATATGAGGTGACACATCTGCGGGAGGAGGTGGCACCTCTAGGGTGGGGGGACACCCACCTGGGCTAAGGGGGGCACAGTGAAGTCCATGAGGCCCAGCCCATTGCAGGAGTACATCTCCAGGGCGACGAGAACTCTGGTCATGGAGCTGATGTCTTCATTGGTGCTCTGGTGGGAGGAAGTCAGAGGGCCCGTGAGGCCCAAGCGCTGGAAAGCCTGGAATACTGGGGATGTGCCCTGAGACACAGCAGTTTTTCAGCGACAACAGGAGCTGTTAGCGTGAAAGTCTGTTTCCAAGATGGTTTAGTCGCTAAGCTGTGCCCAACTCTTATGACCCCGAGCCTGCCAGGCTCCTCTGTCCACAGGATTCTCCAGGCCAGAATACTGGAGTGGGTTGCCATTTCCTTCTCCAGGGGATCTTCCCAACCCAGGAATCAAACCCGGGTCTCCTGCATTGCAAGCGGATTCTTTACCGACTGATCTATGAGGGAAGCAAAAGACTTGGCAATGAGGGAAGCCACAAGGACTCCCCTTGTGGCTCAGCTGGTAAAGAATCCGCCTGCAATGTGGGAGACCTGGGTTCAATCTCTGGGTTGGGAAGATCCCCTGGAGAAGGGAAAGGCTACCCACTCCAGTATTCTGGCCTGGAGAATTCCATGGACTTTATAGTCCCTGGGGTCACAAAGAGTGGGATACGACTGAGCAACTTTCCCTTCCCTTCCTTCCTTCCTGTCTCCAAGTTATCATCTCATGAGATAAGCGGGAGCAGGCACTGTAGCCCTAAGGCGGTTGGGCAGCTAACTGACCCGGCCAGATGTGAAGGGCAACTGGCCAGGCACAGAGGTAGCCCTGTGCAGGTGGGCCACCCCCGTGAACCGGCTCCAATCCACGCTTGCTCCTGCTGAGATCAGACGCCCCTCCCTGAGGGCCACACTCTCACCAGCCTCACTTTCCACCTAAAGCAGTGTGTCCTGGCTCCAGCCAGGCCGAGGGAGCCTCCCGTGGGCTCCATCCATGTCCCAGCCCCGTCTGCTGGGTCCCCAGCTGCTCCCCACCCCTCACTCCCGTGGTCTTCTGCTCATGGCTCAGGGGCTGCAAGGCCCTGCCAAGGGGGCGCCTCCTCTGGCCTGGAGGCGCCTCCAGATAAGCCAAAGTGAGGTATCAGCGGGTGAACAGTGCCCCAGAAGCCCAGCCCTCTTGCTGGACAGTTAGAACCACGGCCATCGGCTGGAGGAAGGAGGGGAGGCTGCGGCCACGCAGCTCGAGGAGGCCTTCTGCCCCATCCCTAGGGGTGGCAGCCACAGCGAGGACAGAGCCTCCTGCAGGGAAGCCTCCCAGCACGGCCCCACCCCGCCTCCAGCACGGCCCCGCCCCGCCCCGCCTCCAGCACGGCCCCGCCCCGGCCCCAGCACGGCCCCGCCCCGCCCTGCCCCCAGCACGGCCCCGCCCCCAGGCTGCCCGATGCACCTGCTCCTCCGTGCCCAGCCGTGGCCCGATCTGCTGCTGCAGGAGCTGCTTGCCCTTCACCCACGTGGCAATGAGCTGCTGCCGGGCACTCACGGGCACCACCTCCTCGGGCTCCATCCCGTTGGTCAGGTTCAGGGCAAACTCGCAGATCTGAAATGGAGGGGCTCTTGTTCACGACACCTGAATCCAAACAGGGAAACTGGGCCAAGAGCCCATCTGCAAAAACAAGTGGACCTCGCTCTCGGTCCAGCCGGCAAAGTGGTCCAAATAGGCCAAGTCCTGAGGCGATGAGGCACGGCGGCTGCGGCTGCGTCCTCTCGTGCCCTCACCCTGCGGTGAGCCCAGCCCCTGGTGTTGCCATCAGGTCCCCCCACAGGTACCCACCGGCCTCGACACAGTGGCTGATGTTGGTTCTGGGGGCTGCACGGCCAGGACTGAGCTCCCTGTCCCGCCTGCATGAATAAGGCCTTGGTTCCCTGTCTTTCACTGACAGTGGGACCCCATCACCTGTCACAGGCTTGGCCCCTGGAGCCACCATGCCAGGCACTAACCATGCACCCCATTTTGCTCCATGTTTTCTGAGGTTTCATTTTTCCCCTAAAGTGTAACATGAACACCTGTCTTTCGTGAACCGCTCTGGACCCTGCAGCTCAGAAACCCAGGGGGCTGACAGGCCCACCCCTGCTGTTCCTCTGTGCAGCCTGGTAGAGGACACCCCGCTTCCTGGGCTTGCCTGGGAAGACCCCTTCCCATCAGGCCCCACAGCAGAGGGCATGGTTGATCCCAGATGCAGCCACCTGCCCTCTGTGGGCACGCTGGCCTGGCCCTTCCTGACAGATACCCAGCCACAGAACAGTCGTGCCTCATACCCTGCTCTCCTGGACGGTCTGGAAGCCATAGGACAGGCCCCAGCAAGGGCAGCCCAGGCTCACCCCTCCCTATCTGGTGGGATCCCTGGAGCCTCGCAAGTGGCTGCCTTCCGCCCTCTGCTTGAGCCCTCACCCACTCCACCCAGCTCTGCCATCCCTGCCAGACATGCAGCCGGCCTGGCTTTCCCAGGGCCCAGGCGCCCCCGCAGCGTGACACGACGGCTCCTTTGTCCTTTCTCCCCGTCCTATGTTACAGCCGGGCCCGCCGCAGGCGGCAGAGGTGGTCTTTGTACTCCTGCAGGAGGTGCTGATCTGGGCTGGTCAACGCCATCAACATCCATCCTCCTTGACCGGGATGGCCACCCACAGCCCACGTCACCAGGAGGTAAAGCCAGGGGACAAATGTGCCCCTGCCCTGCCGGTGACCGGGGTCCGCACTTTGTGTCCGTTCTGCAGCGTCCCACTCTGAACCGCACCGGCCCTGCTCTGCAGCTTCCCATCGCATTTTTCTGCGTCTGAGCCATGCAGGGTGTCCCTGACCCTACAGAGTCCTCATTTTTAGAGAAAGCACATCCCGCCCAGCCCCCCGCCCCAAGCCCCATTTCCGGGCGGTTGAGAAGCCCCCAGCCTCACTTCCTCAGCTGCCCTCCCCGCGCCGCCCCACCTGCCGGGCGGTACCTCCACAGCGGCTCTGACTTCAGAGGTGGCCTCAGGGTCCAGCGGCGTGTGGAGTGGGTTGGAGCGCGCCTGCTTCCTGGCCTTCTCCGGAACCGGGGCCGGGATCCAGTGGATGATCAGGCCTCGCGCGAGCGCACTGCACAGCATCGCCAGCAGCAGCGAGTCCCTGCAAGACCAGCGCGTCCAGGCCAGGCCGCCCCCGGGGAGCCGCGGGCGCGCTGTGACCGGCTGGCCGCGGGGCACCCTCTGTGTCGCGTGGGCGGGACCCCCAAGGAGTCCGCGGGGCCTGGACGCACAGGCCTGCCTGGCCACCAGGCCCGCCACTGGGCCATCCAGCAGGCCCTCCATTGGGCGCCAGGTAAGCGGACTTGGGCCAGAACCTCCCTATTTCTCTTTGAAAGGTCTCAGTGCCAGAACCGTCAGAACCGGCAAACTCGCCTGATCTGTATGAGCAGAGACACGGATGCCGCCCTGAGAAGGAGAGGCACGCCCCCCCAGAACCCCCCTGAGAAGGAGAGGCACGTCCCCCCAGAACCCCCGTGGTCCCGGGGACTCTGCCGGGGTCTTGTGCCCAGAGGAGAGCTGAGGGCGCCAGGCAGACCCCTGCCCCATGGCCTGTTCCGGCTGTGTGCTCGTGTGCAGACATCTCTGGGTCCTGATTCACTCGAGCCTTCCTATTTCAGGATCTGTCGAAAACCTTTAAATCTGAGTGTTTAGACTAAAAGTCAAACCAACAGAAAACACAAAGAGGGCTTCAAAAGCTAGCTCATCGTGAGGGAAAGCTGTGACCTTTGATCTGATTTGATGCTTTCACGCTTCTCAGCTGGATGAGGAAACACAGGGACCCAGGTCAGCTTCCAGCCCTGTTTCTGTGAGACCCCGGCCTCTGTCAACCTCTCCCAGAATCCCTCTGCTTGGAACAGATTGGGACAGGCTGGGAGTCCGCGTGTGGGCATGAGGGCGCCCGAGCAATCCCCACGTGCCTGCCTGCGGCTCAGAGAGGGTGCGTGTCTTGCCTGGGGTACACAGCCAGTTAGACAGAAGCCACATCACTGCCAGGTGCCGGGTGCTGGTGGCCCCACATGCTCCTCCCCTGAGGGGATGCACATCTGCCCCCCGGCTCCCAGCCTGAAGCCCAGGGTCTCTGGCAGCGGCAGGACGGACCCTGGGCAGCCTCACGCACCCGCTGTGGCCCACGGCCTTCATGATGCCCAGCAGGTGGTACAAGGCATCCAGGAGCTCCCGCTGCCGCCCGGCCTTGAGGAGGTGGTGGTTATGATTCAGCACGTAGACCACGGCGTTCTGCACGATCCACGGCTCCTGGAGCTCCTGCCCGATGTCGGCAGAGCGCAGCCAGCAGTTCATGGCGTACTGAGAGAGGCCCTCTATCCAGTTCCTGCGGGAGGCATCCGTCAGGCTCTCCGAGAGCCAGACTCTGCCTGAGCCGGCACTAGGACGCCACCCAGAAGCCGTCCCTGGAGCCGGGGCTCAGAAGGCTGCCCTGTCAGGGGCTGCCTGTCGTTTTCGCTGAAGGACAGGACCTGCCTGGCCCCCCCCCGGCCGTCCCATCTCCCTGCCCATCCCTCTGTGAGGCTGGACCCCCAGCCAAGGCCTGCAAGCTGCCTGTCCACCTCCACACCTGCCTGCGCCGGCCTCTCTGGCCCGTCACACACAGGCCGCCCCCCTCGGTCCGCGTGGACACTGGGCACCTGCTGGCCTCAGACCAAGGCTTGGTGAACCTTTATCGTAAAGGGCCAGGCAGCAGGCACCCTGGGGTTTGACAGCTACACAGTCCCTTCTCTGCTGTGTCGTTTTTGCTATTGAGTTTCACAAACTAAAAAAAGTCAAAACCACTGTGAGTTGGCGGGCTGTACAAAAGCTGTGGGTCAGATGCGGCCCAGGCCCTCTTCCAGGCGTGGAGAGCCTGGCCCTAGCCCCAGGCTGTGCTCTGAAACCTCCAGACAAATCCGTCTGCACAGAGTCGGGGCCCTTCCCTGAGCCCTTCCTGGGCAGAGGGCATGCAGGCTCCCCACAGCGGGCACATATGAGGGCCCAGCCACCGGGGGAGCCAGTGGGGCAGACCCATCCCTGCGGTCAGCGGGCAGCTAGGGCCTCGGCTCCCGGGACAGCCCCGTGGACGGTCACTCACTGCCACGTTCACCTTATACTTCACTTCAGGTGAAAACAGCAAAATACTGTTGCTAGACAGCACCTCGCTCTCCTGATTGAATGGCACTTGCCTCTCACATGGACGAGGCTTCTGCGGGTTCCCTGAGGACCCTCGTCCTGATCACGGACTTCCCGGGACAGCGTCCCCCGTGACCATCACCCCCCTCACACCCCGTTTCCACTAGTGAAAGCAAGGACTGGCCACACGGGCGCCGGTGTGAGCCACGAGACATGCCGGGCGGCGGCCCCTGCCTCTCAGCGCTGCGCTCAGCCCAGCCCCCGCCTCGTGCCCCCAGCCCCGCGGGCGGCGCCCCTACCGGTACGTGATCCACTCGGCATTGTCCTCCGGGCACTCGGGTATGTAGCCCATCGGGTGCTGGCTCATGTCCTCGGGTGGCGTGGGCCGGTCGTTCAGCTGCACGCCTTCCGACCGCAGCAGGTGGACGGTGGCCTGCGGAGGACGGAGTGGCCAGAGGCCCCTGAGCAGAGGCTGGCACGGTGCCCACAGGCCTTCCCAACCCCCGACCCTCCCTACCCCAGGGGACATCTCCTCCCCCACACACCGGCGTCTCAGAGACGCAGCCCCCCAGGACAAACGTGCCCCTTATGCCGCAGGGCCCACCGAGTCCCGGTCGCTGCCCTCTGCGGCCGTGCACAGACGCCCCGGAGGCAGCCGAGGCCCCGGGCAGGGCGACAGGACTGAGACGGGATTGACGATGGGGGCGGATGCCTTGCCTGGGGCCCCGGGCCCGCCCAACTGCCCCCACTCCCAGCACTGGCTGGGCCCTCAGGAGGTGACCGCAGGCCCTCACTGACCAAGCCCGGGAGCGTTCTGTCTGGGTTAGGCTGGGTTGCTCCCTCACCCCCAAAAGAAACCACCCCAAGCAGCCTCACCACTGTGTGCACGTGCAGGCCCCCCGCTCCACCACCTGGCTGGCCTGGGGTCTCTGCGTGCGCACAGAGGGTGCCAGGCTCGCTGTGGGCCCAGCAGCCTCCGAGATGACATCAGAAGCCAGGTTTCTTTCTCACACCTGACTCAGAGTGCTACTGAAGCTACTCACGGGTCAGGACACGCCCAGGTCCAGTACCAACCAGCCCCTGGGACCCACATCACTGGGGACTCACAGTTCACACACTCCTTCAAAGGACAATTAATATCAACACTCCTCAGGATACATTTTGACATATTTTTCTTCCAGAAAACCTCCCAAGAATGCAGGAAAACTTTCGTAAGCGACAGGCCACTTGGGGAGCGGGGCTGGATGCTGAGGGTCACGTCTGTGCAGACACAGGGGACGCACCTCGGCGCTGATGAAGCCCACCTCCGCGAACTTGCGCAGCCGCGTGGGGGACACCTGCTTTTGCAGGGTGGCTTCCGAGTGGCCCCAGGAGTCCAGCCCTGGGCCGTCCCAGCCCTTCTTCTTCCTGCCTGCAACACCAGGGTGCCACCTGTCAGAGCCTGAAGTGCTTCTCAGGGATGGCATGGTCCCCGAGGAGGGGGGCGGGGTGAGGGGCGGCGTCTCTGGGAGGCCTCCCAAGCACAGGGCCCTAGGGGTGGCGAGGGCTGCCCAAAGCCAGCTTGGCCTCAGCGAACCTCCAGCTGATTCCCCAACAGACAGCTCAGCTCTTGGTTTTGCATGTGCTGTTCTGCCCCTCAAGAAGCCCCCATCGCTCCCGCAGCACCCACGTCTCCGCCCCGTGGGGCCCCTGGCATGCCCCCGTGTCCTCACCATCCCTAAGACCACCGCTTCCAGGGACCTGCAGGCCAGACTCAGCCGGACCCTGTGCTCACAGTGGAGGGCCGCTCCCGCCCAGCCTCTGCCTGGAGGTTCCAGCCCCATGACCCCTTCCTGAGCTCTGGTGGACCCCACAGTGACCCCGCAGTGCCTGGGAAGAGCCCGTGTGCGGCTGGAGGGACCCACCTCGCTTAAACTTGGCCGGCTTCTTCACCTTGACGCTGTCGTACAGGAGGCAGAAGCGGCTGGCCGTCCGGCACACGTCCCACACATTCTGCTTCCGGGCCACCTTGGCCAGCTCTGCCCAGATGTGTATCCTGCACAGACGTGCAGGCCACAGCTTGCTCGGGGAGCTGGCCAAGGTCACCCACGTTGGGGGGAGGGTGGGCTGGTGCCACGTCCCCCCAGGCTGCTCACCGCTCCTTGTCATTCTGGCCGCCCAGGCGCCGCAGATGGCCCACGGCCTTGTCCACGCTGAGCGTGTGGTGCCGCGCCTTGGCAAACAGGTAGGTGAAGCGGCCCCGGGTTTTCCCGGTGGAAACTGCAGGGGGACAGCGGGATGGGGTGCTGACGCGGCAAGTCGGGAACACTCCCGAAACCAGCCCACGTGGGAATCGGGACAGGGTGGGGCGGAGCCTCCCATGGACATTTTTTTATCTTTTCATGAAACTTCAGTTCAGTCGCTCAGTCATGTCCAACTGTTTGTGACCCCATGAACCGCAGCATGCCAGGCCTCCTTGTCCATCACCAACTCTCGGAGTCCATCCAAACCCATGTCCATTGAGTTGGTGATTGAATCCCACCATCTCATCCTCTGTCGTCCCCTTCTCCTCCTGCCCTCAATCTTTCCCAGCATCGGGGTCTTTTCAAATGAGTCAGCTCTCTGCATCAGGTGGCCAAAGTATTGGAGTTTCGGCTTCAGAGTCAGTCCTTCCAATGAACACCCAGGACTGATCTCCTTTAGGATGGACTGGTTGGATCTCATGAGAATTAGGTCTCGCTAAATGTGACTTGTCTGGGAGGGGACTCCAGGCGCCAAGAGCAGCTGGTGGGCAGAATGACTGGCGGCACGAGCCACCAGGTCGGCCCCCAACGCCCGCCACCCATGCCACGTCTTCAGGAGCTGGCTGGCGGAGACCCCGCTGAAGCCCCTTGCCCGTCAGCCCGCTTCTCCTGCCCGAGCCCTCGCTGGGTGCAGCGCACTAAGCCCCGTGTGCCCAGGGTGCCTGCCCTTCAGGGCCGAGGCCCTCACACCCGGCAGGACAGGAAGGAAACAGGTGGCACTGCCTCCCGCTGGGCGGGGCCGTGCGGCCCAGGAGACAGGCTCCCCCTGCCCCCCACGAGTCAGGGCGGGAGAGCGGGGCAGGAGGCTGCGGAGGCTGGGTGGGTGGGCGCCCCCACCGAGAGCACCTGCGCACCTTTGGCCTCGTTCTCGCTGTCGAGCACGACCTGGAAGGTGTCGGGGGCCAGGGCCAGCCCCGCATTCACCAGCAGCGCCCGCTTCTTGCGCACGCTGTCCTTGGGCATTGCCTTCTTCGCCTGCAGAGGGGAGACGACGTGCTGAGCGGCTTCCTGCCCAGCCCTCGGGGTCTGACGGGCCCGCCCGCCCGGGAGCCGAGCCCGCGGCACCTGCTCGATGGCCATGGTGGCCTTGTCCTCGTTGCGTGCGGGCACCTGGTACAAGGTGGCGCACAGCTGCAGGCGGTTGAGGGCCATCTTGATCTTGTCCTGGTAGAGCCCCAGGCCATCCAGGAGCATGGCCTTCTTCAGGTGCTCCATGGCGGGCTCCAGCCGGTCCGCGTCCTCCTCGATGTGCGCCATCTCCAGGTGCACCTGGCAGCGAAGCTGGGCCGCAAGGCTGGGGGGGCAGATGGCGTCAGGGGCGGCGCCGGGCTTTCCAGCCCCGCCTTCCGCCTGCCCTGCCGCCAGGACCCACACAAGGGACGAAGAGGGGGGCCCTGCGGACCCTGGGAGATCTCAGAGACCACCGGTGTGCCAAGGCTGAGAAGCAGCAGGTGGGCCAGCTGGGTCCGTGCCAGAACCAGCCGAGGCGTGAAAGCCAGGGTGCCCGGCACCGCGGGGGCTCCTAGCGTCACCAGCAAGTGAGCTCAGTGCCGCCCGAGGCCAAGGCTGTGTGTTGCCCCCTGCTCGCTTAACTTATGTGCAGAGCACATCATGAGAAACGCTGGGCTCGAGGAAGCACAAGCTGGAATCAAGATTGCCGGGAGAAATATCAATAACCTCAGATATGCGGATGACACCACCCTCATGGCAGAAAGTGAAGAGGAACTAAAGAGCCTCTTGATGAAAGTGAAAGAGGAGAGTGAAAAAGCTGGTTTAAAGCTCAACATTCAGGAAACCAAGATCATGGCATCTGGTCCCATCACTTCATGGCAAATAGATGGGGAAACAATGGAAACAGTGACAGACTTTATTTTGGGGGGCTCCAAAATCACTGCAGATGGTGACTGCAGCCATGAAATTAAAAGACGCTTGTGCCTTAGAAGACAAGTTATGACCAACCTAGGCAGCATATTAAAAAGCAGAGACATTACTTTGTCAACATCTAGTCATGGACAAATTTGTCCATCTAGTCAAAGTTGTGATTTTTCCAGTAGTCATGTATGGATGTGAGAGTTGGACTATAAAGATGAGCACTGAAGAATTGATGCTTTTGAACTGTGGTGTTGGAGAAGACTCTTGAGAGACCCTTGGACTGCAAGGAGATCCAACCAGTCCATCGAAAGGAGATCAGTCCTGGGTGTTCATTGGAAGGACTGATGCCGAAGCTGAAACTCCAATACTTCAGCCACCTGATGAGAAAAACTGAGTCATTGGAAAAGACCCTGATGCTGGGAAAGATTGAAGGCAGGAGGAGAAGGGGCTGACAGAGGATGAGATGGTTGGATGGCATCACCAACTCAATGGACATGAGTTTGAGCAAGCTCCGGGAGGTGGTGATGGACAGGGAGGCCTGGCATGCTGCAGTCCATGGGGTCGCAAAGAGTTGGACACGACTGAGCGACTGAACTGAACTGAGGCCCAGGCTTTGCCTTGGGGGGCGGGGCCCTCTCCGCTCTGCTCTGAGTCTCTCCATCTCCTCGGCCGTGGCTCACACATCCCAGCTCAGAACAGCCATGCGTCCATGGGCTGTGGGCCCTGCCTGGAGCTTGTTCCTGTTGCATCCCTGCTGGAGCCGCCCACGTCTAAAACAATAAACAGTCTCCCCAAAGCCTTCACATCAGCAGCACCTGCAGTCCCCACATAGCCTCTGCCCTGCACAGGAGCATCAACACGGCCGATAACTTGGGTCCAGTTAAAGTGCGAGGGGACCCACGGGCTGACCCCCCACTGAAACAAGGCGAAAGCGTCACAGGCTGGGGCTGTGGCCTCGGCGGTGAGGAGGCAGCAGTCAGGGCACCTGGGCGTCGTGGGCAGGAGAGGGCACCCGGGTGAGGCCAAGGGTGAGGTCTGTGCTCCCATCAGGGGACTGGGTCCACAGCGTCTGCCTGGAAGCCTGGATGGTAGCCAGTGATGGGTCCCTTCCCTCTGGGGCAGGGAGAGAGGAGGCCCGCAGAAGGGAGTCGGCCCAGGGCCACGGGGTGTGCTCAGGGCAGGCAGCCTGAGCCTGAATCCGCAATGTGAGACCCGTTCTGGGCTGAACCACCCTAGGAGCCAGCTGAGGCAAGCCGATTGAGAGTCCCTTGGACAGCAAGGAGATCCAGCCAGTCAATCCTAAAGGAAATCAACTCTGATATTCACTTGAAGGACTGATGCTGAAGCTGAAACTCCAATACTTTGTCCAGTTGATGTGAAGAGCCAACTCACTGGAAAAGACCCTGATACTGGCAAAGATTGAGGACAGGAGGAGAAGGGGCCGACACAGGATGAGATGGTTCGATGGCACCATCAACTCAATGGACATGAGTTTGAGCAAGCTGCGGGAGATGGTGAAGGACAGGGAGGCCTGGCGTGCGGCAGTTCCTAGGGTCACAAAGAGTCTGACAAGAGTGACTGAAGAGCAACACAGCAGAGCAGTCCTTCCAGAAACAAGCCAGCAAAGCCCCAGCTCAAGGAGGCCACGCAGATGAGGCCAGTACACAGAGCAGACTCAGATGAGGGGCCCCGCCCCTGCCAAAACAGGACCAACGGGGTCAGACGAAGAGCACTCGAAATGAGTAATTTTCAGAGCTATTCTGCTTCCAGTGGTGACCAGGTCTCTGCCAGGCATAAAGCTGGACCCAACAGCCCCGGGTCTGGGCAGCGCAAGCCTGGGGCCCTGGAGCAGGAAACTCAGAAAAGGCCCATGCTTGCGGCCTCCTGGAGACAGTGTCCTGAGGCACTAGGGCAGAGTGCGGACCCACGGAGCCGGGGCAGGGAGCCCAGAGAGCCCAGAGAGCCGGGCCTCTGCTCGGGGCTGGAGAAGTGGAACTGGGACTGGAACCGGACCAGCTGCTGCTGGCCTGCCCACCAGAGAGGAGACAGCTGGGTGTTGCTCTCTCACCCGACATCAGCCGAGACTGCACGGGCTTTCTCCCCAGGAGTGAGGGCCCAGGAAGAGCGCTCTTGACCCACCCAAAGAGAACGTGCATCAGAGTCTGCAGGGAGCACGGTGCAGGCTGGAAAATACCATGACCTTCCAGAGACACAGCCAAGGAAACAGGGAGCCACCTCTCAGCCAGTAACTGAAGTGCCCACGGAAGCAAGCAAAAACCAGCACTTTCCTGAAAAGATCACAGAATCACAGACTCCACAGTGCAGCAACCACAGCGTTCAGTACACGATAAACAGCTACAGTTTATGCCAGGAAACAGGAAAAGGTAACCCACAGTCAGGACGCAAGATGGGCCAGATGCTAGGTGTAGCAGGTAAGTCCTTAATGCAGATATTACAGTACAAAAATAAATATGTACAAAAAGTTGAAGGAAAACATTGCTAATGAGAGAACAGATACAGAATCTCAGTAAAGAAAAAAAGGAAATATCACAGCAAAAACTCTGTAATAATTGAAATGAAAAAACTCTTGGTTGAGCTTAACAGCAGATTGGAGAGCAGAAAAAGAGTCAGTGAACCTGAAGTCAGGTAAATAGAAATTATCCCACCAGAAGAATATATTGAAAAAAAATTTTTTTTAATGAATAGAGCCAGGACTTCCCAGGCAGTCCAGTGGTTGAGACTTCATCTTCCAAAGCAGGAGGTGTGGGTCTGATCCCTGGTTGGGGAGCTAAGAATCCAACACTCCTGGCGGCCAAAAAGCCACAACATAAAACAGAAAAAATACTGTAACAAATTCAACAAGATTTCTGACAACGGTCCACATAAAAAATCTCGGAAGGAAACGAGCAGAGCCTAGAGACCAGTTAAGACACTATTCAATGTTGCAATTCATGCTTCCCCAAAGAGCAAGAATGAGGCAGAACTATACTTAAAAAAATAATAGCCAGTAATTTCCCAAATTTGATGAAAATATCATCTTACATATTTGAGTATATCAGCAAACCCCAAGAAAGCCTTTTTAAAAAAGGCTCTAAGGAATCAGTTTCGTTCAGTCGCTCAGTCGTGTCCAACTCTTTGTGACTGACTCATGGCCTGCAGCACGCCAGGCTTCCCTGTCCATCACCAACTCCCAGAGCTTGCTCAAATTCATGTCCATCGAGTCGGTGATGCCATCCAACCATCTCATCCTCTGTTGTCCCCTTCTCCTCCTGCCTTCATTCTTTCCCAGCATCAGGGTCTTTCCCAATGACTCAGTTTTTCGCATCAGGTGGCCAAAGTATTGGAGTTTCAGCTTTAGCATCAGTCCTTCCAGTAAATATTCACTGGACTGATTCAAAGGACTGATCTCCTTTAGGATGGACTGATTGGATCTCCTTGCGGTCCAAGGGACTCTCAAGAGTCTTCTCCAACACCACAGTTCAAAACCATCAGTTCTTTGGCACTCAGCTTTCTTTATAGTCCCAACTCTCATATCCACACATGACTACTGGAAAAATGATAGCTTTGACTAGACAGACCTTTGTCGGCAAAGTAATATGCAAAATGCAGAAAGCAAAAGTTAAGAGATACAAATCTGAAAACAGAAGGGAGGGGAAGACATATTACATTCAGGAGAACCACGTTTAAAATAACTCCTGGGTTTTTAGCAGAAACTACGAAGGCCAGAAGAAAACAACCTCTTCAAAGTATTTAAAGAGAAAAAATCCACAAACCCAGAATCCAATAACTGGTGAAAATAACCTTCAGAGGTGATGGTAAGGGAAAGCCATTTTTCAGGTCAACAAAAGCCAAGAGAATTCCTCACCAGCAATCATGCGTTACAAGAAGAAATAAAGGAAGCTGCTCCGGCTGAAATACCTGCAGGCAGGAACCTGGATCTGAGGGTAAGCAGGAAGGGAGAGCCTGCAGGATCACCGAGGAAGTGGCAAATATGAGATTGTTTTTTTCTGTAATTTTCTTTAAAAACAACAACCCCAGCTGCTAAGAGCAATACAGCGCTGTAAGATGTACGTATCACACATTTAGAAGTAAAAGGCAAGCGACAGCCAGACAGTGGGGTGGACGACGGGCAGGCAGACGGGCTGCCCCCCACTGCCCCGGCTAAGGGGGACGTGCCCTGCTAGCCCTACAGCGCCGCCCCTCCCGCCCCAGGGGCGCCGTGGACAGACGAGCCGACCAACCGAAGGGAAAACACAATGGCACAGCTTCAAGCAGCCTCAGAGAAGGCAGGGACAGAGCCGCCGCAGGACACAGGGCCAGGTGGAAACAGGTGAGGAGACTGCGGACAAGCTGGGAGTCACACTCAACCCAACGGGACCAAACAGTCCAATCACAAGGCAGAGACGACCACACGCAAGTTAAAAAAGACCGAGCTGCCTGCTGCTGACAAGGCATGATGTTAAGAGTTGTGCTCTGCACTTTAAATCGAAAGGTCCACAGCATGAGAGCTGAAAGGATGGAAAGAGAAACAGCTCAGATGGGCTCAGATAAGTCTCACTGGATTCTGTCCAACATCTAAGGAAGAAAACACCAATATTGCACAAACTCCTTTAGAAAGCAAAGGAGAAGGAATCCTTCCCACCTTCCCAAATCATTTAATGAAGTCGGCATGACCTTCAGGTCAAATCCTGGCAAAAGCATTATGAAAGGAGAAAATCACAGGCCAGCATCCTCACGAACATACACGCAAAACCCTTAGGCACACTAAGGGACATCAAACCCGGCGATACAGGAAAAAGCACGCGCATCAAGACCGTGCGGGGAAGGCAAGGCTGGTTCACTACTCAAAACCCAGTCAGCATAATTTACCGCATTAAAGATCAAACAAGAAACGTCGGAGCTCCTTTCAATAGTTAAAGAAGCACTCATCAGCCCTCCATGGTTAAGAAACAACACCGCAAGTGGACACTTCAATGTGTTCATTCTGCTGTACGCAATTATATCACAATAAAGTAAATCAGAAAAGCAACTGTCAGAGAAAAAAAAGGAGGGCAACTGGGTGTTATTTAAAAAACCAAACAAATATGACAATAAGATATTTTTGGAAGAGGATGTCATTAAAATTTAAAAATATAGGCTAAAGAGGAAGAAATTAGAGAATTTGCAAAATAAAAGAGAACTAGTGGGCTGCATGAAATCTCCAGAATTTGGTGTGAGTCACATGAGGGGGTGGGGCTGTGAACAAGGAAGTTTTGCAGGGAGGCCGGGAGCCTGGGCTAGGAGGAATCATACAACCAGCACCATTCGTTTCCAGCAGGCACTTCTCCTTCTGAGTAAAAATCCCAGATTTGAAGAAAGACGTAACTCTTCACAGTCGAGATCCCCAAGTGCCCGCAGGAAATGAACGGCGCGGGTACAGACAGCCTCCAGACCACAGGCTGACGACAGGTCCCTGGCTCCCCTGCTGGGAACCCTGCTCCAAGGGAGAGCTCATGATGGCGACAAAATTCACCCCTGATTAATCTCAGGGCTTCCCTGGTGCTCAGACGGTAAAGAATCCACCTGCAATGCGGGAGACCTGAGTTCGATCCCTGGGTCGGGAAGATCCCCTGGAGGAGGGCATGGCAACCCACTCCTGTATTCTTGCTGGAGAATCCCATGACAGAGGGGCCTGGCGGGCTATGGTCCACGGGGTCGCACAGAGTCGGACACGACTGAGCAACTCAGCGCACAGCACAGCTCATCTCTGAAGCAGATGGGGGCGGGGCAGCTCCCCCCACGGCCCCTCCCTGCGGCTGGACGCCCTCCCAGGTGGCCCTGCACGCTTCTCCTCCGCCGAGCCCCATCTCGCGGCCCCGTGTCTGCCAGGGACCGTCCTGCAGCACACCCGCCCCCGGGGGCATCCTGCCCGGGCAGGAGAGGAAAGACAGGGAGGCCTCCCTGCTCACCCATCCCGCCCCTCCCCTCCCGCGCCTGCGCCCACAGCCCCTGTGCCCACCACCGCCACCCGCCACGCGGCCCAGGGACCCCCTGACGAAGCCCTTTCCCCTCGGCCCCTCTCGAGCTCAGGCAGGTGCCACCTGGGCGTCCCCGTCGGCCCCGCAGGGCCCTGCCCGAGCCCCAGGGCACCTCCCACGGCCGGCGGCCTCCGGAGCTGCCACCTCTGGGGGACGCCGTGGGCTCCTGCCCTCTTTCTGGGAAGATGAGCTGGATTCCACCCCCACCCCGAGCCTTGCTCCTCCGCCCCCTCCCCGGGGCCAGCGCGGGCCGCCACCTGTCCGCCTGCTCCAGGACGTCTGCGATGCTGGTCAGCGGCTTCCGCAGGTGGTGGCGCAGGTTGTGCTGCAGCAGCGGGAGGCATGTGTTCCACTGGCTGGCGCACACAGTGTGGACGAGCCGGGGCTCGCCCAGGCGCACGGCCCGCTGCAGCGTGACGTCCAGTCTCTGCACGACGTCCAGCTGGGCCTGCACACAGCACAGCCGCCGGGTGTGAGGTCGGCCAGCCCGGGCAGCCCCAGCCCGCCCCCGAGCCCCAGATGACGCAGGTGGGCCGGGCCCCCGGTCTGAGTCTGCCAGTGGACGCGGCCCGCGTGGTCTCTTGGAGAGGGCCCTGGCTCCGTCGGATCTGCCCTCGGACAGGCACTGCATGCCGTGCCAGCGTCTGCTCTGTGACCCCATGCGTGAGGCTATTTGCCTCCCGGCTCTGTGTACTCACGGCGCCCGTGGCCCGTCAATGGCCGCTGCCCAAAGAACAGCTCCTGGAGCCTGTGCTCCATGCACCCGGCCCAGCAGACAGGGGCCGGCCAACCTCAGCCTGTGGAGCGGCCTCAGTGCCCTCCGGGGCTGCCCGGGCTCCTGAACCCAGCCGAGTCTGGGGGCCTGGCTTCTGGCTCCAGGGGGCCTGCCCTAGTGCTGCTCCTGGGTCACGGGGTTTAGAGCAGGTGTGGGGTTCAGACCCCAGGCCTCCTGGCTGCCAAGAAGCATCTGTCAAAGACTCATGAACTGGTTGGTGCCCCTGAAGAGCCCTCGGCCGGCAGAGGCAGAAGATGCAGCCCTGCGGCCCCACCACACCGCCTGCCAGCACCTGCAGGCGGCCAGCAGGTAGCCACGACCTCCCTCGAAAAGGTCAGCGCTGGCGGGGACAGCCCAGGCCCAAAGAGAGCGCATGAACTGGCCCAGAGCCCCTGCTGGGCTGCTCATCCACTGGCAGAGCTCCTCCCGGGCTGGGCCGGGCAGGGCTGGGGCAGGGATCACGGGAGCCAGTCCAGGGAGTGGGCACCGCGGCCCCAGAGCAACGCCAGCCGCCCTCATCCTGTTTCAATGCATTCTGGTTCCCTTTCTCAACGTCAGGATTCTATCACAGACACAGCTATCGCTGGGTTCCTTCTCTGCAGTGGCTGCCGGACCACACCCCACTGCACTGGGCAGACAGGCTGCGGAGCTCACGCTGTCTGTCAAGTTGCCATTGTGCTCACCAGCACCCCCCACAACCCCCAGCGGAACTTTCTAGACAAGCCCATGGTCTCCAAGGTGGGCACCAAGGGAGCAACGCTCGCCAGGGCCCTCTGAACCTGCCTCTGCCAGGCCTCGGGGCCCCCTCCTCTCCTCCCTTCCCACCCTCCTGCCACCCCCCAGGGGTCTCCCCTTACCCCCCTCCCCATGCCTGAGATGACCTCACCACTCCCCTGGAGCCCCTCCGCGCTGCACTGGGGCAGGGGCATGCCTGTTCGCTTGGACCTGAGTCAGGGTGGCAAGAGCCCTCGGGGGACTCGGTGCTCACCAAGGGCACGTGTTATCAGCGTGCTGAGGGCGGGCTGTGCCACACAGGCCACACGCGGGCCTGGCTGGAGGCCCATCTCATCCCAGCCCCCAGCTGCAGCCCCGGGAACAGGCTGCATGAAGCCACAGGCCCGCCAGCCAGGGTGGGCCCAGGAGCTGCAGGGCCGGGGCCAGGCGGGAGGACGTCAGCTGGCCTCGGCAGGGCAGGGCCGCCCGGCCCCCGGGCTTCCTCCCAGAGACCCCACGCTCACGGGGGAGCCCAGGGCACAGGAGGCTGGCCCGTGCCCAGCAGGGCGCCTCCTCAAACCGGGCGCCAAGTCCACACACAGGGTCCAGGTGCCTGCACAAGGGCTCGGCGTCCGCTCCGGCCCCCGGTCCACAGCTTACCTCCACAGCCTCTCGGGCGTAGGTTTTAATCTTATTTTCCAGTCTTACAGCTTCCAATTCATACTCCAGGCACTCGACTTCAATCAGCCTCGCAGGGTCCTGTGGGCACAGTAGTTGTGTAGGCGGAGAGTTTTAATGAAAGCGATCGCATTCACTAACGTCAAAAAACATTTTAAGATATAATTCACAGACTCGGTAGAAATTCAACAAATAAAAATTAGATAATATAAATATATATATATATGAAAAACTTAAAATGTTTCCAAAAGATGCAAAGATTTAAATAAGAAAGCTAGAAAAAATTTTTTTGTTTTTACTTTTCATAGTTAATTTCACTGGACATAGAACATTTAAATAACTACACTGACTTCAGACAAATGCTCTGTTATGAAATCTGGACAACAGTTCCTCTCATTTAACCCCTGCTGGGGTCGGACAGGGTGCCATGCTGCAGGAGGTGGGGAGACACGGGCCTGGGGTTTCCTGGGTGGGCGGGCAGACAGCTACACGTAACTTTCACAAAACTGCTGAGCTGTTTCCAAAGGGGTCCATCCCCACCCCTCCCCGGCCCATGTGGGCTGGTCAGCCTCCGAGTGAGCCACCTACCAGGTGAGTGGTTGTGAGATAACAGGTCACAGGGATTCCTCTTGTTTTTTTTCTCTGCTTTTTTCCAGAAGTTTTATCATTTGAGCTCTCACATTTTTGGTTTAGGGTGCATGTTGAATTGATTCCCATTCATGGGATGAGGGGCGGCCGGTGGTCACTTTCCCTCACGTGGTTGCTCCCCTGTCCGCCTTGCCCCCAGCGGAAGCCTCCGCACCTGGTCCAGGCCGCGGCCCCGAGTGTGCGGGTCTCTAATGGACCCCATCCTGGTCCTCCATCTGTGTGTGTCTCCACGTCCAGGCCTCCAGTTCTTAACCGCAGTGCCTCTACACCAGGCCTGCACGTTAGGTCGTGCACGCCTGCTGACGCTACTCTGCTTTTCCAAAGATGCTCTGGGTTATTCTAGGACCTCTGCGTTTCCCTATCAATTTTATGCTCAGTTCGTCAATTTCTGAAACACTCCCGCCAAGACTTTGATTGAATCGCATTGAATCTACTGCTCCATCTGGGAAGAACTGACATCATAATAATGCTGAGTCTTCTGATCCATATTATTATCTGTGCTTTAAACAGCAAGTACCTTTTCAAGCGCTTTACATTTTCTTCAGTCTCTCTCTGACTCATGTGGCCCCCTTACTGGTACCCTTCACTATTTGTACGGATCCAGATTTCTGCTGGTATCATCTTCCTTCAGCTGGAAAAAGCTCTTGAAACTTTCTTGCAGTGAAAGTCAGACTCTTCCAGATTTTGTATATTTTAATAAATATTTACTTTGCCTCTGATAAGATATTTTCTGTGAATGCAAATTTTTTAGGTTGACAATTTTTTGTTTTCTTGGCTGCACCACGACGCACATGGGATCTTAGTTCCCCAACCAAGGACTGAACCTGCAGCCCCTGCACTGGAAGTACGGTCTTAATCACTGAACTGCCAGGAAGGTCCCAACGGTTACGCTTTCTTCATTTTGGTATTTTAAGGATGTTGATCTTTTAGCTCATAATATTTCCCAAAAAATTCTGCCATTCTTTTCACAAATTTTATTGTTATTTATTTATTTGACTCTGCTTTTAGATGCCCCATGTGAACTCTTAGCCGTGGCGCGTGGGCTTTAGTTCCCGGGCGGGGACTGGACCTGCCCCTGCTTTGGGAGTGAGACGTCTCAACCCCTGGGCCACCAGGAGACTTCTTGCTGTCATTCTCTGTTCCTCAGTACATAATCTCTCCCTCTTCACAGACCATCAAATTTAGAATTTTGAGCCATTATTCCTTAACATTTTTTCTGTTCCCCACTTAATCTCCGCTCCTTCAGTTCAGTTCAGTTCAGTTGCTCAGTCGTGTCCGACTCTTTGCGACCCCATGAACTGCAGCACACCAGGCCTCCCTGTCCATCACCAACTCCCGGAGTTTACTCAAACACATGCGCATCGAGTCGGTGATGCCATCCAGCCATCTCATCCTCTGTCGTCCCCTTCTCCTCCTGCCCCCAATCCCTCCCAGCATCAGGGTCTTTTCCAATGAGTCAGCTCTTGGCATGAGGTGGCCAAAGTATTGGAGTTTCAGCTTCAGAGTCAGTCCTTCCAATGAACACCCAGGACTGATCTCCTTTAGGATAGACTGGTTTGACCTGTTTGCAGTCCAAGGGACTCTCAAGAGTCTTCTGCAACACCACAGTTCAAGAGCATCAATTTTTCGGCGCTCAGCTTTCTTCACAGTCCAACTCTCACATCCATACACGACCACTGGAAAAATCATAGCCTTGACTAGACGAATCTTTGTTGGCAAAGTAATGTCTCTGCTTTTTCATATGCTATCTAGGTTGGTCATAACTTTCCTTCCAAGGAGCATGCGTCTTTTAATTTCATGGCTGCAGTCACCATCTGCAGTGACTTTGGAGCCCCCAAAAATAAAGTCTGAGACTGTTTCCACTGTCTCCCGATCCATTTCCCATGAGGTGATGGGACCAGATGCCATGACCTTAGTTTTCTGAATGTGAAGCTTTAAGCCAACTTTTTCACTCTCCTCTTTCACTTTCATCAAGAGGCTTTGTAGTTGTTCTTCACTTTCTGCCATAAGGGTGGTGTCATCCACATATCTGAGGTTATTAATATTTCTCCTGGCAATCTTGACTCCAGCTTGTGCTTCTTCCAGCCCAGCGTTTCTCATGATGTACTCTGCATATAAGTTAAATAAGCAGAGTGACAATATACAGCCTTGACGTACTCCTTTCCCCATTTGGAACCAGTCTGTTGTTCCATGTCCAGTTCTAATTGTTGCTTCCTGACCTGCATACAGATTTCTCAAGAGGCAGGTGAGGTGGCCTGGTATTCCCATCTCTTTCAGAATTTTCCCCACAGTTTATTGTGATCCACACAGTTGAAGGCTTTGACATAGTCAATAAAGCAGAAATAGATGCTTTCCTGGAACTCTCTTGCTTTTTCTATGATCCAGCGGATATTGGCAATTTGATCTCTGGTTCCTCTGCCTTTTCTAAAACCAGCTTGAACACTGGAAGTTCTCAGTTCACGTATTGCTGAAGCCTGGCTTGGAGAATTTTGAGCATTACTTTGCTAGCGTGTGAGATGAGTGCAATTGTGCGGTAGTTTGAGCATTCTTTGGGATTGCCTTTCTTTGGGATTGGAATGAAAACTGACCTTTTCCAGTCCTGTGGCCACTGCTGAATTCTCCAAATTTGCTGGCATATTGAGTGCAGCACTTTCACAGACAGCATCATCTTTCAGCATTTGAAATAGCTCAACTGGAATTCCATCACCTCAACTAGCTTTGCTCATAGTGATGCTTCCTAAGGCCCACTTGACTTCACATTCCAGGATGTCTGACTCTATGTGAGTGATCACACCATTGTTATTATCTGGGTCGTGAAGATCTTTTTTGTACAGTTCTTCTGTGTATTCTTGCCACCTCTTCTTAGTATCTTCTGCTTCTGTTAGGTCCATACCATTTCTGTCCTTTATTGAACCCATCTTTGTATGAAATATTCCCTTAGTATCTCTAATTTTCTTGAAGACATCTCTAGTCTTTCCCATTCTGTTGTTTTCCTCTATTTCTTTGCATTGATCACTGAGGAAGCCTTTCTTATCTCCTTGCTATTCTTTGGAACTCTGCATTCAAATGGGAATATCTTTCCTTTTCTCCTTTGCTTTTCACTTCTCTTCTTTTCACAGCTATTTGTAAGGCCACCTCAGACAATCATTTTGCCTTTTTGCATTTCTTTTCCATAGGGATGATCTTGATCACTGCCTCCTGTACAATGTCAGGAACCTCCGTCCATAGTTCATCAGGCACTCTGTCTATCAGATCTAGTCCCTTCAATCTATTTCTCACTTCCACTGTATAGTCATAAGGGATTTGATTTAGGTCATACCTGAATGGTCTAGTGGTTTTCCCTACTTTCTTCAACTTAACTCTGAATTTGCCAATAAGGAGTTCATGATCTGAGCTACAGTCAGCTCCCAGTCTTGTTTTTGCTGACTGTATAGAGCTTCTCCATCTTTGGTTGCAAAGAATATAATCAATTTGATTTCGGTGTTGACCATCTGGTGATGTCCATGTGTAGAGTCTTCTCTTGTGTTGTTGGAAGAGGGTGTTTGCTATGACCAGTGCGTTCTCTTGGCAAAACTCTATTAGCCTTTGCCCTGCTTCATTCTGTACTCCAAAGCCAAATTTGCCTGTTACTCCAGGTGTTTCTTGACTTCCTACTTTTGCATTCTAGTCCCCCATAATGAAAAGGACATCTTTCTTGGGTGTTAGTTCTAGAAGGTATTGTAGGTCTTCATAGAACTGTTTAACTTCAGCTTCTTCAGCATTACTAGTTGGGGCATAGGCTTGGATTACCGTGATATTGTATGGTTTGCCTTGGAAATGAACAGAGATCATTCTGTCATTTTTGAGATTGCATTCAAGTACAGCATTTCAGACTCTTTTGTTGACCATGATGGCTACTCCATTTCTTCTAAGGGATTCCTGCCCACAGTAGTAGATATAATGGTCATCTGAGTTAAATTCACCCATTCCAGTCCATTTTAGTTCGCTGATTCCTAGAATGTCGACATTCACTCTTGCCATCTCCTGTTTGACCACTTCCAATTTGCCTTGATTCATGGGCCTAACATTTCAGGTTCCTATGCAATATTGCTCTTTACAATATCGGACCTTGCTTCTATTACCAGTCCCATCCACAACTGGGTATTGTTTTTGCTTTGGCTCCATCCCTTCCTTCTTTCTGGAGTTATTTCTCCACTGATCTCCAGTAGCATACTGGGCACCTATCGACCTGGGGAGTTCATCTTTCAGTGTCCTATCTTTTTGCCTTTTCATACTGTTCATGGGGTTCTCAAGGCAAGAATACTGAAGTGGTTTGCCATTCCCTTCTCCAGTGGACCACATTCTGTCAGACCTCTCCACCATGACCCGGCCATCTTGGGTGGCCCCACGCGGCATGGCTTAGTTTCATTGAGTTAGACAAGACTGTGGTCCTGTGATCAGATTGGCTGGTTTTCTGTGATTATGGTTTTAGTGTGTTTTCTCCTTCAGGTACCCCAATTACATGCACATCGGTTTGCTTGAACTCTCAGGGCTAAATAATACTCATCACACACACACATTTTCTTTATCCATTCACCCAAAGACAGACACTTAGGCAGTTCCCACATCTTGGCTTTTGCGAACAATGCTACAGTGAACATGGGGTACAGACATCTGTTCAAGATCTGGTTTCAGTTTCTTTGGATACACAGAAGTGGGATTGCTGGATCACATGGTAGCTTTTGAAAAAAGATTTTTAAGGAACTTTCTTACTATTTTCCATAGAAACTGTACCAATTTACATTTCCACCAACAGAGCACCAGGCTTTCCTTTTCTTCACATCTTTACCAACACTTGTTGCCTCTTGTCTTCTGGATACCAGCCATCCCAGCAGGCGTTGGGGTGATGCCCACTGAGGTTCTGACTTTATCTCCTTGATGATTAGAGGTGCTTAACACCTCTTCATGCACTGCTTGAATATCTTCTTTAGAAAAATGTCTGCTAGGCCCTTAGCCCATTGTTTCCCATGGGAGAATGGTGATGATGATAAGAATCGTGATTTCCTACTGATGTATGAGCTCCTATATAGATACTAAATCCTTATCAGATACATGGTTTGCAGATGCTTTTCTCCTGTCATAGGCCACCTTCTCATCGCATCACTGCTTTCTTTGCTCTGCAGGTGGTGTTAGATCGATGTGATCCTACTTGCTTGCTTTTGCTTTTGTTGCCACATCCAAACAATCACTGCCCAGACCAAAGTCGATAGTTTTATTCCCCCATATGATCTTAAAGGAGTTTTACAGTTTCGGGTCTTAAGATCTGTAACCCATTTGTTAACCCACAAAAGTTAACGTTTGTGAGAGGCATAAGGCAGGAGTCCAATTTCATTCATCTCCATGTGGCCATTCGGTTTCCCAGTGTCGTTTATTGAAGGGGCTACACTTTCCCCATGTCGTTTTGGTGCCCTTGTCAAACACGAGCTGACATCGTGTGCAGCCTCATTTCCGGGCTCTGAGTTCTGTCCCGTCGGCCGATGTGTCTACGTTCACACCAGCACCGCGCTGCTTGGGTCCCCGAAGCTTCGTGCTCTAGCTCAGGGCGCCTCCAGCTTTGTCCTTTCTCCAGAGGGCTTTGGCTCTTCTGTGACTCCATACAAATCGCCTTTGTTTTCTATTTCTGTGAGACATGCCATTGGAACTGATATGGATTTCATTGAATCTGTAAGTAGTTTGGGGTAGTATAGACATTTTAATAATTTTCATTCTTCCAATCCAAGAACACGGGCTCTGTCTCTGTTCTTCATGTCTCCATCCGTTTATCCCCTGAACGTCTTCTAGTTTTCAGTGAACAAGTCTTTCAATCCTTCGGTTAAATTTATTCTTAAGTATTGTGTTGTTTTTGATGCTATTGTAAACTGTTTTATTTTCTCTTTCAGATATTTCATTTTTAGTGTACAGAAACACAACTGGTTTTTTGATGATGATTTTTGAATCCTTCAGCTTTATGAACTTGCTCATTAGTTCTAATAGTTTCTGATGGAGTCTTTAGAATTTTCTCTGTAAAAACAGGTCATGTCACATGTAAGCAGACAGACTTACGTCTTCCTTTATGACTTGCATACCTTTTATTTTTCTTGTCTGATTATTGTGACTAGAACTTCTAGTACTGTGTTAAATAGAAGTGGCAAGAGTAGGCACCATCATCTTGTTCTTGATATTAGAAGATAAGCTTTTAACCTTTCACCATTGAGTGTAATGTTAGCTGTGGGCTCGTCACATGTGGTCTTTATTATGTGGAGGTATTTTCCTTCCACACACTTTTTATTGAGAGTTTTTAACATGACAGGATGTTGAATTTTGTCAAATGCTCTTCTTGCATCTATTGAGATGATCGTATATTTATCCTTCATTCTTTTAATGCTATGTATCACATTTATTGATCTGTCTATGTTAAACTACCCTTGCGACTTCAGGATATATCCCACTGATCATGGTGTTTGATCTTTACGATACGCTGCTGAATTCAGTTTGCTGGTATTTTGTTGAGGATTTTTGCATCTGTGTTCATCTGGATTATTTTCTTTTCTGTATTTCCTATAATTTTCTTTTCTTGTAGTTACTCTGTCTGGTTTGGTATCTGGGTAATGCTTGCCTTGTAAACTGAGTTGGCGTATTCCTTTTCCTTCAACTTTTTGGAAAAATTTTTGAAGGATCAGCATTAATTCTTCTTTAAATGTTTGGTAAAATTCACCAATGAAGTCATCTCGTCCTGAGTGTGTGTTTCTTTTTATTTATCTTTTCTTGATTTTTATCGGGGTGTGGTTGCTTCACACTGGTATAAACACAGTCTCTTCTGCGCAGCAAAGTGAGTCAGCTATACGTGTGCATGTATCTTCTCTTTTTTTATTTCCTTTGCATTTAGGTTCTTGCAGAGCACTGATTCCCCGTGCTATATCACAGGTTCTCATTAGTCACCTATATTATAACAGTACCTGGGGTGTATATATGTCAACCCCAGTCTCCCAGTTCCTCCCACCCCACCTTTCCCCCTTGGTATCCACATGTTTGTTCTCTACGCCTGTGCCTCTATTTCTGTTCTGCAAATAGGTTTAATATACCATTTTTCTAGATTCCACATATATGCACTAATATATTTATTTTTCTCTTTCTGACTTCACTCTGTATGACTGTCTCTTGGTCCATCCATGTCTCTAAAAACGACCCTTTTCATGGCCAAGTAATATTCCATTGTATGTATGTACCCCACATCTTTATCCATTTCTCTGTTGACATTTAGGTTGCTTTCATGTCCTGGCTATTGTAAATCATGATGCAGTGAACACTGGGATACATGTGCCTTTTTAAATTACATTTTCTCTGGATACATGCCCAAAAGAGGGGTTGTTGGGTCACTGGGTGCTTCTTTATTTTGAGGTTTTTTGATTATGAATACAACCTTCTTACTCACTGGTCTATTCAGACTTTCTGTTTCCCCAGGAGTCAATCTTGGTAGGTTGTATGTTTCCAGGAACCTATCAGTTTCGTATAGGTTACCCACCTTCCTGGCAATAAGTCATATTGGTCTCTAAAGATCCTCTTTATTTCCGTGTTGTCAGCTGTAAGGTTCCTCTTTCATTTCTGATTCTGATCGTCTATTTTTCCTAGTCCAGCTAATGTTTGTCAGTTTGTTTATTTTTCAAAAAACCGTTAGTTTCATTGATCTTTCCTGCTGGTTTTCTGGTCTCTCTTTCACTTGTTTTGCTCTGATCTTCATTATTTCCTTTCTCCACTAACTTCGGGCTTTGTTCTGTTGGTTTTCCCCCCCTAGTTTCTTGAGGCATAAATTGAAGGCAGGAGGAGAAGAGGATGACAGAAGATGAGATGGTTGGATGGCATTACCAATTCAATGGACATAATATTGAGCAAGCTCCAGGAGCTGGTGATGGACAGGGAAGCCTGGCATGCTGCAGTCCATGGGGTCACAAACGGTCTGACACAACTAAGCGACTGAACTGAACGTAACTGAGGCATAAATACAGGTGGTTTATTTTAAATCTTTCTTTTTTCTCATTACAAGTGTTTTTGGCTATAACGTCCCTGTAGCCCACAGGTTCTGGTGTGCTGTGTTTCCATTGTCCTATGTTTCAAAATCTTTTTTTCCTTTCGATTTCTTATTTGACCCATTGGTTGTTCAGGAGTATGCTATTTGAGTTCCAAATTTTTGTGAAATTCTAGCTTACCTCTTGTTGCTGATTTCTAGTTTCACACCATTTCAGTCAAAAAAGATACTTAACATGATTTCTGTCATCTTAAATTTGTTAAGACTTGTTTTGTGACCTAACATGATCTGTCCTGAAGAATGTGCATTCTCCTCCACTGAAAGAACCCTTCTGAGGTGTCAATTAGGCTCTTTTTGCTCAGTCCCAGTACATCCATATTGACCTTCTGTCGGGGTGACCTACCCGCGCTCAAAGTGGGTTATTAAAGCCCTACCGCTGTTGCGTTGCTGTCTGTTTCTGCTTTCAGGTTTGTTGGTATTTATTTGCCTGATATAGGCAAGTGCTCCAATCCTGGGTGCATGCATATGTACAACGGTTATGTTCTCTTTAATGAGCTGATCCAGTTATCATTAATGACCTACTGATGCAAAAATCACATCATTTCAACCATGTGAAACGCACTTTAAAAAGAGTAGGAGGAAATTTACCAACAACGCAACAGTTGGGGCCCCCTGGCGAGGGGCTTCTGAATTCCGTGCCTGCTTTTGGCTTTTTACCTCTCGATCACAATGAGCAGGCAGGGCTTCCAGCCGGGACTACTTACTTTGCTGTCCATCTTCTTCAGGTCTGAGAGGCAATCAGAGGCGATCTCCAAGCATTTTAAGTTCAGAGAAAGATGGGCTAATTCAAAAAGCAAAATCATTCTGGAAACAGAAATGAAACAGCATTAGGTCAACAGGAGGCAACAAGGCACACCGCCTGCGGGTGGAGTAAGCCTTCAGCCGTCACTCTGGGAGGCAAGAACAAAACGGAAGCGAAAAGAATCCTGCCGCGAGGGCTCCCGAGCCCGGCCGCCGCGGCCCCGGCGTGGGGTTCGGAGGGACCTCCCCTGTCTCAGGGCGGTGCAGGCGCAGCTCTGAGTCCCGGGCGGCCCCACCCGAGCCCCGGGGCAGGGGCGCAGCGAGGGAGGACATCTCCTCCAGGCGGACTCCTCCGACGCCGTGACCAGGCGACCAGAGCGGCCAACCAGGTCTCCGCGGAAACCAACAGGCTGGTGCTAAGGCGTGGAGAGAAACGCAAAGGACCTCCTGGAGGAGCGTAAGCAACTCCGAAAAGGAACAAGCGGAGAATGAGCCCCTGCGTTTAAGGCTTAACACACACCTAGC
The DNA here is from genome assembly GCF_963930625.1 of Muntiacus reevesi. NCBI lineage: Eukaryota > Metazoa > Chordata > Mammalia > Artiodactyla > Cervidae > Muntiacus > Muntiacus reevesi. The sequence continues at coordinate 172,514,317 of NC_089250.1, forward strand.
GGAATCAGGGCAGTGGCTCCCCAGCCTGACCCCCTCGTGCCTGGACGTGGCGGCTCTCTGCTGGGCGGGGACCTGTCCTGCACGGGGTGGGCGGGGAGCAGCGTCCCCAGACACCGGCCGGGACGCACGCTGGCCCCGGGCAGCTCCGCACCCTCCCAGCGCCCGCCCACTCCCGAGGAGCCCATCCGCACCACCCCCGCCTTCAGCCGACCTGCAGACGGAAGCTTCCTGCTGAAGCCGAAGGTGCGGGCTCACGGGGGTCTGGCGGAGGCCCCCGAGTCCCGCGTGCCTCTGGCGGCTCTGCGCTCTGCGGACACCTCTGGGCTGTCGTCACAGGCCTTGCCCCGCGTGCAGCCCCCACAGGGGGCTAACTGTGCGCCGCGGAGCCAGGCTGCCCGCTTTGTTTCCAGTCTCAAAGGCCACTCTCAGCTCAGCGGGTGTTATCCGGTATCTCGCCGCCCCTCCCCTCGTCCTTTGCAGGAGAAGGCACCTCCCTTCCCTGCAGGGACAGGCGGTCCCGGCCCTGCGCCCAGCCCCGCCCAGCTCCACCCAGTCCGGACCACCAAGGGCCCTGGCGGGGCCTCCAGACCCAGGCCCCTCTGGCCTTCCCAGAGGTAAGAAGAGGGCCCACGAAGGTACCCATCACTGATTTTCAGTCCTTTTTTGGCTTTAAACTCATAGACCTTTTTTTTCCCCACCCGGAGTTCCAGACACTGAAGCCCAGCTGGGGAGGGGTCAGAGGGCCCCTGGATGAGGAGCCTCTGAGGCCCTGGGGCTGAGGGAGGGCCTGACCCCACAGAGGGCCGCTGCGAGCCGCTGAGCCGGGGACCTGGCCAGCAGGGAGCACGCGCCTTCCAGGTTCGGGAGCAGTGACGGAGCTGAACGCACTGGAACCGCAGCAGAAGACGCTGTGTCCTCTCGGCCACAACACATAAACTGGCAACAGGGATGCCACAGACATGCGGGTGGGCAGCGACAGAGTCCAGGGCAGGTGCAGAGGGTCAGGACTGGGGCGGATCCGGGTCAGCGCCCACTGAGCTAGCTGCTGGGCTGGGACCTCGGGGACTCCCTGACGGGCTTAAACGTGTCTGGCCCAGCACTGGTGGGGGGTGAACATCAGCTCAAACAATTCTTATCTTAAATAAAACCCATCTGTACATCAAAAATTATTTTAAAAGACCTAAAAGGTAAACAAAGTGAAACAACTGATAAATGCACTGGAGCTGGAGGGCTCAAATTCTGAAACAGAGAAAGCTTTAGCAAGTCTACAGTAAAATGATTTACAATCTACTTCATAAAAGCTGGGCAGAAGAAATGATTGGAGAATTAACAGAAGAGAAAAAGTGTTTGCAGATACATGAATGACGGTTCCACTCGGTCAGCAGCAGCAGGGCTGCCTGGAGGGGTGCGGCCCAGGAGGTGGGCGGGTGTCCTGGTCGCTCAGTCCCCTGTGTCCCCGGAGCACCCACCCCCCGAACCTCGCAAGGCCATGCCCAGGGACCAGCTGGACCTGCTCTGAGTTAGAGCTCGAGGACCTGGTGAAAGAGCTGAGCTGGGTGCATCCAGACCTCTCTTTCAGCCTCCTGCTCAGCCGGCAGCTCCAGGAACTCCGCCTGGGACGGAGCTCTGAGCAACCCCCCAGCACTCGAGCAGAAAGCTGATGATGGAAACCCCCGCGGGGGTTGTTCTTCCTCCGCTGGGATGCCTCTTCAGAAGGTGTGAGATGGTGTGATAGTTGGAAAGGCACTTGTGATTGGAAGGCAATTGGATTTCTGAGAGTACAGTATGAGATTTCATATCCCAAGTGCTGCCAAACAGTGCAAACTTCAGGACAAAAAAAGACTAGAGAGAGACACCCCGGAACCTCCACACAGTTGATGCTTGCTTGGTAATTATGGTTACGGTTTTGTTTTTGCTTTTCTTTCATGTTTTCCTGTAGTTACCAAATGCTGTACACAGATGGGAAACTGGAAAGACAGACACACTTACTTTTCCTCTCTGACTGCAGGAAAGCGCTGGTGATTGTACTGACTTAAACGTTTATAGGTCTCCTTCAGAATTTTGTTGACATCTTCAGGTAAATCATTTTGATCCAGCTTTCTAGAATGGAGATTAATTTAATCAAATATTAAATGACCAAAAGATCCTGTCATATTTCTTTACATTATTCTAAAACCAATTTAGTCTATGAACTTGTGTCCTCCGCGAACAGAAGGCCTAGGTAACACCTGCTTTCTCTCCACTGGTCTGCTGGTGACCCCTCACAGCTCCTCTGCCCGCACCCCAGGCAGCCTCTGTCTTCCTCTGTCACTAAGGAGCCCTGAGGAAACTATGCTCAAGCCATGCACCCAGACCCAGTCCCACACCAGCAGCCCACCTGGAAGGGAGGTGGGGTCCTTCCCATCGGCTGGATCCAACCCAGACCAGCTTCTGCCTCCCTCTGGAGAGCTGTCCTACCCACTCACACACTGGGATCTCCCCACTCACACACACCCAGATCTCCCCACTCACACACACCCAGATCTCCTCACTCACACACCCAGATCTCCTCACTCACACACACCGGGACCTCCCCACTCACACACACCCGGACCTCCCCACTCACACACACCCGGATCTCCTCACTCACACACCCAGATCTCCTCACTCACACGCACCCGGACCTCCCCACTCACACGCACCCGGACCTCCCCACTCACACACACCGGGATCTCCCCACTCACACGCACCCGGATCTCCTCACTCACACACCCAGATCTCCCCAGTCACACACACCCGGACCTCGCCAGTCACACACACCCGGATCTCCCCACTCACACATACCGGGACCTCCCCACTCACACACACCCGGACCTCCCCACTCACACACACCGGGACCTCCCCACTCACACACACCCGGACCTCCCCACTCTCACACACCCGGGTCTCCCCACTCACACACACCGGGACCTCCCCACTGACACACACCGGGACCTCCCCACTCGCACACACCCAGATCTCCTCACTCACACACCCAGATATCCTCACTCACACACACCCAGATCTCCTCACTCACACACACTCGGACCTCCCCACTCACACACACCCGGATCGCCTCACTCACACACCCAGATCTCCTCACTCACACACACCGGGACCTCCCCACTCACACGCACCCGGACCTCCCCACTCACACACACACCCGGACCTCCCCACTCACACACACCCGGACCTCCCCACTCACACACACACCCGGACCTCCCCACTCACACACACCGGGACCTCCCCACTCACACGCCCCCGGACCTCCCCACTCACACACACCCGGACCTCCCCACTCACACACACCCGGACCTCCCCACTCACACACACCAGGACCTCCCCACTCACACACACCGGGACCTTCCCACTCACACACACCCGGACCTCCCCACTCACACACACCGGGATCTCCCCACTCACACACACCCGGACCTCCCCACTCTCACACACCCGGGTCTCCCCACTCACACACACCGGGACCTCCCCACTGACACACACCGGGACCTCCCCACTCACACACACCGGGACCTCCCCACTCACACACACCCGGACCTCCCCACTCTCACACACCCGGGTCTCCCCACTCACACACACCGGGACCTCCCCACTGACACACACCCGGACCTCCCCACTCACACACACCCAGATCTCCTCACTCACACACCCAGATCTCCTCACTCACACACACCCAGATCTCCTCACTCACACACACCCAGACCGCCCCACTCACACACACCCGGATCGCCTCACTCACACACCCAGATCTCCTCACTCACACACACCGGGACCTCCCCACTCACACGCACCCGGACCTCCCCACTCACACGCACCCGGACCTCCCCACTCACACACACACCCGGATCTCCCCACTCACACACACCCGGACCTCCCCACTCACACACACCGGGACCTCCCCACTCACACACCCCCGGATCTCCCCACTCACACACACCCGGACCTCCCCAGTCACACACACCCGGATCTCCCCACTCACACACACACCCGGATCTCCCCACTCACACACACCGGGACCTCCCCACTCACATGCCCCCGGATCTCCCCACTCACACACACCCGGACCTCCCCACTCACACACACCGGGATCTCCCCACTCACACACACCCGGACCTCCCCACTCTCACACACCCGGGTCTCCCCACTCACACACACCGGGACCTCCCCACTGACACACACCGGGACCTCCCCATTCACACACACCGTGATCTCCTCACTCACACACAGTGGGATCCCCTCACCTTGAACACTGGGATCTCCTCACTCACACACCGGGACCTCCCCACTCACACACACCTGGATCTCCTCACCTTGAACATGAACACTGGGATCTCCTCATTCACACCTCGGGATCCTCTCATTCACACACTGGGACCTCCTCACTCATACACACCAGGATCTCCCCATTCACACACACCGTGATCCCCTCACCTTGAACACTGGGATCTCCTCACTCACACACTGGGATCCTCTTACTCACACACCGGGACCTCCCCACTCACACACACCCGGGCCTCCCCACTTACACACCCGGACCTCCCCACTCACACACACCCGGGTCTCCCCACTCACACGCAACCAGACCTCCCCACTCACACACTGGGATCTCCCCACTCACACACACCTGGATCTCCTCACCTTGAACATGAACACTGGAATCTCCTCATTCACACACCGGGATCCTCTCATTCACACACTGGGACCTCCTCACTCATACACACCAGGATCTCCCCATTCACACACACCGTGATCCCCTCACCTTGAACACTGGGATCTCCTCACTCACACACTGGGATCCTCTTACTCACACACTGGGACCTCCCCACTCACACACCAGGATCTCCTCACTGGTTGGGAGCCACCAGGATGCACCCAGTCCATGACAAGGTCATGGGACGAGAGAGGAACCTGCAAGGCAGCTCTTCCTCACACGGGGCTGCCCCGGGGGCCCAATATGTCCCCTCTAGAGCTGCCGGGACGAGAAAGGAATCTGCAAGGCAGCTCTACCCTCGAGGTTGTCCCGGGGGCCCAGTATGTCCCTTTCTTCCTTCTATCTTACTGTTGTTGGGCTTTCTGTTAATTTTTGGAAATATATAGTAATAAGGCCTCACTGGAAAAGTTCAAGCCTTTTTGGAAATGCTCATGATTGCTCTGGCTCAGGACACGACTATAAACATCAAGTCATAGAAGAAAAGGCCGCAGGTATAGTTTGGCTGCTTGCTTAAAAGATTATAATGTTCTAGAATAGAAAAGAGTAGAGGTGTTTAGAGTTAGAAGTAGATGTACTGCTTTAGTTTACTTGCTCCTTGGTTGAAAGGGTTTTCATCATTGCTATTTCCTTGCTGCTACTTGTTCATTGTTTCCCTTTCTTTAAACAACATGGGATATTATGGGTATTTTTGTAAAATTAGAAAATGGGATATATAGGATTTTAATAGAAGATTTATATTAACCAGCTTTACTGCCATTATCTTACTATTAATAGAGGTGTTTTGCTGCTTTAGAGGTGTTTTTGCTGTTTAATAGTTAATCGTTGTAAATTGAGATTTTGTGGTTTCAGGTAAAGAAAAATATCAGGTTTTTCTCATGGTACTATTTTCAGAAATGTCAAACATGTTACTGTGACCCTTCCCATGTATTGTTTTATTGTCCAAAGAATTTACACTATACCTGAGATTTGTGGAACATTGTTTTTGTTACAGTGAGAATGTTAGGCCATTGAGGCAAGAAGATTATGTACGGGACATTTAAGTATAAACCCTGTAATCGGAAACGTTCTAGATGAAGCTTAGGGGAAAAACATGGGGAAAAAAATATTGACAGAAGCACAAACCAACATCTGATGTAATATGTGGTGATTTAAGGGGGAGGTAACATTCATTCTATAAAAACTGAGCTATCCTAAAAAGAAAAAGAAAAGGCTACCTCTTCTACGCAACCATCTGTGTGTGTCTGTCTGTCTACTTCCTCGCCCACGCCGCTCGTCCCTTGGGTGCTCCTGGTGCTGCCGGGGCTGGACCTCGGCGCTCACTCACACCCCGAGCTCCCCACCACCCCGTTCGCCACTCGTCCCTGCCGGGGACAGTCCCTCCCTGCACTCTGGGTTTCACACAGACTGCGACCGTTCTGTCAGTCTCACGGTCAAGCCTCAGGCCTCCTCTGGCAGGGCCATCAGAAGCATCTGACGTGGCTGCCATCCTCCGCTTTCTAAAAGCCACCCACCTCACTGCCTGAGGAGCGCACTCACCCTGGCCACCCCTCCCGAGCCTCTCAGCAGACGGAGGCAAGGGCGGGCCTGCCCTCCAGCCTGGCCGCCCCTGCACACACACCTCCGCCCGGGGCACAGAGCCTCCTGGGCATCTGTCCCCCGCCCCAGAACACCTACGCTTTTAGCATATTAATCTGGAAAGTGACAGACAGGCTGATCGAACTTCTCCTTTCTTCCTTTAACTGAAGCTCGTCCATTAGTTCATGTTGGACCTGTTATAAGATGGAATAGAATACTGAGATTTAAACAAACAGTTAGGAAGAGGCCAGATACTGTGTTTAGCTATTATTTTGCAAACATCACTCGTTTAAAAACTGCGTTTGTAACTGACAAATATATTCTCATTTCATATGCTTTATGCTTAGCTTTGCACATAATGATTTCAGTTGAATTTTATACATAAAATGAACAGGTGATGAACGCTCTTTACACACCCTGTTGCAGTGATTATTTTATGAAGTTTCTTGCTAACTTAAAAAAAAAACTCAGTGTGGTTTAAAAGGAAACATTCAGTCAGGAGGAAGGAAAAGATTGTGTTTTGTCCTGTTTATGCTTGTATGTATGCATGTATGTTTTTATATCTCTCAACGGAGGGTCTCGGCTGTTCATGCATACTTTCTGAATGACGGCATTTAAGAAAATGACTTCTTTCTGCATATGTGAATATTCCGACTTACCATGAGGGCAAATATTTGCCGGTATTTCTGTGGCACGTGAGCCTTGATGAACGGCGCTGCGGTGGCACAGAACCTTGCAGCCTCCGCGTTCTCCCCGGCTTGCAGGTAACACTCCAGAAGCTCCCTGGGCGACATGAGGATGGCCTGTCAAACCTGGACGGTCACGTGTTCCGCCACCAAGGTCTAATAGCCAGGTTGCATACATGCGTGCTAAGTCACTTCAGTCGTGTCCAACTCTTTGAGACCCCATGGACTGCAGCCCTCCAGGCTCCTCTGTCCATGGGACTCTCCAGGCAAGAATACTGGAGTGGGTTGCCATGCCCTCCTCCAGGGGATCTTCCCGACCCAGGAATCAAACCCATGTCTCTTAAGTCTCCTGCACTGGCAGGCAGGTTCTTTACCACTAGCATCACCTGGGTTATCATATTTTTATTAATTTTCTGTTTTACAAACTTCAGAAAGATGCAGAGATCGGGCAGCTCCTCACCCATGCACTGTCTGGGGCTCACGTGACTGGCCCAGACCTAGGGTGCTGGGCCCCCACTCGCAAAGGGGTCGGGGCCTGTCCAGCTGTGATTCTGAGAACCTCAAACAACAGCCTTCAGAGAAAGAGCATGGTTTTACTGATTTTCTGTTAAAGCTTCCCCAAACTTCCATAAAAGGTGAGAAACACCTGCAGACTCTGGATTACAACTTCAGGGCTGGCCCTCTGGGCCCTCCCGGCATCCACGCAGTCGCTGGCCACACACAGCGCCCCCCAAATACAGGAGAGAGTCACCAAGTGCCTTTCAGTCTGCCCTGCCAGCCGGGACCATCTGCTGGCCCCACAGGGCCATCCGTCCGGGGCTGACGTACTGGAGGCAAGCTTTCCTAGACAGGGCACGCATTCTTGCTGGGTTGTATGTTGCTAGAATGTCTACTTTCACAATTTCTTTATTTCCTGGGTTTTGAGTAGAAGCATGCTTCCTGTGGTAACGCCAGTCTGCTCGGGACACCGTGGTGCCTTCCGCAGAGTTCAGCAACTTCTGTGGACAAGACGCCCCAAACCTGGTTCCAAGTTCAGACAAGGGAGCAGTGAGGGGCCGGGGGCGGGGGGGACTCACAGCATCAGCTCTGCCTGCCACTCCTTGTCCTCCTCCTCCGTCTGACTGAGCACGCTCACCATCTGGGCCAGGCTGGGGACCAGGTGGTGGCGGTAGCCAGGCTTGAGAAACGGCCTCACCATCTGCCAGTAGAGCACCGATGCGTTGTACACCAGGAAGTGATACCTGTGGCGGCGGGGAGGGGACCGTGAGGCCCCGGGAGCCGCCCAGGTGGCCAGAGGAACCGGCTCTGTGCTCAGCAGTGCGGCAGCCCCGCCCGGAGGCAGCCATGCGCCCCGCTCCAGCTCAGACCCTGCCTCGACCAGGGGCACAGCCCTGACCAGGCCCCACCCCTCGGGCTCCCGGGCTCCAGGGCACCGTCTGTCCTCCGAGCTTTGGCTCGGGGTTAGGCTTCGCCCCCCAGACATCCCTGCTGAGGAAGGGTCCTCGGGGCCGGGCCCTGTATCCCCGGCACGGAGGAGGCTGTCCGCGAATAATCCTAGGCTGACACGCATCTCCTAGGGCTGAATGTGTCCTACTCAGATACATTGTGTCAACACCAGTTTGTATGCAGACTTAACAATTTCAGTAATACTTTTTTTTGATGATGTATTAACTAGGTGGAAAACTGTGCCGGAGTTCCAGGAGAATCACCCCTCCAGACACAAGGCCTTGGGCCAGGGGGCGTACAGGACTGCGGGGGGAGGGCAGGGAGGGGCCCAGTGCCTGCCCCCCAGAGAGGATGGAGGAGGAGACTCCTGGGGAACGCCCAAGGGTGAGGCTGCCACAGGGACAGCAAGCAAAGGTCATCTGCGGGTCACAGAATTTGCACAGGAAAGAGGGTGCAGCCAGGGCAGAGTGAGTGCACGCGGCCCAGCGCCAACGTTAGGAGACTCGCGCACACAGCCAGAGCTGCAGGAAAGCACGAACAAAAGAAAACAAAACCATGTCACCTACACAGACAGAACCGCCTGCCAAATTCTGGCTCCAAACCTTTCAATTAGAAATGGCCCATCCATCATGCCCACCTTGGTTCTCCTTTGGCAAAGTTGATTGCCTTCATGTACTGAGTCACACAATTTTCAAATTCCTCCTAAAACAATATAAAGAATGCACAATTAGGTCCAACGGCCAGCCCCCTCCCTGAAAGCCCACCCCCTGCCCCCCGGTGAGCGGGCATGACCACAGCACTAGGACGCAAAGGTCAGAGGTCAAAAGGACACAAGCCAGCCCCAGAGCTTAGGGAACAGCACAGATGGAAATGCAGCGTCGCACTTCGCTGAAGATGAGCCCGGTCACCCAGCTCCCAACAAAACCACGCTGGAGGTGGGGGCGACATGTGGAACTCTGAGGAGAATCAAAGGGACTCGGGGGAAATACAGCAGGGCCAGCGATAAAGCATTCATCTCAGGATGGCAGACGAGCTACGGGTGCCCTTTGCTGTCGGCAGACTCAAGGTTGTGCACTCCAAAGCTTCATCACTTAAAAGGAAGAGAATCAGGAGGACCCAGCACGCGGGGCTCAGGGCTGCCTCTCACCAGGTTTTCCGTGGACTTGGGGGCACACAGCTGGGCCCTGCACAGGTGCGCCCGGCCCAGAAACTGGGTGACCGGCCCCTTCACCTTGAAGTACATCTGGATGCAGTCCTCACTCACCTCCCGCTGCCCCATCTGTGTGAGAACAGAGACCCCGAGAGGCTGGGAGGCCGAACAGCCCTTGGACCACCCACCAGGGGCCCCGCTTCCCAATTCCAGTGAAAACCAGCAGATCGGGGTCCCCTGAAGCTGCGTCCCTAGGAGCCCTGGGGCCAATCACCTTCAGGGCCTGCTCTGCACATAAGACAAACAGGTCGGGGCTGAAGCTCTCTGTGGGGTCGAACTCGGACTTGCCCAGGTTGGCGGACTTAATCAAATGGTAAGCCCTCTTCAGAGCGTCAGCGTCTACCAGGAGAGGAGTGAGGAAGACGCGGTCATCAAGCGGCCACCGCGCGCAGAGCAGCCGTGGGGACGGTCAGGAGGCCCAGGACCCGGCCGGAGTCGGGCAGGCTGGGCCCGCTGGTACGCCCCTCTCCAGGGGAGGAGCCCGGGGCAAGGTGCTCTGAGACCGGCCCGGGAACCCCGCGGCAGCCCTGCGGCTCGGGCTTCGGGAGACCCGCGAGGTGAGTGATTCAGAGGAACAGTTAGAGAAAACGGAAGCGTTCCTTTAAAAAGGCGCCTCGGCTTGCCCAGGTCAGACACATCCTCGAAGCGCTGGCTTCAAGGGGTCACCGGATCAGGTAGGGCGGGGTCAACAGGCTGGGGAGGGCGTCTTGGTGGGCCCCGGGGTCTCACCAGGGCTGGGATTCAGCGAGTCCCCGGGCCTCCCCGGGGGCGGGGGACGGGCGGGTTCTGGGGTCTCCCGGGGGCAGGGATCCCCGCGCCCCGGGGTCTCCCCAGGGCTGGGATTCAGCGAGCCCCCGGGCCTCCCCGGGGGCGGGAGACGGGCGGGTTCTGGGGTCTCCCGGGGGCAGGGATCCCCGCGCCCCGGGTCTCCCCAGGGGCTGGGATGCAGTTGGTCCCGGAGTCCTCGCGGGGTGGGGGTCAGGGGGTCTCGACCTCCCCCGCCCACCCTGTTGGCTCTCGGCGCGGGCCAGCTCCTGCGTTATGACCAGGTCCATGGCGCCGGCTCCGAGGTGCCCGCTGCCCGAGGTCGGTTGGTTTTCTCTCCGCGGGGCCTCGGGGTTGCCTAGCGACGGAGATGGACGCGAGACTACGGGTCGGCGGCGGGACCAGACTTGTCCGGAGGCGCATCGCGCCGGCGCCCTCCAGCCCCGCGGAGAGGGCCTGGGGTCTGGGGAGGGGCCTTGGGAGGAGCCGGGGCGGGGGCCGGTGGAGGGGGGCCGGGCGGAGCCGGGACCGCACCCTCGCCGGCGGGCCCACAGCCCTGCCCCCGCCGCTGCCCACGCCCCTGGCTGGGCTGCAGAGCGCAGCTGCCCCCGGGCCGCGCTGGAACCTGGGGGTCCGGGTTGGGTGTCGCTGATCCAAGATGCCTCAGCTTCCGGCCCTGGCCCTCGCCTGAGCCCCTCCTGCTGCTGCTAAGTCGCTTCAGTCGTGTCCGACTCTGTGCGACCCCATAGACGGCAGCCCACCAGGCTCCCCCGCCCCTGGGGTTCTCCAGGCAAGAGCACTGGAGTGGGCTGCCACTGCCTTCTCCGTGAGCCCCGCCTAGCCCCCCAGAAAGCGGCCCTGTTCCTCAGCATGTTCACTCATGTGTCCTGCAGACAGTTCTGTGCCCGCTGCTGCTCCCCGGGGCTGAGCTGGGCCTGCGGGGTGGACCGGCCGCCCCCGTGGGGAGGACACGACGCCCCCGTGAGTGTCTGTGCGCCCCGCCCGGCAGGGGAAGCGGGGAGCCGCCCTTGGTAGAGAAGGCCCGTCCCTGGAAGGGCGCTGGGGGAACGCCCAAGTTCAGGGCAGATGTGCTGAGGTCTGAAAGAGGGCACAGTGCTGGACAGAGGAGGGGTGAGGACGCCAAGGGAGCAGCCTCTGCCGAGGCCCGGAGGGCGGGGACAGGAGAGGCCACCGGCAGGGCGGGGTCCCCTTCCCACCGCCTGAAACGGTGTGCGCGGGTCTGAGCGTGCTCCTGGCCCCAGGGGAAGGCTGATGAGAGGGCGCGGGTGAGGAGTGTCGCCCACCGGCCGGCGCGCAGGCTGAGGGCAGGAACGGAGCGCGGTCAGTGATGGCTGTGGGGTTGGGGAGGGCCCGGGGCCCACAGCAGACACTGCACACCCAGGAGGTGGATGGGGCATGGGGTCGCCCCAGGACACCCTGGGAAAGGGTGGGTGCTGGGAGACTTGGGGGTGGCAGGCCTTCTGTCTGGGACAGGTGCATCAGAGCCGAAATTTGTGGGAGGAGAGGTCAGGGCTGGAGGTGCAGGCCTGTAGGGAGGTGCACAGAGGGGATGGGGTACTGGTGAGATTGCAGAGGGGGGAGTGGGATCCCGAGGTAGCCCTGGAGACCCCTGAGCCTCAGGCAGCAGGAAGAACTTCAGGGAGACAGAGGGGAGACTGGAGAGGTGGACAGGACGCCATGCAGGGCTGAGTAGGGGAGCCAGGGGAAGGGGCAGGGAGCGGTCAACCAGTCACACGAGGCCCAGATGGCGGTGAGGTCAGCACTGAGAAGTCCTGTTGGGTTTAACAGCACCCAGGAGGAGGCTAGTGGCTCAGGAACGGCGAGTCTCTAATAGGGTGGCAGGGGGTGGTGGTGGCGCGGGTGGGAGAGTGAGCATGGGGAGGAGTGGGAGGGAAAGACTTGGATCCATAATTCTGTCCAGAAGTCCGGCTCCTAATGGGGAGGTTATGTGGGACCTTTGGGGTCTGGGAAGGGGTCTTTTAAAGGTTTATAAGACAACTGAGCACTTTTCAAGTTGATGGGCTTTTATCCATAAACAAAGTGATCATGGAAGTTAAAAACCCCGTGGCATCTCCAAAACACTGCACCTAGCAGGACCAGCGCCATGGTGGATGGCAAGTGTGTACCCTGACAACCAATAGAGAAGGGCAGAGATGGAGCGTTTAAAACAGCATCAAAACCAACTACTGTGGAATAAATTTAACAAAAGGTGTGTTAGGACTGATCCATGGAAAACTAGAAGCCCCTGTGAACCCCAACCTCGTGAACCAGGACTGACCTGTGACCCATCCTTCTCTCCAGCCTGATCTTTCCTCTTGGCACAATGTCAGAGTCCCAGCAGCGCTTTTTGGAAATTGACGGTGATTCTGAAGTTTACATGGAAACACAAAGGGCCTGGAATGGCCGAGATCGCCTTGAGGAAGAACAACAAAGGTGGGGGACACGCCTGGATTTGGAGACTTACTCTAAAGCTGGGGTGTTTCGGACAGTGTCGTGTTGGTGAAAGACAGACGAATAGACAACGGGACAGACAGTTGAGAACCGAGCCACATGCGCTTGCCAGATGTGCCATTTCGAGAGGGAAAAGCGAGTCTTGGCAACAAGGATGCCAGGACAGCTGGGCAGCGAGTGGCCAGGGACCCGCATCACACCTTGGACAGAGCTGATTTGAGGTGGGCCACAGATAGACTTTGAAAGAAAAATGTAAGTGGGTACAGTTCCTTGAGTAAAACGAAATACTTCGCCAGGAGAGGGCGGCTGGTGGTGACAGGTGACAGGACCAGTGGTCAGCCAGTGGCTTTCTTGCCTGGGAAGCTGAGGGAGACCAGGTGGTCTGGGGAGGGGTGCTGGGTGTGGAGGAGGGTGGGAGGTGGGTGGAAAGAGGCTCCTGTGGGACCTGGGTTGGGGGCTGTGAACCCCAATTGGCACCCTGTCCCCTTGAGTCTCCCGCAGGGCCCAGCTGATCACATCCAGAGCTAGAGAAAGTCCCCTGGGCCCAGGGGGTGGGAGGCTGAAGGAGCAGGTGGGGGGCCGCAAGTGCTGGACAGAGGTGACCAGGAGGGAGAGCTGGCAGGCAGAGGTGGAGCGGGGTCTTGGAGCCCTGCACTGCCTGGGCCCCTGGGGACATGGCCAGAGAGCCCGGCAGGCCAGCCTGGGAGGAGGACAGTGTCGTGGGCTGTTTGACGGTGGCCAAGGGGCAGCAGAGCGGCTCTCCCTCACTCAGCCTTCTGCCTTCGGGGAGGTCTTCGCTCTCCTGCCCTCGTCCTCAGGAGTCAACCCTGGTTTGGGCAGGCACGAGATGGTCCCGGTACGCACCTCCCTTATGAGCAGTGTTCTGGTCACTGTGATGTGGCCGCAGGGGAGTGTCCTCACAGGGAGAACACCTCTCTTTGGCCCTTCCTTTTGTCTGCTGCTGGGAGAGTGGCTGTGAAAACCAAGCTTGAGCAGCCACTTTGTGCCGTGAGGAAGAGACCTCGTGCTGGGTGAAGGAGCCCTGTCTCCTATACAGGCGGCTGCTCCATCAGGGGCCCTCTCGGGAGGGAGAAGCAGACTTCTGTCTTATTGACTCTGCATCTGCTCCTTGTTTCCTGAGAAACCCCAACTGACATCATCACCAGGGCTTTAGCGATCCCCATGGGTGAAGGTGAGGACCCAAATGCAGTCCCCAGGGCACTGGTCCACTGGTCCACTGGAGAAGGGAATGGCAAACCACTTCAGTATTCTTGCCTTGAGAACCCCATGAACAGTATGAAAAGGCAAAAAGATAGGACACTGAAAGATGAACTCCCCAGGTCGATAGGTGCCCAATATGCTAATGGAGAAGAGTGGAGAAATAACTCCAGAAAGCATGAAGGGATGGAGCCAAAGCAAAAACAATGCCTGGTTGTGGATGTGACTGGTGATGGAAATAAAGTCTGATGCTGTAAAGAGCAATATAGCATAGGAACCTGAAATGTTAGGCCCATGAATCAAGGCAAATTGGAAGTGGTCAAACAGGAGATGGCAAGAGTGGACATCAATATTTTAGGAATCAGTGAACTAAAATGGACTGGAATGGGTGAATTTAACTCAAATGACCATTATATCTACTACTGTGGGCAAGAATCGCTTAGAAGAAATGGAGTAGCCCTCATTGTTAACACAAGAGTCTGAAATGCAGTACATAAATGCAATCTCAAAAACGACAGAATGATCTCTGTTCGTTTCCAAGGCAAACCATTCAATATCACAGTAATCCAAGTCTATGCCCCAACCAGTAATGCTGAAGAAGCTGAAGTTGAACGGTTCTATGAAGACCTACAATACCTTCTAGAACTAACACCTAAAAAAGATGACCTTTTCATTATAGGGGACTGGAATGCAAAAGTAGGGAGTCATGAAATACCTGGAGTAACAGGAAAATTTGGCCTTGGAGTACAGAATGAAGCCATGCATATGCTAATAAAGTTTTCCCAAAAGAACGCACTGGTCATAGCAAACACCCTCTTCCAACAACACAAGAGAAGACTCTACACATGTACATCACCAGATGAACAATACCAAAATCAGATTGATTCTATTCTTTGTAGCCAAAGATGGAGAAGCTCTATACAGTCAGCAAAAACAAGACCGGGAGCTGACTGTAGCTCAGATCATGAACTCCTTATTGGCAAATTCAGAGTTAGGTTGAAGAAAGTAGGGAAAACCACTAGACCATTCAGGTATGACCTAAATCAAACCCCTTACAATTATACAGTGGAAGTGAGAAATAGATTCAAGGGATTAGATCTGATAGACAGAGAGCCTGAAGAACTATGGACGGAGGTTCATGACATTGTACAGGAGACAGTGATCAAGACCATCCTCAAGAAAAAGAAATGCAAAAAGGCAAAATGGTTGTCTGTGAATCCTTACAAATAGCTGTGAAAAGAAGAGAAGCAAAAGGCAAAGGAGAAAAGGAAAGATATGCCATTTGAATGCAGAGTTCCAAAAAATAGCAAGGAGAGATAAGAAAGCCATCCTTAGTGATCAATGCAAAGAAATAGAGGAAAACAATAGAACGGGAAAGACTAGAGATCTCTTCAAGAAAACTAGAGATACCAAGGGAACATTTCATACAAAGATGGGCAGAAATGGTATGGACAAAAAGGACAGAGATGGTATGGACCTAACAGAAGCAGAAGATATTAAGACGAGGTGGCAAGAATACACAGAAGAAGTGTACCAAAAAAGATCTTAATGACCCAGATAATCATGATGCTGTGATCACTCACCTAGAATCAGACATCCTGGAATTCAAAGTCAAGTGAGCCTTAGGAAACATCACTACGAACAAAGCTAATGGAGGTGATGGAATTGCAGTTGAACTATTTCAAATCCTAAATGATGATGCTGTGAAAGGGCTGCACTCAATATGCCAGCAAATCTGGAAAATTCAGCAGTGGCCAGAGGACTGGAAAAGGTCAGTTTTCATTCCAATCCCAACGAAAGGCAATGCCAAAGAATGCTCAAACTGCTGCATAATTGCACTCATCTCACATGCTAGTAAATTGCACTCTCCTCACATGCTCAAAATTCTCCAAGGCAGGCTTCAGCAATACGTGAACCGTGAACTTCCAGATATTCAAGTTGGATTTAGAAAAGACAGAGGAACCAGACAAATTGCCAATATCCATTGGATCATTGAAAAAGCAAGAGAGTTCCAAGAAAATAACTACTTCTGCTTTATTGACTATGCCAAAACCTTTGACTGTGTGGATTATAACAAACTGAAAAATTCTGAATGAGATGGGAATACCAGACCACCTGATCTGCCTCCTGAGAAATCTGTATGCAGATCAAGAACCAACTGTTAGAACTGGGCATGGAACAACAGACTGGTTCCAAATACGAAAAGGAGTAACATCAAGACTGTATACTGTAACCCTGCTTCTGTAACTTATATGCAGAGTACATCATGAGAAACACTGGGCTGGATGAAGCACAAGCTGGAATCAAGATTGCCAAGAGAAATACCAATAACCTCAGATATGCAGATGACACCACCCTTATAACAGAAAGTTAAAAGGAACTAAAGATCCTCTTGATGAAAGTGAAATTGGAGAGTGAAAAAGCTGGCTTAAAACTCATGAAAAAGGAGAGTGAAAAAGCTGGCTTAAAACTCAACATTCAAACAACTAAGATCATGGCATCTGGTCCCATCACTTCATGGCAAATAGATGGGGAAACGATGGAAACAGTGAGAGACTTTATTTTGGGGGGCTCCAAAATAACTGCAGATGATGACTGCAGCCATGAAATTAAAAGACACTTGCTCCTTGAAAGAAAAGTTATGACCAACTTAGATAGCATATTAAAAAGCAGAGACATTACTTTGCTAACAAAGGTCTGTCTAGTCAAAGCTGTGGTTTTTCCAGTGGTCGTGTATGGATGTGAGAGTTGGACTATAAAGAAAGCTGAGTGCCGAAGAATTGATGTTTTTGAACTGTGGTGTTGGAGAAGACTCTTGAGAGTCCCTTGGACTGCAAGGAGATCCAACCAGTCCATCCTAAAGGAGATCAGTCCTGGGTGTTCATTGGAAGGACTGATGCTGAAGCTGAAACTCCAATACTTTGGCCACCTGATGTGAAGAACTGACTCATGCGAAAAGACCCTGATGCTGGGAGGGATTGGGGGCAGGAGGAGAAGGGGACAACAGAGGATGATATGGTTGGATGGCATCAGCGACTCAGTGGACGTGAGTTTGAGTAAACTCCGGGAGTTGGTGATGGACAGGGAAGCCTGATGTGCTGCAGTCCATGGGGTCTCAAAGACTCGGACACGACTGAGTGACTGAACTGAACTGAAGGGCAGTGGGAGGAAGGGGCAGACATCTGACATGTTTCCTGACACAGTTTTCTTGGGTAAAGTTTAGAGCCCAGTGCCTGATAAAATATGCATATGCAGGTCCATGCATGACAAACGCTCCCTCTGGATTTCACTTTGAAACCTAAATGCCATTCTTCCTTGAGTGCAGAGCCGTGTACCACCTTGAAGGGAGGAGGCTCAAA
Organism: Muntiacus reevesi; assembly: GCF_963930625.1. Classification (NCBI taxonomy): domain Eukaryota; kingdom Metazoa; phylum Chordata; class Mammalia; order Artiodactyla; family Cervidae; genus Muntiacus; species Muntiacus reevesi. The sequence continues at coordinate 172,531,795 of NC_089250.1, forward strand.
TCCCCACCAAATTAGCCAGCGATTAGTCCTCACAGATGGTTCTCAAAGGAGTCTTTGTTTATTCATGAAGACTTCACGCACCGTGTGCTCAGTAGTTATAAAATATTCACTGACACCACGGAGGTGTCTCAGAGACACTGTGTAGTAAGAGACTTCCAGAGTCCTAGAGCATTAAATACATTAAATATTAAAGCTTGTGTTTCCAGTTTACAGCTGCCTTAAACATTAAGAAGACTGGAGAGCAAAGTTATTCTTGCAAGATGGTGTGTCATTTAGCAAAGGCATTTCAGGTCAGCCTTGCTGTTTGCTTTATTTGCCCAAAAATCAAGTTGGAAATTGTGGGACACCACGCATTCACCCCTTGAATTCTCCTCCCCTACCTCCAAACACAGGGCGCCTGGAGGAGCCCAGACAGAAGGGCCCCATCTGCCCGGGTGGGGCCCGCGTGCCTCTCCTCTCCTCAGACTCACCTGTGCGCCTGCGCCCACAGGAGCAGGATGCCCCTGGGCACCTGCTGGTACATCGGAGTGGCATCAGGTCACCCTGTGTGGCGCAGAGGTCTGCCGCTGCGTTGGCGAGTGTAGGTGAGGGTAACACAGGGCGCGGGGGCACCTCCCACAGGGCGAGGGTAGGGGGAGGAGGGGAGGAGGGAGGGGTGGAGGAGGAAGGGGTGGAGGAGGGGAGGGGGTGGAGGAGGGGAGGGGGGAGGAGGGAAGGAGGGAGGGGTGGAGGAGGGGAGGGGTGGGGTGGAAGAGGGAGGGGTGGAGGGGGGAGAGGGGAGGGGTGGGGTGGGAGAGGGAGGGGTGAAGGGGGGAGGGGGAGGGGTGGGGTGGGAGAGGGAGGGGTGAAGGGGGGAGAGGGGAGGGGTGGGGTGGGAGAGGGAGGGGTGGAGGTGGGAGAGGGGAGGGGTGGATGGGGGAGGGGGAGGGGTGGAGGAGGGGAGGGGTGGAGGAGGGAGGGGTGGAGCGGTGGAGGGGGGAGAGGGGAGGGGTGGAAGAGGGAGGGGGAGGGGGGAGGTGGGGGAGGGGAGGGATGGGGTGGAGGAGGGGAGGGGTGGAGGAGGGGATGGGGAGGGTTGGAGGAGGGGAGGGGAGGACCTGGTCACAGCCAGAGCTCCAGCTTCTGAGGGAGGGAAGACCCTGCTCCTGGGAACATCTGACCTGCCATCTGTGCCTCACCCTGGAGCGTAAGGTTGTTCTGCGCTTTCTTCCCAAGCAAATAATTTAGAAACTTCTCTTTTTCCCTTTTTTTTCTCCCAGTACTCTTGAACTGGTTTCATAACACTGTAATTACGTGTTTCTTAAAGGTTCTCTAGAGCTTGTGAAACTGAACATTTTCTTTCTTTGGTGTGTGATGTGTGTATATGTTTCAGTGTGTATATGGTTTGTGTGGATACATACATGTGAATATATGTTTGGGCATCTATGGGTGTGTATGTACATGTGTATGGGTGCGCACATGTGAGGGTGTTGTAGGGCTTTGACAACACTCTCATTTGTGGTAACTGGCTCCTCCTGACTCAGTTTGTTAATTTATATTTTCCTAGAAAAACATTCATTTCACCCAAATTGTAATATGCGTGCAGTTGAACAAAGTCATTTATGGTTGTTTTCCATTTGCTCTGTGTCTGGGGCTATTTTCTACTTCTGATTTCCTAATTTTGTGTGTCTCTCTTTTTCTTGATTGTTAGCTAGCTTATTTTTTATTTTATTCTTTTCCTTCTTTAAAGAACCAACTTTTGAATTTATTTATTGGTCCGATCATTTTCTGTTTTTTAAGTCATTTCTTTTTTAGTTTTTATCTCATTCTTCTGTCTGCTTAACTTTGCTGTATTTTTAGTTCTTGAATTGGGTGCAAGAGTTATTATTTTCACCTTTTCTTGTTAATTAATATAGGTAAAAAAGGGTGAATTTCCATCTGGGCACTCTATTAGCTGTATCCCATGATTTCTGACATGCAGTGTAGAAGCCTGATCCTCTACTAGCTGGTGGGGAGTAGGGTGCCCGTTGGCCCATTGCCGGGGAGACTGGTGCATGCCCGTGAGGTCTGAGGCTGGAGGACCTGGGATCCCGCTGACGGGCAGGGACAGTGACTCAGGTTCCACGTCAGATCTGCAGCTGGTGCGCGTCACACGGGACAGAGACAGCATCGCCTGAGGTCACTTCTCTGCCCGCCCGCCGTGGCCTTTCCAGAGGGTGACCCCCGGCCTCCCAGCTCTGAGCCCCCAGAGCTGCGCCTGCCGCGCAGACAGGCGAGGGCAGAGCTGGGTGTGGAGTCGGCGCCCTCAGCTGCCTGCTCTCCCGAGTCGGGCGCGTTTTCTCAAGCGGCGCGGCCTCCCAGCATCGCCTCCTAGACTTCCGTCCCGAAGCTGTCTTTCTGCGGCTCAGTAGTTTCTTGCGGAAGTTGGAGGTTTTTGCTTCCTGCCGCTTTAGCTCCTGTGTGAGCAGAGAGCGCCGGCCGGGCGGCAGCTGCCCTGCGTTCCCGAGGCTCCCTGTCCTCGAGACTGCCCGCGGCGCCCAGCACGTCAGCCCGAGCACGTGTCGGGCAGAAGCTGTAACGTCGCTGCAGCCTCCCCTTTGGAACACGGTGCGCTCGGGTTCTGCCGGGTCTCCGCGCGCCCCGGGCTTCCCTGCCTTCGCTGCGTCTGGTCCTACACCACGTGCGCCGGGTGTTGGCGGCCTGCCGTCCGCACCGTGGGTCGCCCCTCTGTCGTCTGGCTCCGTCTTCTCCTGGAGTCCAGCCGCCTTGACGCGGCCTGGAGGTGCTCACTCGCGCACACGTGGTCGCATCGCTGCTGCGGGACTTCGTGGTATAGGTCCGGGTGTTATAAACACGGTTACCACGCACTCACTGCCGCTGTGCCTCGGACGAGTGTTTTCATCTCTGGGGCAAAAGCTGAGCAGCGGGAGGCCGAGGTCTAGGGCGGGTGTACACTCGCTTCACGAAAACTGCAAACTCTTTCCCAAAAGACTGCACCACTTCTCATGTCCACCAAGGCTGGAGGATGCCTGGTCCCCGGAATTCCCTGGATATTGGGCGGCCCTTGGTGCTACTGTCTGTGGTTTTAACTGTTCTCGCAGGTGTGAAATGGCATTTCCTCGTGGTTTGAGCTTGCGTTTCCTTAGTGATGAATGACGTGGACCACACTTCCTATGCTTTTGGGCCTTTGTGTGTCTGACTGTATGTCTGACTCTTTGACCTTGGCTTCCTCGAGAGCTGCTCCTCGCACCCAGGGTTTTGGGTCGTTAGCGCAGAACTGCTGACACAGTGGAGGAGCCGTAACTTTCTGCGGCTGTGGTTACTCTCCCCGTCCCAGAACTAACTTTGCATGTTGATTTTTCCTTTGATTTTTTTTCTTGATTCAATTATCAGTTGCTTTAGAGATTTCGTTGTTGTTATTACCTTGCTTTTTTTTTTAAAAAAAGAAAGGTACAGCAATAGTGACCCAGCCGGCTCCGTGGGCCCTGCACAGACCGCAGCCCACCAGGACAGTCATCGGAGGGAAGAGGCTGGTGTCCGGGCTCAGGGAGGGGCCAGGCCCCTACGCTGCTCTGGCCACCTGTGCTCACACTGCTCACAGCCGTGGCCACCTGCGCCCCCGGGAGTGGTCACTCCGGTCTGGGTAGCCAGGATTTGGGAGGGACTGGCAGCCTGCCTCGCCCCCATCACCAGCCAGTGGGGCCCAGGCAGCCTCAGCCCAGGAACCAGGGGGCACAGGTGCCTCCTTTCTCTGGCCCCTAGACGTGGCCGTCACCACAGAACCCAGGTGGGCACAGAGGGCGGGTCCTGGGGTGATGAAGCGGGTTCAGGTCACCGGGGTTTGGAGGAGACCTAAAGGCAAGCGTGGGGGTGAAAGGCCTCCCAGTGGGAGGGGCTTGGGGACCCCGGGAGGCTGCGCCCTCGAGATGAGTTGGGGAGCCCGTGACCTTCCTGGTGGGTCAGAGCTGGATGGGGGAAGGTGACAGTCCTGGCGGGTTTGGTCTGGACACTGAGATTGTGGGTCAGAGTTGAGCCTCAGGTGTGATCTGGCCGATCAGATCTGGTTTTTTATAAATCTGGCCCCGCAGTTTCTGGGCTCCCTGGAGATTCCCATCCTCAGACGGGTGGGGCCTGGGGCTCCTGTTCACGTGCTCCGCACCCTGATCCGGCAGCGCCTCCAGGAGATCACACGTCCTCTGCTTCTGGCCGAGCCCATTCCTCAAAGGTCCCACAGGGTCATCCTTACCCCTGACCTGCCCCCGGCCAGCCAGCTGCCCGCAGTCCTGGGCCAGGGCCATTGGCTGCATCTTTTCCCAAGAAGGAACCATGTGGCCAGTCCGAGCATGGAGCCTGCTGCTCAGGGGAGACTCTGGTGCCTGTGAGGCCTGACCTCTCCTTTCCAGAGCCCGGCCCTCCCCCTCTTTGTCCCCCTTACCCCCGCTGTGCCCCTCCCCCCTCTGTCCCCCACCCCCGCTGTCCCCCATGTCCCCCTCCCCCCTCCCATCCCCCTTCTGTCCCCCTCCCCCTTCTGTCCCCCACCCCCTCCCCGTCCCCCCTCCCCCTCTGTCTCCCATGTCCCCCCTCCCTCTCTGCCCCTCCCCCCTCTGTCCCCCACCCCCTCCCCATCCCCCCCATCTGCCATGTCCCCCCTCCTCTGCCCCCTCCCCTTTTTGCCCCCTCCCCCTTCTGTCCCCCACCCCCTCCCCCGTCCCCCCTCCCCCTCTGTCTCCCATGTCCCCCCTCCCTCTGTGCCCCTCCCCCCTCTGTCCCCCACCCCCTCCCCATCCCCCCCGTCTGCCATGTCCCCCCTCCTCTGCCCCCTCCCCCTTTTGCCCCCTCCCCCTTCTGTCCCCCTCCCCCTTCTGTCCCCCACCCCCTCCCTGTCCCCCCTCCCCGTCTGTCTCCCATGTCCCCCCTCCTCTGCCCCCTCCCCCTTCTGTCCCCTCCCCCTTCTGTCCCCCACCCCCTCCTCTCCCCCTTTTGCCCCCTCCCCTTCTATCCCCCTCCCCCTCCCCATCCCCCCTCCCCCCGTCTCCCATGTCCCCCCTCCTCTGTCCCCCTCCCCCTTCTGTCCCCCTCCCCCTTCTGTCCCCCTCCCCCTTCTGTCCCCCTCCCCCGTCCCCCCTCCCCCTCTGTCCCCTCCCCCCCCCATGTACCCTGTCCTCTGGCCTGTCCCTGTCCTGGGGTCTGCCTCCCTGATGCCACCTGTGCAGACTTAACATGAGAGGGAGGTCTTGTGTCTCCAGTCCTCTATCTTGATCTAGAACTGAGTTGGCAGACTCAGCAAAAATCAGACATACACAGGAGGACACCCAATTACACTGGAATTTCATATGAAAAGTTCATTTTTTATATAAATATGTCTCATAAAATACTGCACTGACCAAATAGTGCATGACTTAGGTATGTACTAAAAAATAGTATTTGTTGTTTACTAAAATTCAAAATTAATGAGACATCTTATGTTTTACCTGGCAGCCTTACCCAGAAACTTCAAACTGAGAATTTTACATTCAGCCAAACTACCACCCAAATTGCTGCAAAAACTCAGGAAATGTGGCCCTAAGAGCCCTTCCTGAAGGCCCCAGGAGAAGTCTCCAGTCATGGGAGGCTGGCGGGGTAGGGGTGTCTCGCCCAGAGCAGGGGCCTGGGCTCCTCTGCGGGCGCCTCTGGGGCTTAGGGCCGCGGGATGGAGGTGAGTGCTGAGGAGTTACAGAGAAGTCATTTCAGAGGAGAGTTGTGAAGGGAGGGGAGGGAGAGAAGGCAGAAACGTGCTTTTAAAAACTCATGTAAAATTGATGTATCTAGAAGCATGTTTAAATGTGTAGAAAGACCCTTGGTAAATTAAGGAAGATGTTACTCATGACGTTTGGCTGGTGGGTCGATGGCGTGGAATACACCCGGAACAGCGCGGTCACACAGGAACCAGGAGACCGTCCCCGGCAGCACGCCCTCCTCCGCGTCAGGAGGAGCCCTCGGCACCAAGGTGGGCCCGTCACGGGTGATGTGCCGAAACAAGGAGACAAAAAATAATAAAACAGACAGCTTTGCATAAAATGTTAGAATATAAATAAATTAAAGACATGAATGAAATAAAACAGAAGCAAATATAAATATATAATAAGACCAATTTAATATCAAGAGAAATAAAGAGACCAAACCCTCCAATTGAATGAAAAAGACTCAAATTGGAGCACAAAGCAAAGCTAGTTGCTCGCTGTTGAAAGCAGCACACAGTTAGGGGGCCTGGGAAGGCTGAACAGAAAAGCCGAGACACAGGCCGGAGAGGAAAGGCCGGAGACAGAGCCGGAGAAGGAGGAGGACGCGGAGACAGCATCCGGGACCAGCCAAGCTCAGCATCAAATCTGAAAAGGCCGATTGAGAGAGAAGAGAAACATTAATATGGGAGACTTTAATTCTGCCTCAGTTAAGGGCAGATCAAGCAGACAAATGTAAGATTTTATATATTAATGAGTCCTCAGATTCAGATATCTAGCTGTAATATATATATCCTGCTGAAAACAGAGAATCAACTTTTTTTTTCAAGTACCCAGGGAACATTCAATTATTGATCATGAATTGGGTTACCAAAAATCCCTCAATATAGTCTCCCGAAGTAGAAACAGTAGAGACAGCTGTCTGATCATAAGACAAAACACATCTAGAATTCAGCCATTCTAGGGGCTTCCCAGCTGGCACTATAAAGAGCCCATCTGCCAATGCAGCAGATGTAGGAGATGCAGGTTCCATCCTTGGGTCGGGAAGGTCCCCTGGAGGAGGAAATGGCCACCCACTCCAGTGTGCTTGCCTGGGAATCCCATGGACAGACAAGCCTGGGGGTCCATGGGGTCTCAAAGAGTCGGACACAACTGAAGCGACTTAGCATGCACACATACTTTAAACAATTGTCAGATTCAAGAAGAAATCACAACTTATATCTATTAAATAGAGTATTTCAAAACAACCAGAGGGGAGGTTGTGTACCCTCTTGCCAAAGACAGTGCTTAAAAGTAAAATAAATGCTTGTGATTATAAACCAAGCATAATATTAGCCTTCCAACCCACGTTTTAGAAAAGAATGACCTAGGAAAAATGCAAGGAAATAATTAAGATAATAATAGACAATAATTAGAAAACAGAAGAACCAAAGCAGTGATAGCTAAATTCAACACATCACTAGCCTGTCACTAATTAAGAAAAATTGAGGAAGCACAAATACACAAAATAATAAATGAAGGATAAACCACATAGAGATTTAAAATTTTAAATCCTAAGAGAGTACTTTGCTTTATGGATGTTTTTGTAGAAAAATGTAAAGTATACAATCTATCCCAGAAGAGAGAAGATGTCTCAATGGACAAGTTGTTGTAGAGGAAATAGTGGAAGCTATTAAAGAACTATCCACCCCTAAAATCAGCCAATTTCACAGGGACAGTATGCAAAACCTTCTAGGAAAGCGTAACTCTGTCACTGCTTCCAGAAGATTGGAAAAAAAGAGAAGGAACTGCTATATTCTTGGATAGAAAGATTCAGTATTACAAAGATGCTAACTGCTTTAAACAGAATCAATAATTAATGCTATTTAAACAGTTTCAGAGTACAGAAGAAGGAAAGCTTACAGACAATATTTATGAAGGCAGAACAATATTGATATTCAATTTCGACAAAGGGAGAACAAATCTAAGAACTACAAACGAGTCTTGTTTATGAATGTCAATGTAAAAATCTTAAATAAAATATTAGTAGAATGCAGTAACACATAAAGAATACTGAATCGTGAGCTGGTAGGATCATCCTAGGAATTCAGTGATGGTTTAACGCTGGGAAATCTATTCTTCTCAATCAGCATGTTACCAGCTCAAACAGAAAAAAATATAACTATTTCCATAGATGTGTAAACGGCATCCCTAAATAAATTATGTAGAAATGAGCATTTTCCAAGATCCTGCTTGATATGTGAGTGAAAGTCACTCAGTCGTGTCCTATGAACTATACAGTCCATGGAATTCTCCAGGCCAGAATACTGGTGTGGGTAGCCTTTGCCTTCTCCAGGTAGCCGTTCCCTTCTCCAGCGGATCTTCCCAACCCAGGGACTGAACCCAGGTTGCCTGCATTGCAGGTGGATTCTTCACCAACTGAGCTATCAGGGAAGCATCCTGCTTAATGGGGGATATTACAGTGATTAAGGAAGAACACGACAGAGTTCTACACCACCTTGACGTAATTTGTCAAAAGGAAGGAAGAAGTGGTCAAAATGAGAAAAAAGGTAAAAATCACTGCTCTTTCAGAGTGGCATGGTTTTATACCTGCACACTACAGGGACACTGTTAGAAATAAGAGGGTTCCACAAAGCCAGCTGCAAAGTTGATTGTAACAATCCATAGACTTCCTATTAGAAAACGGCCAGTTAGGAGAAAATGGGGAAATGACCCGGTCTACAGTAAGCACAGTAACAACAATAACATAGATGGAACGTTATCTGTTACATTTTATGCATTTACGTCTGTGTTGCATTAGATAGATGAACGAGGGAAGACATTCCCAAAGAAAACTTTACATGCTGTGTGTGCCCAGACCCTCAGTCGTGTCCGACTCTATGTGACCCCAGGGACTGTGGCCCGCCAGGCTCCTCTGTCCATGGGGATTCTCCAGGCAGGAAGGCTGTCATTTCTTCCTCCAGGGATTTCCCGACCCAGGGATCAAACCCACATCTCTTTACTTCTCTGTCTCCTGCATTGGCAGGCGGATTCTTTACCACCTGGGTCAGGAAGGGCATGGGCTTCCACCTGGGGAAGGGAACAGCCACCCACTCCAATATTCTTGCCTGGAGAATTCTGTGGACAGAGGAGCCTGGTGGGCTACAGTCCATGGGGTCGCAAAGAGTCGGACACGACTGGGTAACTAACACTTGCTTACCTAGGCCCGCCGAGGAAGCCCTTAAATGCCGCTGAAGATCCGAAGGCTGGAAATAAACAAAGAACTGCCGTATTCTTGGATGGAAAGACCCAGTATCACAAAGATATCAATCCTCCCCGAAGTAACTGAAGAGCTTCCAGGTGGCTTAGACGGTAAAGAATCCGACTGCCAACGCAGGAGACTCGGGTTCCATCCGTGGGTCGGGAGGATCCCCTGGAGTAGGAAAACTGATGAGTTAGGTTGTAAAGAAAGTAAAGTCATTCAGTCGTGTCCAACTCTTTGCGACCCCATGGACTGTAGCCTACCAGGCTTCTCTGTCCATGGGATTTTCCAAGCAAGAGTACTGGAGTGGGTTGACATTTCCTTCTCCAGGAGATCTTCCCAACCCAGGGATTGAACCTGGGTCTCCTGCATTGTAGGCAGACGCTTTACCGTCTAAGCCACCAGGGAATTACGAGTTAGGTTGTAAGTCACGGGTAACTCCAGTAATAATGTCAACAGGGAGGGGTGTGTGCGCATGTTTAAGAGCTGGCCAAGTGCACTCAGTTTTATTCTGGAAACCGACGGTTGACTCCTGGCAGCAGGGCTGGGGGCGGTGTTTGGACTCACGTGCAGGACGGTGGCCCGGCCGGGGGAGGCGGGAGGTGGCGGCTTCCACCAGGCCCCTCCGACCACTCGGGGAGGTGGAAGCTGTGGCCCGCGCCCCACAGCTGCACCGGCCCAAGGCCTGCCTCGCCGCCCTGTCCTCTGAGGACGGCCGAAGTGCACTCATGTGACAGACGGCTCTCTGGCGTCACCTTCAGTACCCGTGTCTTTCTTCAGTGAATTGGGGGATGAAACCAACTCTGGCCTTAGTTTTGAACAAACGGCATCAAGAGGGGCAGGGAGAGGGCGGCCGGGCCCCCGATGGCCCAGGCGTGGCCGTCTGAGGGTCCCTCATTATTCACTGAAATATTCACCGGAGGTTGAAAAATGCAGCGTCAGTGGTTTCCTGCGTTCCATTATTGATGAGGAGCGTGGCTTTTCTCCTGGTGAGGCGCTCCCAATCTTTTTCAAGAAAAAAAGTAGAGCAGCAGCCCTCTGTCCTGAGACTGAAATTAAAATTTAAACGACCTCCCTCCGAAAGTGGAGACTGAATGAAGTGTGTGGATGCCGGCGACTGAAAGGGGGAAATACAAGCGCTTTTTGTTACTCGTTTTGTCTGTGTCAGTTTTGTTCAGGCCACTCTCCCGAGGGACTCAGCCCCACTGGCTTCTGCGGACGCCTGTTCAAGTGGTCCGTCCTTCCCTCTGCCCTGTCGGGGGTGTCCTGGGTCCTCAGGGGTTTGGGGGGCAGGGAGGAGGCCGGGTTCCACTTCCTGGGCATGAAGTCGCCTCTGAATGGACGTGGCCCCAAGGCTTCCCCCTCATTCTTCCCCGTGTGCGGTGACTCCGGGAACATCCCAGAGCCTCAGGTCAGAAGGGAGATGGGCTGGGGGGACGGGTGTCCACGCGTCGGCCTCCCGGGGCCACCCACAGACCAGCACAAGCTGACGGCCTCCCGGGGCCACCCGCAGACCAGCACAAGCTGACGGCCTCCCGGGCAGAAGTGCACACGAGGCGCTGACCCCACTAAGGCTCCAGGAGGCTCCTTCCCGCCTCCCCCAGCCCCCGGGGCCCCGGGCATCCCTGCCCGGTGACCACATCCCTCCTGCCTCCCCCGTCGTCACGGGACGCCCGCCCCACCTCATCGCTGTCCCAGATCCCCCTCCCTTTACTCTCAGGAGGACGCCAGTGGCTGGATTTAGGGTCCACCCTAAACCCTGTACGATCTTATCTCCAGGCCGTGAATCGCATTTGTCATGTCCATAAAGTCACGTCCACGGGGACCAGGGGCCAGGACGCGGACACTCCTTCTTTGGGACAACATTCAACCAGCCGCACAGCGATCCCACGTTTGGGGGAAGGAGAGCTTTGGAGTGGCCGAGGTCCTAATTCAAGTTTATTTCACGATTTTAGTAAAAGAGCTCCCAAACCTGCAAGGATTCACTGTGTGAGGCGTGGGGGCTCCGCACCCCCTCCAGCAACCCTGTGGCACTGTGGGTGACTTTCTGTCCATCTCCGTTCCTGCTGGGTTCCCTGGAAACCGGCCCCCAGCCTCGGGGATCTTCCCAGAGTCACCTCGTCACATAAATCAACATAAACTCCCAGAAGCGGGGCTGCTGGGTCGCATGCACCCTGCTTTCAGTTTGTTGAGGCATTTCCACAATGTTTCCACAGAGGCTGCACCGGTTTACATTCCATGTTCCCATGTTAAGGTGGCTCAGATGGTGAAGAGTCTGCCTGCAGTGCAGGAGACCCAGGTTCAATCCCTGGGTCGGGAAGACCCCCTGGAGGAGGAAATGGCAACCCACTCCAGTATTCTTGCCTGGAAAATTCCATGGACAGAGAGGCCTGGCGGGCTACAGTCCATGGATGGCAAAGAGTTGGATGAGTGAGCAAATAACATTTTAACAAACTTTCCCAAATCAAATTTGAAATGGAGTCTCTTTGGCCTCAAATTATCTTTGGGATTTTCCAGAGTGTCTGGAAAATCTCAGATTTGTTCTTTCTCCTTACAGAGAGGATGTTGAACTAATGAGGTTGATTTGATCTGTTAACTGACAAGGAGAACATTGTCCAGTAGAAACAATGATTAATAACCTTCTTTAAGTTATATTGGCATGGAGTGAAAAAGTGAAAATCAAAGTGTTGGTCGCTCAGTCGTGTCCGACTCTTTGCGACCCCACGGACGGTAGCCCGCCAGGCTCCTGCTCTGTTCATGGGATTCTCTAGGATACTGACTATAATGGAATGTTCCTCAGCACCTTGACGTCATTTGACAAAAGGAAGGAATAAGAGGTGCCAACATGAGGAAAGAGGTAAAAATCACTGGTATTTCAGGGTGGTGTGGGTCCACACCTGCACACTCCAGGGACACAGTTACAAATAAGGGGGCTCCACCAGGCCAGCCGCAGAGCTGATTGTAACGATCCACAGACTTTCTATTAAAAAATGGCCAGTCAGGAGGAAATGGGGAAATCACCCTGTCTACAGTAAGCACGGTGGCAGCAATAACATAGATCAGATGCCCAGGAATAAACCTCACATGAAAGAAGGGCAAAATTCCCAAAGAAAGCTTTAGGTGATATGTGTGGCCAGACACTCGATCATGTCCATCTCTTTTCAACCCATGGACTATAGCCCGCCAGGCTCCTCACTCCATGGGATTTCCCAGGCAGAAAAACTGGAGTGGGTTGTTATTTCCTTCTCTAGGGGATCCTGCCGTCCCAGTGACTGAACCTGGGTCTCCTGCATTGTAGGCAGATTATTTACCATCTGAGCCACTGTTACTAATATTCCGAAGGAATATACAGAATTCCTAAAAACTTGTTAATGTCCTTATTGTCCATGTAATCAGTCATATTTCCAATTATTATTTAAAAATATTAAGTATGTCACAGAAATAGCCACATTTACTTGCCAATCACATCATTTTCTTCACAGTGAACTCTCACTAGATCCTTAACCACCCTGCTTTTACAGCTTTTGTTGTTCACAGTTACTATTTTACTCTCGTTTTTTCTCTGAAAGTGTTTCTAATCAGCAGCAGGAAACAGCGCTTCATCCGCAAGGCTATTCACAAAGAATTCTGACAAGTCCTGTAGAATACAGGCTTCTAGTAACTTTACAGGTCATACCTTTGAACTTAGAATTGCTAAAGCTCTTAAGGGGAAGCTGATTCATAAGACAGCCGGCCTCAGATTGAGCAAAACAGGAATTGATTGCCTGGAACTTCCCTGGTGGTGCAGTGACAGACTTCGGGCTCCCACGGTGGGGGTGGGGGTGGCGGCGTGTTCGATCCCTGGTCAGGGAACTCGATTGTCCGCACCACAGCTAGGAGTACACGCGCCGCAGCTAAAGCACCCACCTGCCGCAACGAAGGCCCGATGCAGCCAAATATTTTTTAAAGAGGAATTAGTTGAATGAACTGATAAGGATGATTATAATTTTTATCACTTTTTCTTTGACACATTGTTGGGTCTTTGATGTGTAGTCCTCCAGATCTGCGGCATCTCTTTTTTTTTTTTTGTCTGTAACTTACAGCAATTTGGTAAAGCATACTTTTGTATAAAAAGCAATGAGACATCTCTCTCCCTACCTGCATGCTCAGTCTCTCGGTTGTGTCTGAGTCTCTGCTGCCCCATGGACCGTAGATCGCCAGGCTCCAATGTCCATGGGATTCTCCAGGCAAGAACACTGGAGTGGGTTGTCCTTTCCTCCTCCAGGGGACTTTCCCAACCCAGGGATGGATCCTGCGTTGGCAGGCAGATTCTCTACCACTGAGCCACCGGGGAACCCCTCCCCGCCTGATCCTTCCGGAATTCAGAAACTCTTACTGAATATTCTTATGTTCATGGCAATATAGAGATTTATATAAATTAAATAAAAATTTGTTCTCCTTATAATAAAGGACACAATTGGGTGGGTTCTTGCCTTGGTTTCCTAACTTGGACAGGTTTTTATTTTTCTGTGTTTTATTTTTCTGGCTGCACTGCACGACATGAAGGGTCTTAAGTTCCCCAACCAGGGATGAAACCTGTACCACCCGCAATGGAATCGAGGAGTCTCATCCCCTGGGCCGCCAGGGGAGTCCCTGGAGAGGCTTTTAATTGTCTGATCTGAGATTTCTCATCACTGCCTTCACAGCCCCAGTAGCGCTCCTTGGTGCTACTAAAGCTCCTGTCGAGTTGAGGTCATGCAAAGAATCACTGTTCTTGCTGCACTTGTATCAATAATTGGGCCAAGTTCAATGAGACGAGACCTATTTTGCAAACAAATTAGTCTCACTGTGATTATCCTTGGTGAAAATGGGTTCTGGTTTTGCTGAAAACTGTGTTTCAGTAGAAAACAGTTGTATGCCTGTTACCAGACCCAGTCCACTGGCTGTCTCCGAGGTTTTGTCATCTCCCTGCAAACTGGACCAAACCCCAAATCCCAAATGTTTCCCCAAATGTCTGCCCATGGCTCTCCAAACCACTGTTCGCAGCTTCCCTTCCACATTTCCGGCTTGGAGTCGCTGAAAACCTGACCGCCCCTCTCCACACGTGGGAGCTGACACCGTGAGGTAAGCCTCCCACCTACTCTGGGCGGCCCTCTCAGGGTGTGAGGACCGCCGTGATTCTGCTGGAGACGGCGAGCTGCAGCAGGAGAACCCGCCGGGGGCCACGGCCATCCCACCGTGGAGCGGGGCTTGGAGCTCAGACACAGGAGGTCTGCCAGGGGCCACGTCCATCCCGCCGTGGAGCAGGGCTTGGAGCTCAGACACAGGAGAACCTGCCGGGGGCCACGTCCATCCCACCGTGGAGCGGGGTTTGGAGCTCAGACGCAGGAGGTCTGCCGGGGCCACGTCCATCCCGCCGTGGAGCGGGGCTTTGAGCTCAGACGCAGGAGGTCTGCCAGGGGCCACGTCCATCCCGCCGTGGAGCAGGGCTTGGAGCTCAGACACAGGAGAACCTGCCGGGGGCCACGTCCATCCCGCCGTGGAGCAGGGCTTGGAGCTCAGACACAGGAGAACCTGCCGGGGGCCACGTCCATCCCACCGTGGAGCGGGGTTTGGAGCTCAGACGCAGGAGGTCTGCCGGGGCCACGTCCATCCCGCCGTGGAGCGGGGCTTTGAGCTCAGACGCAGGAGGTCTGCCAGGGGCCACGTCCATCCCGCCGTGGAGCGGGGCTTCGAGTTCAGATGCAGGAGGTCTGCCACCTGCCACTCTCAGACCGGGAAACCGGGTTTGTGATCAGTCCAGTGACTGAGCTTTGCTCCTCCTCTGTTTCCACAGAAGCGCTCTCGTCACTCCCTGACCCCGACACCAGACAGAGGCGCCGCTCATCAGGAGCCCGGCGCATCCCTGCCTCCCGAGGAGACGCCCTGCCAGTCTTTGTCCTGAGTGATCACGACTCGGTCCGCTGTCAGGCACGGACGCAGGATTCAAAGCCTCTTCCCCTCAGGCCCCCAAAGCTCTGTGCCCCAGCGCCCTCCAGAAGACCAGGCGCCCCATAGAGGAGAAGCCGAAGGAAACATCCTTTACTGGAGGAAACATCAAGAAAAACTGTACTTGAACTTTGTTGGAAGGGACCTGACTACTGCATACTCTACAATTACAGTAAAAATCAGCCTCGGACAGTTCACTAGCCAAACAGAAAACAGTATATGTCAATTCATCACGTGCCTGTGTCAACAGCTCAGAAAAAATGGAACTGCAGTTACTTGGCTTGGAAAAGTCAAACCTGAATCTTACCATAATTTGAACAATTAGCATAATTAATTATTCGGTTGATTGATTACAATAATTGGTTAATTTGGGGCCTATGGAGCATGGCCTCGGTATTACCCTGCCAGGCTTCTTGGGTTTGTAAATTTATGTTTTTCATCAAGCTTAAGAAATTTGACCTTTGTGTCTTCAAATTTTTTCTGCCCCAGTGTCTTTCTGCTCGACTTCTGAGGCTCCAATAAGCTGTATGTTAAGCCACTTGATATTGTTATGCTCTGTTCATTTATGAAAATCATTTTCTCTTTATTTTCAGGTTGAGTGGTTTCTGTTGCTCCAGTGACGTGTTTTGGCGGGGGAGCTGGGTACACAAGGCTGTGGGCTGGGCTGGGCTGGACTCAGGGGTACCAGTGTCTCGGTGGGGACCAAGCCCGTCCCGTGGCGGGTCGTGGCCTGTTTCAGCTGCCATCTGGGGTCAAGACTCTGCGACTGAAGCACCGGGTGCAAGCCCTGCGCATCTGTCCTGGCCCTGAAGGGGCGCTGACTGGGACCTGCGCGTCTGCTGCCCCTGACACCTTCAGGCACAGCCCCTCGCTGGGCCCCAGCCCGCCGGACGCCCAGCTCCTCCGTCAGGGATGGAGGCCCAGACCCCTGCAGGCCATCACCTCAGCGGGGCCGCACCAGCTGGGATACCAAGGGCCAGAAGCCCACTGGTGCCAGAGGCTTTCCCCAACTTCAGAGAAGCGGCCCCACCAGGAATCGCCCGGCTCCATTCACAGGCTCCCCTCCCCGGGAGCAGCCGGGCGGGCCCAGCTGGCCGGGACAGAGCTCTCCCCGCGAGTCAGGGGCGTCACAGGCAGCCCTCTGGGTGGCCAGAGGTGACCCCACCTCCGGGGGACCCCGACTGTCGCCAGTAGAGTGACCCCACCCCCGGGGGGCAGCCCAGTCCCAGCCTGTGCGGGGCCAGGCCTGGAGGCGCCTCCCTCGCTCTCTCCCTGTCTCTCCCCTCCCCGCCCCCCTCTCCTCTCCAAGGTTCACCGTAACTTAGTGAACACACGGGTCTGCGTTACGTAAGCCCCTCTGCAGCCTGAGCGGACACATTTAAAAATAAGACTTGTCAGGTGCTACCACGCTCCGAGGGTTGTCATCTCAGCCCCTTAGAGCCACCCAGGCTGTGACCAAACCGCTCCGGGAAGGACAGGACCCCCGGCCGCTGGCTCCCCCGCCTGCCTCTGTCCTCGGCCTCTGGGGAAGGGGAGGCGATGGAAGCACCGGCCGCAGACGAAACCTCATGCTGGAGAGTCGGGGCTTCGAGGGGTGTGGGCACAAGACCCAGGCCGGAAAGGTCAGGGGGCCGGCGGGGTCCAGCAAGGCCCCAGCAAGGCCCCGGACACAGGTGAGGCCGCTGCTCTAAGGCGGGTCTCGGGGGCGGGGAGACTTGCAGAGCCCGCATGTGCAGGAAGACAGGGCCCTCGTCCCGGCCCCCGCTGCCCCGCCCGCGGTGTGAGCGGGACCCTGTGGTCCTGACGTGCTGAGGCTCCGCGGGTGCAGCCCAGCCTGGCCCTGGGGCAGGGAAGGCCCCCACAACCCCAGGGCCACGCTGGTCCTGTGCGGATGGCCCTCAGGTGGAAGGGTCCCCTGAGGTCACCTGGCCTCCCCAAGCGCCCCCCGGGCCCTGAGCAAGGCTGGGCTGCCTGCAGAGGGAAACTACTGGCCTTTGAACATGACTAGAATGTTCCTGAGCTCCACTCCCGACAGAACTCTGGCCACGATTCTGTCCGCATGGTTCCTGGGGTCCTGTGGCTGGGTGATTCTCCCACGGGACCTGCTGCAGGTCCACGCGGCAGGCTCTGCCCGACGGGGAGCCTGGGGCCCTTCCCTCCGCTGGGCCCCCCACACTGGCAGCTCTGGCTGCTGGCACCCCATGGAGGTGTGCCTGCCTGCCTGCCCTGCCCTGGGGAAGAGATGTGAGCACCCAGCCTGTCTGCAGATCTCAGGACTCATGAACTCAGATGGATGCTCCTCGAGTGCCCTCATTCCTCAGGCCTCCGAGGGTACCAGGCACGTTCCTCATCGGGCGTACGCACAGGTAGGAGCGGCTGTCACAGCCCCAGCTGGCCCCAGGGTCTGAGGGCCTGGCTGCCTGCCGGCGTCCTCAGGCAGCCCCGGGACCGACGCCCACAGCCCCCGGGGCACGCTCTCCATGGCACTGCCTTCGGGCACAGTGTCATCCTTCATCTCGCTGGCTCGCGACCTAATAAAAAGCTGCGCATGAATATTTTATTCTGCACATGGCACTCATTTTATTTCTGCAGGAAGGAGAAATTTGGAAACAATAACTCCATTACCGGTGGGTGTCAGTCCCGCGGTGTCTGTGAGGGGCGTTGCTTTTGGACACCCCCTCGTCAGCTGCGCGGGGACCCGGAGCTGCGCGGGATCAGGCCCCCTTCCTGGACTCAGGGGAGCTTGGCCGGGCCCGGAGGCCTGTGAGCAGGTGGCGACTGGGAGGAGGAAGGGTCAGAGGTCACACAGGTTCTTCTCTGAGCCTCTCCCCCAGCCGTGGGACGGGGTGTCACCTGCTCCAGGAGGGAGTCATCTTCAGAAAGACTCCCGGGGGCTGAGCCTGCCGGCAGGGCTGGGTGAGGGGCCCTTGCTCAGAGAGGCCACGAGGTGGATACTGGCTGAGCAGGAAGGGTGGGCGCCACGGACCAGGATGCCGTGGGGGCAGGGCTGCAAGGGCCAGTCCTCGGCCTCGGAACACGGCCCCACCCGAGGGCCCGTGGGCCGGGGCAGTGCCACGCGGGATCATGTGGCCGTGAGCGAGGGTCCCGGCCGTGAGAGAGGGTCTCGGCCGTGAGCGAGGGTCCCGGCCTTGAGCGAGGGTCCCGGCCCTGAGTGAGGATCCCGGCTGTGAGCGAGGGTCTCAGCTGTGAGTGAGGGTCCCAGCCGTGAGAGAGGGTCTCAACTGTGAGCGAGGGTCCCAGCCGTGAGTGACGGTCCCGGCCGTGAGCAAGGGTCCCGGCCATGAGCGAGGGCCCCGGCCCTGAGAGAGGGTCCCGGCTGTGAGCGAGGGTCTCGCCTGTGAGAGAGGGTCTCAGCTGTGAGCGAGGGTCCCGCCCGTGAGCGAGGGTCTCAGCTGTGAGCGAGGGTCCCGCCTGTGAGCGAGGGTCTTGCCTGTGAGAGAGGGTCTCAGCTGTGAGCGAGGGTCCCGCCCGTGAGCGAGGGTCTCAGCTGTGAGCGAGGGCCCCGGCCGTGAGCGAGGGTCTCAGCTGTGAGCGAGGGTCCCGGCCGTGAGCGAGGGTCCCGCCCGTGAGCGAGGGTCTCAGCTGTGAGCGAGGGTCCCGCCTGTGAGCGAGGGTCTCAGCTGTGAGCCTCTGCAGGCCCCCGTGGCCTCTGCACCGCGGCCCACGGGCACTTCGGGCTCGAAGGGCAGAGTTCGCGCCAAGCGGGCAGGAAGGGGGCCTCGGGGGCCGGCGCCCCGTCACAGGGTGGGCTGGCCGACCGGAGGGGCCGGGACTGAGCTCCGGGCTAGACCCGGGCTTCGCCTTCCTCTGCTTCCCTGGAGGTCGGGGCTCGCTCGCTCTGCCGTCTCTGCGTCCGCTCGCGGGGTCGGGCCGGGCCGTGAGGCGGCAGCGCCGGCACCTTGGGGGCTGCGCCGGGACCCCGAGACCAGGGAGGCCGGCAGGGCGGGGGGCCGCGGGGCGGGAGCTTCTGTGCGCGCACGTGCCCACGCTCACGTTACACACACCTCACTTCACACGCACATGCCACACTCACAGCTTACACACTCAACGCCACACACCCACACTACACTCACACACCCAAACCTCACTCACTCATGCCTTACACACTCACACTGCACACACCCAAACCTCACACACTCACACTACTCACACCCAAACCTTACACACTCACACCTCACACACCCAAACCGTACACACTCATGCCTCACACACCCGAACCTTACACACTCACACTACTCACACCTCACACCCAAACCTTACACACTCACGCCTCACACACCCAAACCTTACACACACACTACTCACACCTCACACCCAAACCTTACACCCTCACGCATTACACACTCACACCTCACACACTCGCACCTTACACACTCACACTACACCCATACCTTACACACTCAACACCACACACTCAATCTTACACACCCACACTACACTCACACACCCAAACCTCACTCACTCATGCCTTACACACTCACACCACACACACCCAAACATCACACACTCACACTCCACACACCCAAACCTTACACACTCACACCGCACACACTCACACTACACACACCTCACACACCCAAACCTCACTCACTCATGCCTTACACACTCACACCTTACACACACACACCTCACACACCCAAACCGTACACACTCATGCCTCACACACCCGAACCTTACACACTCACACTACTCACACCTCACACCCAAACCTTACACACTCATGCCTTACACACCCAAAACTTACACACTCACGCCTTACACACTCACACCTCACACACCCAAACCTTACACACTCACACTTCACACACCCCACACACCCAAACCTTACACACTCACACCTTACACTACACACACCTCACACACCTAAATCTTACACACTCACGCCTTACACACTCACACTACACACATCTCACACACCCAAACCTTACACACTCGCACCTTACTCACACTATACACACCTCACACACCCAAATCTTACACACTCACACCTTACACACTTCACACACACAAGCCTTACACACTCACGCCTTACACATACTTCAGACACCCAAACCATACACACTCACGCCTTACACACTCACACCTCACACACCCAAACCTTACACACGCACGCCTTACACACTCACACCTCACACACCCAAACCTTACACACTCATGCCTTACACACTTACACTTCACACACCCAAATACAGAATCACGCCTTACACACCCACACTTCACGCACCCAAACCTTACACACCCAAACCTTACACACTCACACTACACTCACTTCACACACCCAAACCTTAAACACTCACGCCTTACACACACACACCACAGTCACACCTTACACACACTATAATCACACCATACACACCCACACCTTACACTCTCAAACTTACATGCTCGCACCTCACACACCTCACACACACTTCACAATTCATGCATCACATTGATGCCTTACACACTCACACCATGCTTCACACTCACACACCACACTCACACCTTACATAGTCACATCTTACACACTCATGCCTTACATGCCACACTCACACCATACACACCCATACCTTACACACTTACACACCTCACTTCACATTCACACACCATACTCACACCTTACACACTCACACACCACACACATCTCACACTCCCAAACCTTACGCACTCACACACCATGCTTCACTTACACACCATGCTCACACCTTACACATGCATGCCCTACACACTCATACACCACATCACACCTTACACACTCATACACCACACTTCACACTCACACCCCACATTCACATTACAAACTCACACCGTAAACATTCACACACCACACTCACACCTTACACACAGACAACACTCACACCACACAGGCCCACACCGTACACACTCACATGTCACACTGTACACACCCATACATTTCACACTCACACACCACACTTCACATTCACACACCATGCTCACACCTTACACACAACACACCCACACCTTACATGCCCACATGTTACTCACACATCACACCCATGCCCTACACACTCACACACACACCTCACACTCACATATCATACATTTCACACACACCACAGAGTTCAAACTCAAACACCATACTCACACTTTACACACTCATACACATGTCACACACACCACACTTCAGAGTCACACCCTACACACTCATATACCACACATCACACTCACATACCACACTCACAGTTTACACACCACACTCACAGCCTCACTCTCTAAATTTCTCCAAAGGGACTCAAGTCCCCCAGCGTCTGGTGGTGTGAATGCGAGGGGGCACAGGCGCAGCCCAGGGCAGAGGTACGGGGTCTGAGAGCAGCAGGTGCACCCCGAGGCCGAGGGCAGGTTGGGGTGGCCGGTGCCAGCGATGGTCAGAGGAAACAAGGGAGGTGCCCAGCGCAACGGCTTCAGAGCCCCGACCTATGCGCCGTGTGGGGTCCAGGCACGTGTGCACATGGCCTGGAGCTGAGGAGCCGGCTGGTGCCTCTCATGGTGATGGGTGGTCTGTACCATCTCCTGCAGAGGGAGCCGGGTGACACGTGACTTTCAGGCAGAACCCCTGAAGTAAAGAACCCAGAGAAGCCAGCATCAGCCAAAGTTGCTGATGTCCCCACGTCCCAGGCCCACAGGTTCAGAGTCTCTCCCGGTGTTCAAAGCAGTTTGGGCACAATTCAGCCCGAATTGCATAGAACAACCTCCAACTTCCCACCCCACATCCCACACCTGCCCCACATGGGGCTGGAGACAGGGCACCCCAGACACCTCCTCCCCACCCAACTGAGAGCAGCACAGACCAGGATCCGGGTGGACCTGGGGTGGACCAGGCAGTGTAGACCAGGATCCGGATGGACCTGGGGTGCACCAGGCAGTGTAGACCAGGATCCGGGTGGACCTGGGGTGCACCAGGCAGTGTAGACCAGGATCCGGGTGGACCTGGGGTGCACCAGGCAGTGTAGACCAGGATCCGGGTGGACCTGGGGTGCACCAGACAGTGTAGACCAGGATCCGGGTGGACCTGGGGTGCACCAGGCAGTGTAGACCAGGATCCGGGTGGACCTGGGGTGGACCAGGCAGTGTAGACCAGGATCCGGGTGGACCTTGGGTGGATGAGGCAGTGTAGACCAGGATCCGGGTGGACCTGGGGTTCACCAGGCAGTGTAGACCAGGATCCGGGTGGACGTTGGGTGGACCAGGCATTGCAGACCAGGATCCGGGTGGACCTGGGGTGGACGAGGCAGTGTAGGCCAGGATCCGGGTGGATCTGGGGTGGACCAGGCAGTGTAGACCAGGATCCGGGTGGACGTGGGGTGGACGAGGCAGTGTAGACCAGGATCCGGATGGACGTGGGGTGGACCAGGCAGTGTAGACAAGGATCCGGGTGGACCTGGGGTGCACCAGGCAGTGTAGACCAGGAGCCGGGTGGACCTGCGGTGGACAAGGCAGTGTAGACCAGGATACGGGTGGACCTGGGGTGGACCAGGCAGTGTAGATCAGGATCCGGGTGGACCAGGGGTGCACCAGGCAGTGTAGACCAGGATCCGGGTGGACGTGGGGTGCACCAGGCAGTGTAGACCAGGATCCGGGTGGACGTGGGGTGCACCAGGCAGTGTAGACGAGGATCCGGGTGGGCCTGGGGTGCACCAGGCAGTGTAGACCAGGATCCGTGTGGACCGTTGGTGGACCAGGGAGTGTAGACCAGGATCTGGGTGGACCTGGGGTGGACCAGGCAGTGTAGACCAGGATCCGGGTGGACGTGGGGCGGACCAGGCAGTGGAGACCAGTATCCGGGTGGACGTGGGGTGGACGAGGCAGTGTAGACCAGGATCCGGGTGGACTTGGGGTGTACTAGCCCGTGTAGACCAGGATCCGGGTGGACCTGGGGTGCACTAGGCAGTGTAGACCAGGATCCGGGTGGTGGTGGGGTGCACCAGGCAGTGTAGACCAGGATCCGGGGGGACCTGGGTGGACCAGGCAGTGTAGACCAGGATCCGGATGGACCTGGGGTGCACTAGGCAGTGTAGACCACGATCCAGGTGGACCTGGGGTGGACGAGGCAGTGTAGACCAGGATCCGGGTGGACCTGGGGTGGACCAGGCAATGTAGACCAGGATCCGGGTGGACCAGGGGTGGACCAGGCAGTGTAGACCAGGATCCGGGTGGACGTGGGGTGCACCAGGCAGTGTAGACCAGGATCCGGGTGGACCTGGGGTGCACTAGGAAGTGTAGACCAGGATTCGGGTGGACGTGGGGTGGACCAGGCAGTGTAGACCAGGATCCGGGTGGACCTGGGGTGGACGAGGCAGTGTAGGCCAGGATCCGGGTGGACGTGGGGTGGACGAGGCAGTGTAGACCAGGATCTGGCTGGACCTGGGGTGGACCAGGCAGTGTAGACCAGGATCCGGGTGGACGTGGGGTGGACGAGGCAGTGTAGACAAGGATCCGGGTGGACCTGGGGTGCACCAGGCAGTGTAGACCAGGATCCGGGTGGACCTGCGGTGGACGAGGCAGTGTAGACCAGGATACGGGTGGACCTGGGGTTCACCAGGCAGTGTAGACCAGGATCCGGGTGGACGTTGGGTGGACCAGGCATTGCAGACCAGGATCCGGGCGGACCTGGGGTGCACCAGGCAGTGTAGACCAGGATCCGGGTGGACCTGCGGTGGACGAGGCAGTGTAGGCCAGGATCCGGGTGGACCTGGGGTGGACCAGGCAGTGTAGACAAGGATCCGGGTGGACCAGGGGTGCACCAGGCAGTGTAGACCAGGATCCGGGTGGACGTGGGGTGCATCAGGCAGTGTAGACCAGGATCCGGGTGGACGTGGGGTGCACCAGGCAGTGTAGACCAGGATCCGGGTGGACGTGGGGTGCACCAGGCAGTGTAGACCAGGATCCGGGTGGATGTGGGGTGCACCAGGCAGTGTTGACCAGGATCCGGGTGGACCTGGGGTGGACCGGGCAGTGTAGACCAGGAGCTGGGTGGACGTGGGGTGCACCGGGCAGTGTAGACCAGGATCCGGGTGGACGTGGGATGCACCAGGCAGTGTAGACCAGGATCCGGGTGGACTTGGGGTGCACCAGGCAGTGTAGACCAGTATCCGGGTGGACCTGCGGTGGACAAGGCAGTGTAGACCAGGATACGGGTGGACCTGGGGTGGACCAGGCAGTGTAGATCAGGATCCGGTTGGACCAGGGGTGCACCAGGCAGTGTAGACCAGGATCCGGGTGTTCGTGGGGTGCACCAGGCAGTGTAGACCAGGATCCGGGTGGACGTGGAGTGCACCAGGCAGTGTAAACCAGGATCCGGGTGGACGTGGGGTGCACCAGGCAGTGTAGACCAGGATCCGGGTGGACGTTGGGTGCACCAGGCAGTGTAAACCAGGATCCGGGTGGACGTGGGGTGCACCAGGCAGTGTAGACCAGGATCCGGGTGGACGTGGAGTGCACCAGGCAGTGTAGACCAGGATACGGATGGACCTGGGGTGGACCGGGCAGTGTAGACCAGGAGCCGGGTGGACGTGGGGTGCACCGGGCAGCGTAGACGAGGATCCGGGTGGGCCTGGGGTGCACCAGGCAGTGTAGACCAGGATCCGTGTGGACCGTTGGTGGACCAGGCAGTGTAGACCAGGATCTGGGTGGACCTGGGGTGGACCAGGCAGTGTAGACCAGGATCCGGGTGGACGTGGGGCGGACCAGCCAGTGGAGACCAGGATCCGGGTGGACGTGGGGTGGACGAGGCAGTGTAGACCAGGATCCGGGTGGACCTGGGGTGCACTAGCCAGTGTAGACCAGGATCCGGGTGGACCTGGGGTGCACTAGGCAGTGTAGACCGGGATCCGGGTGGTGGTGGGGTGCACCAGGCAGTGTAGACCAGGATCCGGGTGGACCTGGGGTGGACCAGGCAGCGTAGACCAGGATCCGGGTGGACCTGCGGCGGACCAGGCAGTGTAGACCAGGATCCGGGGGACCTGGGGAGGACAAGGCAGTGTAGACCAGGATCCGGATGGACCTGGGGTGCACTAGGCAGTGTAGACCAATATCCAGGTGGACCTGGGTGGACGAGGCAGTGTAGACCAGGATCCGGATGGACCTGGGGTGGACCAGGCAATGTAGACCAGGATCTGGGTGGACCTCGGTGGACCAGGCAGTGTAGACCAGGATCCGGGTGGACGTGGGGTGCACCAGGCAGTGTAGACCAGGATCCGGGTGGACGTGGGGTGAACGAGGCAGTGTAGACCAGGATCCGGGTGGACCTGGCGTGGACGAGTCAGTGTAGACCAGGATCCGCATGGACCTGGGGTGCACCAGGCAGTGTAGACCAGGATCCGGGTGGACCTTTGGTGGAGCAGGCACGGTAGCCCAGGATCCGGGTGGATGTGGGGTGCACTCGGCAGTGTAGACCAGGATCCGGGTGGACCTGGGCTGCACTAGGAAGTGTAGACCAGGATCCGGGTGGACCTGTGGTGGACCAGGCAGTGTAGACCAGGATCCGGGTGGACCTGGGGTGGACGAGGCAGTGTAGACCAGGATCCGGGTGGACCTGGGGTGGACCAGGCAGTGTAGACCAGGATCCGGGTGGACCTGGGGTGCACCAGGCAGTGTAGACCAGGGTCCGGGTGGACCTGGGGTGGACCAGGCAGTGTAGACCAGGATCCGGGTGGACCTGGGGTGCACCAGGCAGTGTAGACCAGGATCCGGTTGGACGTGGGGTGGACGAGGCCGTGTAGACCAGGATCCGGGTGGACCTGGGGTGAACGAGGCAGTGTTGACCAGGATCCGGGTGGACCTGAGGTCTACGAGGTACTGTAGACCATGATCCGGGTGGACGTGGTGTGGACCAGGCAGTGTAGACCAGGATCCGGGTGGACGTGGCGTGGACGAGGCAGTGTAGACCAGGATCCGGGTGGACCTGGGGTGGACGAGGCAGTGTAGACCAGGATCCGGGTGGACCTGGGGTTCACCAGGCAGTGTAGACCAGGGTCCGGGTGGACCTGGGGTGGACCAGGCAGTGTAGACCAGGATCCGGGTGGACGTGGGGTGCACCAGGCAGTGTAGACCAGGACCCGGGTGGACATGGGGTGGACGAGGCAGTGTAGACCAGGATCCGGGTGGACCTGGGGTTGACCAGGCCGTGTAGACCAGGATCCGGGTGGACCTGGGGTGGACCAGGCAGTGTAGACCAGGATCCGGGTGGACCTGGGGTGGACGAGGCAGTGTAGACCAGGATCTGGGTGGACGTGTTCTGGACCAGGCAGTGTAGACCAGGATCCGGGTGGACCTGGGGTGGACGAGGCAGTGTTGACCAGGATCCGGGTGGACGTGTTCTGGACCAGGCAGTGTAGACCAGGATCCGGGTGGACGTGGGGTGGACGAGGCAGTGTAGACGAGGATCCGGGTGGGCCTGGGGTGCACCAGGCAGTGTAGACCAGGATCCGTGTGGACCGTTGGTGGACCAGGGAGTGTAGACCAGGATCTGGGTGGACCTGGGGTGGACCAGGCAGTGTAGACCAGGATCCGGGTGGACGTGGGGCGGACCAGGCAGTGGAGACCAGTATCCGGGTGGACGTGGGGTGGACGAGGCAGTGTAGACCAGGATCCGGGTGGACTTGGGGTGTACTAGCCCGTGTAGACCAGGATCCGGGTGGACCTGGGGTGCACTAGGCAGTGTAGACCAGGATCCGGGTGGTGGTGGGGTGCACCAGGCAGTGTAGACCAGGATCCGGGGGGACCTGGGTGGACCAGGCAGTGTAGACCAGGATCCGGATGGACCTGGGGTGCACTAGGCAGTGTAGACCACGATCCAGGTGGACCTGGGGTGGACGAGGCAGTGTAGACCAGGATCCGGGTGGACCTGGGGTGGACCAGGCAATGTAGACCAGGATCCGGGTGGACCAGGGGTGGACCAGGCAGTGTAGACCAGGATCCGGGTGGACGTGGGGTGCACCAGGCAGTGTAGACCAGGATCCGGGTGGACCTGGGGTGCACTAGGAAGTGTAGACCAGGATTCGGGTGGACGTGGGGTGGACCAGGCAGTGTAGACCAGGATCCGGGTGGACCTGGGGTGGACGAGGCAGTGTAGGCCAGGATCCGGGTGGACGTGGGGTGGACGAGGCAGTGTAGACCAGGATCTGGCTGGACCTGGGGTGGACCAGGCAGTGTAGACCAGGATCCGGGTGGACGTGGGGTGGACGAGGCAGTGTAGACAAGGATCCGGGTGGACCTGGGGTGCACCAGGCAGTGTAGACCAGGATCCGGGTGGACCTGCGGTGGACGAGGCAGTGTAGACCAGGATACGGGTGGACCTGGGGTTCACCAGGCAGTGTAGACCAGGATCCGGGTGGACGTTGGGTGGACCAGGCATTGCAGACCAGGATCCGGGCGGACCTGGGGTGCACCAGGCAGTGTAGACCAGGATCCGGGTGGACCTGCGGTGGACGAGGCAGTGTAGGCCAGGATCCGGGTGGACCTGGGGTGGACCAGGCAGTGTAGACAAGGATCCGGGTGGACCAGGGGTGCACCAGGCAGTGTAGACCAGGATCCGGGTGGACGTGGGGTGCATCAGGCAGTGTAGACCAGGATCCGGGTGGACGTGGGGTGCACCAGGCAGTGTAGACCAGGATCCGGGTGGACGTGGGGTGCACCAGGCAGTGTAGACCAGGATCCGGGTGGATGTGGGGTGCACCAGGCAGTGTTGACCAGGATCCGGGTGGACCTGGGGTGGACCGGGCAGTGTAGACCAGGAGCTGGGTGGACGTGGGGTGCACCGGGCAGTGTAGACCAGGATCCGGGTGGACGTGGGATGCACCAGGCAGTGTAGACCAGGATCCGGGTGGACTTGGGGTGCACCAGGCAGTGTAGACCAGTATCCGGGTGGACCTGCGGTGGACGAGGCAGTGTAGACCAGGATACGGGTGGACCTGGGGTGGACCAGGCAGTGTAGATCAGGATCCGGTTGGACCAGGGGTGCACCAGGCAGTGTAGACCAGGATCCGGGTGTTCGTGGGGTGCACCAGGCAGTGTAGACCAGGATCCGGGTGGACGTGGAGTGCACCAGGCAGTGTAAACCAGGATCCGGGTGGACGTGGGGTGCACCAGGCAGTGTAGACCAGGATCCGGGTGGACGTTGGGTGCACCAGGCAGTGTAAACCAGGATCCGGGTGGACGTGGGGTGCACCAGGCAGTGTAGACCAGGATCCGGGTGGACGTGGAGTGCACCAGGCAGTGTAGACCAGGATACGGATGGACCTGGGGTGGACCGGGCAGTGTAGACCAGGAGCCGGGTGGACGTGGGGTGCACCGGGCAGCGTAGACGAGGATCCGGGTGGGCCTGGGGTGCACCAGGCAGTGTAGACCAGGATCCGTGTGGACCGTTGGTGGACCAGGCAGTGTAGACCAGGATCTGGGTGGACCTGGGGTGGACCAGGCAGTGTAGACCAGGATCCGGGTGGACGTGGGGCGGACCAGCCAGTGGAGACCAGGATCCGGGTGGACGTGGGGTGGACGAGGCAGTGTAGACCAGGATCCGGGTGGACCTGGGGTGCACTAGCCAGTGTAGACCAGGATCCGGGTGGACCTGGGGTGCACTAGGCAGTGTAGACCGGGATCCAGGTGGTGGTGGGGTGCACCAGGCAGTGTAGACCAGGATCCGGGTGGACCTGGGGTGGACCAGGCAGCGTAGACCAGGATCCGGGTGGACCTGCGGCGGACCAGGCAGTGTAGACCAGGATCCGGGGGACCTGGGGAGGACAAGGCAGTGTAGACCAGGATCCGGATGGACCTGGGGTGCACTAGGCAGTGTAGACCAATATCCAGGTGGACCTGGGTGGACGAGGCAGTGTAGACCAGGATCCGGATGGACCTGGGGTGGACCAGGCAATGTAGACCAGGATCTGGGTGGACCTCGGTGGACCAGGCAGTGTAGACCAGGATCCGGGTGGACGTGGGGTGCACCAGGCAGTGTAGACCAGGATCCGGGTGGACGTGGGGTGAACGAGGCAGTGTAGACCAGGATCCGGGTGGACCTGGCGTGGACGAGTCAGTGTAGACCAGGATCCGCATGGACCTGGGGTGCACCAGGCAGTGTAGACCAGGATCCGGGTGGACCTTTGGTGGAGCAGGCACGGTAGCCCAGGATCCGGGTGGATGTGGGGTGCACTCGGCAGTGTAGACCAGGATCCGGGTGGACCTGGGCTGCACTAGGAAGTGTAGACCAGGATCCGGGTGGACCTGTGGTGGACCAGGCAGTGTAGACCAGGATCCGGGTGGACCTGGGGTGGACGAGGCAGTGTAGACCAGGATCCGGGTGGACCTGGGGTGGACCAGGCAGTGTAGACCAGGATCCGGGTGGACCTGGGGTGCACCAGGCAGTGTAGACCAGGGTCCGGGTGGACCTGGGGTGGACCAGGCAGTGTAGACCAGGATCCGGGTGGACCTGGGGTGCACCAGGCAGTGTAGACCAGGATCCGGTTGGACGTGGGGTGGACGAGGCCGTGTAGACCAGGATCCGGGTGGACCTGGGGTGAACGAGGCAGTGTTGACCAGGATCCGGGTGGACCTGAGGTCTACGAGGTACTGTAGACCATGATCCGGGTGGACGTGGTGTGGACCAGGCAGTGTAGACCAGGATCCGGGTGGACGTGGCGTGGACGAGGCAGTGTAGACCAGGATCCGGGTGGACCTGGGGTGGACGAGGCAGTGTAGACCAGGATCCGGGTGGACCTGGGGTTCACCAGGCAGTGTAGACCAGGGTCCGGGTGGACCTGGGGTGGACCAGGCAGTGTAGACCAGGATCCGGGTGGACGTGGGGTGCACCAGGCAGTGTAGACCAGGACCCGGGTGGACATGGGGTGGACGAGGCAGTGTAGACCAGGATCCGGGTGGACCTGGGGTTGACCAGGCCGTGTAGACCAGGATCCGGGTGGACCTGGGGTGGACCAGGCAGTGTAGACCAGGATCCGGGTGGACCTGGGGTGGACGAGGCAGTGTAGACCAGGATCTGGGTGGACGTGTTCTGGACCAGGCAGTGTAGACCAGGATCCGGGTGGACCTGGGGTGGACGAGGCAGTGTTGACCAGGATCCGGGTGGACGTGTTCTGGACCAGGCAGTGTAGACCAGGATCCGGGTGGACCTGGGGTGGACCAGGCAGTGTAGACCAGGATCTGATTGGACGTGGGGTGCACCAGGCAGTGTAGACCAGGATCCGGGTGGACGTGGGGTGGACCAGGCAGTGTAGACCAGGATCCGGGTGGACGTGGGGTGCACCAGGCAGTGTAGACCAGGATTCGGGTGGACGTGGGGTGGACCAGGCAGTGTAGACCAGGATCCGGGTGGACCTGGGGTGGACCAGGCAGTGTAGACCGGGATCCGGGTGGACGTGGGGTGGACCAGCCAGAGGTAGGATGAAGGACAAGCATTGCTGTGGATCCGGGCGCCTCAGGCGCGTCGATCAGATGGTGTTAATCCAAGTCTTAGCAGCTGTGGTCCCCTGTGGCCCAGCCTTCCAAACCAGAATCCGAAAAGGTTTTGTGACAAATCAAAAGTCAGTTTAAATCAGCCCTTGCTCGCTTCAGGGTTCCTCTGTGGAAGGCTTCCCACACCTCATGGAGCCAGGCTCGGTCTCCAAGCGACTGGTCCTCCCCGTTTGGCGGCGACGAGAAGATGAAGCTGGTTCCACAGACGTCTCCTGGGAAGGTCTCCTCCCTCATCTTGTCATCCTGAAGTCGTGATGTTGACGCCTGAGGCCTCGGCACTTCAGTGAGGAGATGAAAACTGGAGGCGTGGGGGCGGCCTCCCTGAGGAGCCCCGGAGCAGCCCCAGGTCAGGTCCTCCCCGCTGCCTGCTGCCGGGGAGCCGGTTCACTCTGCCTGAGAGGCCCAGGTGCTCTGATGGGCGAAACGCCGTGGAAGCCTCACTGTCGTCCCCTGGGATCAGACTGTCCCCTGCCCTCGCTCAGCCGGGCCCAGCATGATCGTCTCCGGACCATCCAGTCCTTCTTGCAGGACTCTGAGAAGCTGTTGCGGGAATGGGTTTGGGGGTATAGATCTTTCTTTCCGACGGTGCCCGTCACCCCTGTCAGGAGCAACTCCAGGGGGTTTCGGGGGGCCCTCACCCCTGTTCCATGGTGGGACTATCTTCAATTTCTGGAAATAGCGGTCCATTGCTGGTCTCTGGCCAAGGGTGTGTGGGCTCAGCTAGCTCCTAGTGCCTGGCAGGGAGCCGGGGGGGATGGCAGGGGCATCGGGGCCTCAGAGAACCAGAAGGAAGAGTGCTGAGATGCAACCGCTGAGGAACAGGCCCCGGGCATCCTGTGAGCCTGTGGGAGCCCCCGCCGAGGACCCTGGGCCGGGGGAGCACTGCTGGGAGGGCAGGCCTCCCAGACCCCGAGAGCAGGACCGCCCACCGCCCGGTACCACCTGGACCCCCATGCCCGTAGGTGAGCGTGCCCCTATCCTGAGCTGCCCTGCAGGACCCGGAGGGATCCAGGCCGACTGCCTCCTTCCCTCAAATGTCCCTGTGTTCCCTGGGGGTGACTATGGCCGTGAGCTGATTCTGGGCCTGCCTCCCATCGCCTGTCCTGCTGGTGCTGCCAGGCCAGGGGGTCGTCCAGGGGACCCCAGGGAGGGCAGGCAGTGGGGGACTCTCAGAGATCAGCCCAGCCTCCCAAAGAAGCCACTCCAGCATTGGCTGGCCCCGCTCAGCACAAGTGCCCACAGACCCCAAGGCCTGTGAGACCCCGCCCCAGGCCTGCGAGACCCCTCCCCGGGCCTGTGAGACCCCTCCCCGGGCCTGCGAGGCCCCGCCAGGCCCTCGAGGTTGGATCCAGGTGCTGGAGTGCACTCAGGGCTGAAGGAGTGTCTGAGTAACGGCGTGTGGTTAAAGTGAGCCCCCTACAGACAGAGGGTCCCAGGAGCACTCGGTGGGCCCAGCCCACGGTGTGAGAGCCTGGCCCCTCCTGTGACAGCCGCCCCGTAAAGGCTACTGTGTAGATGGTAACAAACCCAACCCACCAGCTTCTGAAAAGAGATCCAACCCAGAAAGCTATAAATATACAACCTACCAAAGCTTTATTACTGTTTTATTAGATTTTTTTCTTAGATTTTTGAAGACAGATTTCACCATTAGTGGCAGAAACCATGGAGCAAGGGAAGAGTCAACGCCTGTTCCTTCTATAGAAAGTACCCACCGTTCAGTTTAAAATAGCCCGGAACATGCCCTGCAGTGATCCCAGCCCTCGGGCTGCGTTTCCTTGGTCCGAGCAGCCCGTGGAGGGGTCCTGGCCCCTGGCGGCCACAGCGCAGAGCGGCTCAGAGAAGGTCCCCCGGTGTGGCTGTGACCGCTGCAGGGGTGGCAGTGGGGGTTCTCTCCTCACTGGGAGCCTCCCTGCTGTGGAGGGCAGAGGGGGGCCGTGTCCTCATCAAAGGAAGGGATTTCTTCCCAGTTCAGAATCCGCCCTCGCGGACGCGGGCTGGCCGTCCGTGTGGCTCTCGGGGGTCCACAGGAGAGCTGCATGTCTCTAGTGAGGAACGCCTGGGCCAGGTCTGGGGCCGGAAGCGCGTCCTGTTGACGGGAAGACCACTGCCTGGGCGCCGGGCCCCTGGCTGGGCTGGGCTGGGTTTGGCTGCAGCTCCAGTTGGAGGTGGGGGGTGGGCCCCCAGGAAGTTGGGGCTCTGCTGGTGGCTATGGGACCTCCCACTGGCTCGTGCCCAGGCTCCCGAGGTACGGCTGGGACTGCTGGGCAGGTGACCTCCCGGGCCCGATGGGCACCCCGGCTGTCCAGGGGGTCCTTCACTGCTTCAGTGGTGATACACGGACCGGACTGCTCAGAGAAGCTGGTCTGCAGGCGAGGCTGCTAGAGTCTGGTGGTGGAGGTCCTCGGGAACCTTCCTCGTCCGCTGGGCAGTGCCGAGGGTTGAGCTTGCAGAGCAGAGAGTGGACAGCACAGGCCCCCCAGGAACAGCCCCGGTGGAGAAGGTGTTGCAGGCAGACACCTGGCCCTGGCAGGCTCTGCAGCCCAGCGGCTCCTCTGGATCCTGGGATCGCCCCACCCACTGGGTCCCTAGCTCTCAGCTCCGGGCCCAGGCCTGGCCCTCCCCTGGCTCTGGGGAAAGTGCAGCTCCTGCAGGGGAGCCTGGTGACCCCAGATGACCTGGATCGGGCGCTAGTGCTCAGGTGTGGAGGGCCGAGTGCCCGGGGTCTCAGCCTCCCCCGCCCTCCTCCTCAGACGTGGAGCTGGGGCACTTTTACAGCCCGCCCCTCTGATGCTCCAAAGATCACGCATGAGGCTGGAAGGGCTCGGCTCCAGGAGACGCATCTGGGTGTGGGAAACCCACACCAGGTTCACGTTCCGAGGAGCCGGCCGGGCGGCGCTGCAGAGGCCATGTGCGTCTTCAGTTCTGGGGGGAGCTGACAGTCAGAAAACGGGCTTCTCACGGGTCCACACGGAGCTCCAAGGCTCTGTTCACAGTCTGCTGCGTCTCTGGACAAAGCGCTGGGGAGGGTCCCGCCAGCCCCAGGGGCGCCAGGAGGAACAGGGTGGGACGAGGGGGAGCTTGGAGGGGGCCAGGAGAGCCAGGGTGCGCTGGGGGCTGCCCGAGGCCTGCCAGGGGCTGGGCACGCAGGGCCCGAGGCAGCCGGGTGGGGGCGCGTCCCGGGCAGGGCTCGGTCCCTGGGATCCCTGCGCCCTCCCAACTGCTCCGCCTTCCGCGGGGTTTCCCAGGCGCCGCCCCTCTGGGCTCACAGGCCCCGCGTCCTCACTCACGAAGCTCACGCATCCCCACCAGGGGCGTCGCGGAGCCCAGCTTCCGGAACCAGCGCCTGAACAACCCAAGGAGACCCTCGTCAGGGCCTAAAACCAGAGGACTCGGGCGTGTGTGGCTGGTGTCTCGGCTTGCCCCGTCTGGTCACTGAGTCGAGAGCCCCCGGCGGCCCTGGGCTTCGGGCCCCGCCCCGGGCGCTCAGCCCCCACGGTGCCCGCGGTCCGAGTCGCAGGGAGGGGCTCTGCCGGGCTCCGGGGGCTCCGCTGGCCCACGGCCCTGCTCCGACCCCTCTGCTCCCGCCAGCTCCCCCCGCAGCCCGGCACGCGCTCTCGAGGACCGCGGAGGCGGAGGGTCTCGCCTGCGGGCTCCACTGGGCTCTGGGCGAGGGGCTGCCTGAGCCCCAGCCCGTGGCGCTCCTGCCTGTCCAAATCGGGGCTGAGCCTCAGGGGCTTCGAGCGGAGAAGTCGCAGCGTCATTACCGGGTCGGCGCGTCCCGCGGGGAGCTCGGCCGAGAGGTGGGCCCGGCCTGGCGGGGCGCCTGCTTCCTCCCGCGGGCGGCACACTCGATAACAAAGGCCATCGCACCTAGATCTCCTTCCGTCAGAATCCAGGCGCCGTGTTAACGTGCAGCCCTTACTGTAACCTCTGCAGGAAAATACCTGGGCTTCTCAGACAGCGGGTTTGCGCAGTCACAGCTGAAAGGATCGGAGCGTCCTCGTTCTCCTGTCTCAGCTTCAGTGTGACGCGCTGGTAACAGGCCACCCTTGGGAGGGAGACTGCTACCTCCTTTGCGCAGATGAGACCCGAAGCTCTCTGTGATGTCCCTCGCGGTGCAGAAGGGCCCAGACAGCGCCGTGGGCGGAGGGAAGCAGCCTCATGCGCCTCGGGTCTCCCCATCACCCCGCCACCTTCCCCGCCCCCTTCACCTCCCCCCGCCCCTCCCCTGCCCCTCCCCCGCCCCTCCCCCCACCTTCCCCACCCCCTCAACAGGCCGCCCTGGAGAGGGCTTGCCCCCAGTCCTGGCGGGAGGAGTGGGCTGGGGTGTCCCAGGGCTCACGCACACCTGCTTTCCTGGCCTTTTGGAGGCCTGCTGCGGGGGCAAGCCTCCCTCTGGGTCGGAGTGGGAGTGCCCTGAAGACACGTCCCTCCCCTCTGACCCAGTTTCTGTTCCAGCTCTCCTACCCCCTGCCAGCGGGTTCTGGGGGGCGTTCCGGAAATTAGTGCGTGTTCACTGCGTGCACCCCTTTCTGTGAGGTTCTGGGGGGCAGTTCCAGTCAATACTGCATGTTCACCGTGTGCGGCCGTCAGCGCTCTGCCTCCTGGACCCTCTGATCCCTGGAGGTGGCCCCGGCCAGGGGCAGCTCCTCACCCCCGCCCACCCCCGCCCGCCGGACAAAGGAATCTGCTTTGTCTCTGTGTTGGCCTCCTCCGGACACCGTTCAGCCAGGAGTCACGCCATGCGTCGCCCTGGTGGGTCTCTTCCAGGGCCACAGGGTTTCCAGCGTCGGCGCTGTCGTAGGAGGCTCAGGGCTTCCTGCGCTCACGGCTGAGCTGCATCCCGGGGTGGATGGACCACGTCTCGCCGCTTCGTTCTCATCCATAAACGAGCATCAGTGCTCTTCCGTGCTCTTCCTGACTCTTGGCTCCGGTGGATCAAGACGGACAGTTTTGTCTGAACTCCCTTCTTCGCTTCTCTGAATGTGTGCTCAGGAGTGGCACTGCTGGGCCGCGTGATAATTCTAGGTTTAATTTTTGAGGGACTCTCTCTTGTAATGGAGAGCGACTGCATGCACTAAGGTGTTGACACGAAGCATGCAGCTTATAAACCTGCTGCCGACACAAGTTGAGTCATGAGCTGCCTCGTTTTAAAATGAGCTTCTGGAGAGCTCAGCATCAAACAGCCTGTGTTATCTGTTGATTAACTGTCCTTCTGATGTGAAAATTCACAGCATTTGAAACTTTCTAAGCTGTGCTGAATTATGAGGCCAATCAGGGAAGCTGATTCTTTTTCATTTAAATACATCTGGGGCGTGAGTGGTTTTGTATTTATAAAATAAATGAGTTGCATGGCTTTTTAAATTAAAACCTTAAGAAACGTTATTGCTCAGATGAACACAATTAGGTGAGATCTTCAAAACAATAAAATGTCTTCCTTCAGAGCACTTTTGGGTATAAAAATAAACCGGCACGTCTTGGGGGAAGATTGTCATCTTTGAGCAGAAATTCCCCAGGGGCTGTTGGAGTGGAAGCCGTGTGGAATCGAGGCTGCAGGTCCGGCCACGGCTGCTTCCCGCTGGACGTAGCTCCTAGAGGTATTAATTA
The DNA here is from genome assembly GCF_963930625.1 of Muntiacus reevesi. Classification (NCBI taxonomy): domain Eukaryota; kingdom Metazoa; phylum Chordata; class Mammalia; order Artiodactyla; family Cervidae; genus Muntiacus; species Muntiacus reevesi. Next base: position 172,567,789 of record NC_089250.1, read on the forward strand.
ATAACAGCTCTGGAGAATGGAATTATACACTGTGCTTCTTCCATAGATGGTTGAGCTTTATCTGTGTGTATCTCCTCGGGAGAACGAAGAACTCAGACCCCCACAGAAACGTGCTCTCTGGCTGTGGCCTTGGACCCCTGCCCCGTGGGCAGCACGGGGCCCGAGGCAGAAGGGTGCGGTCCCGGGAGACCAGGGCGGAGTGTGTGGGCCCGTCCAGACGTGCCTGGCCAAGTCGGCAGCTCCCGTGGTGGCCGAGCCTCTAGTCCACACAGGGGTCTCGTGCAGCCAGCGGGTGGCCTGTGGGGACCGATCCCCAAACTGGCCAGATGTGAGCTCGTGTCAGGAGGGGGCCTCCGGGCCAGGGCAGAACACCACTGGAGGCACGCTGCGTCCAGACTGCATGGACGGATCAGGGTGGGGTGGGGCTGGCTCCTCTTTACTTGGCACCCCCCCCTCACCACACAGTGACGGCGCCGGAGGAGGGGGTGGCGGTGATTTTGGCCTGAGGCTGGGTCCACACACTCTGGCCATGCTGATGGCCATGCTAGGTTATGTTAAATTAGGTGTTCACTTTCTGTATAATGAGCCATCTTTGGGAGCGCGTGTACAGAAGTGCTGTCAGAATCCCTGATTTTCCCGGGGATGGAAAGAAACCCCCGGGGCCTGGGAGAGGCCGAGCTCCAGCCTATGCCCAAGGAGCTGGCACCCCCGCGCCCACCTGCGGCCAGCTCTGCAGGGAGGCATCCGACTCTGTGACTTGCAGGGCTTCTCCCACCATCCCAGCCTTGTCGGCCTGTCTCTGCAGGAAATTAACTCAGGGTAATACCTTTGCTGTTGAAAGAATAAAACAAATGTGAACAACCATGACAGCTCATTACTTGGAACACATTTCCAGAAGTCCTGGCCCAGCTCCTAGCTTAGCGCAATGATGTGACTTGTCCATCAGCGTTGATGAAACCTGAGTAGCCGACCACCAGGCCTCCAGCTTCATCACAAGGACAAGAAACCAAGGATTGTGTCTGTCAAAATGCTGACGGATGCCCACTGCGCCCATCCGGGTTCTCTTCACCCCGGCCCTGCCCAGTGCCCACCTAGGCTGGACGGGAGGTGAAGGTCAGTGGACAGTGGCGGGGACAAGCTCACACGGGCCAGCTTCCATCCTCGTGAGGAGTGACCGCCCGCCCCCAGCCCCAGGGGCCTGCCCTGCCCTCTGTCTGTGTGGGAGCAGCATGGACTCTTCTGCTTCTCTGGGACCCGCTCTGCAGGGCAGGTTCCCCCAGTACCGCTGATGAGCCAGGCCAGGCCCACCCGCTGCTTCCCCAGGAAGGCCCCCACCCCCGGTGAAACCCAGCCCGCATCAAGCCAGTGTCAGGAGTGAGCTGCAGGCTCCCGCACACCGATGCCTCAGTGCTGGTGCTGGCCTGGCCTCTGACAAAAGCTTGCAGAGCTCGCTCTGTCCCTGTGTGTTTCACTCGGATTTTAAACAGGACTCCCCAACTTTCATTGAAGACCCTGGCCCTGTCCCTCCTGCTCCGCTCATGGCTGGCCGAGCTGCGGTCCCCCCAGATGCTATTGCCAGCTGTCTCATCAGCACCAGCCCAGGGCTGGTTGGACCCCGGTAGCCAGGAGACGCCCTCCCACAGCACAGGGCCCCCATGGGCCGTCCCAGCCCCACTTTCCCTGCAGGTGAGGTCAGATATTGTAGGCTGTGCCCCCCCCACCCCGCCTGTGTGGGCACCGAGTGGGCTTGGCACGGCCCCACTCAGAGCTCACCGCGGACAACAGAGCTGACGGGTGCTGCTACAGGAACCCCCAAGGCCACCCCTGGGGACCCTCTGTGTGAAGACCTGCTGGGTCTTCTTTACCTGGGTTGGCGTGAGTCGGCCCTCTGATCGTGAAAGGTATGTCTTCACTGGTTTTCAGAAGCATGAAAGGGAGACTCGAGACCCAGTCCTGTTCTGACGTGGCAGACGGTGGTGTTGTTCCTACCTGCTCATTTCCAGCAGACGAGGGAGGCGGGGAGACCAGCTATTTGAGCCCCAGCCCGCGGCTCCTGAGCTGGTGACCGTGGGCTCTGCTCGACTGATCGCTATTGTTCTGACAAGTTGTACAAAACACAATCTTCAGTTAATCAAGGTATATTCTAAATACAGTGCACAGAAGAGCCCTCTATTTAAAAGATACATGCTGACCCTTGATGCAGGTGATGATGCAGGAGCCGATGCAAGTGGTGATGCAGGAGCTGATGCAGGTGATGATGCAGGAGCTGACACAAGTGTTGATGCAGGTGATGGTGCAGGAGTTGATGCAGGAGATGATGCAGGAGTTGATGCAAGTGGTGATGCGGGTGATGATGCAGGAGTTGATGCAGGAGTTGATGCAGGAGCTGATGCAAGTGGTGATGCAGGAGCTGATGCAGGAGCTGACACAAGTGGTGATGCAGATGATGATGCAGGAGTTGAAGCAGGAGATGATGCAGGAGCTGATGTAGGAGCAGATGCAAGTGGTGATGCAGGTGATGATGCAGGAGTTGATGCAGGAGTTGATGCAAGTGGTGATGCAGGAGCTGATGCAGGAGCTGACACAAGTGGTGATGCAGATGATGATGCAGGAGTTGAAGCAGGAGATGATGCAGGAGCTGATGTAGGAGCAGATGCAAGTGTTGATGCAGGTGATGATACAGGAGTTGATGCAGGAGATGCGAGCTTACTTTACTTTTCCTTAAATCCAGGAAGAGGCTTCCACAAGCGACTGACAAAGACAGTCCCTACAGAGATGCTGTATAAAATGAGCACTCTCCAAGTTGAGTCCACTACCCCGTTTCCAGAGCCATTTCAAATATGGGTTTTAGCAGAAAGCACTTGGCCCCAGGACACAGAGAAGTCACCCACCTTGGGCCAGGCAGCAGGAGTGGGGTGGACAGGTGGCACAGGGGTGAGATCTGCGCCATTCTGTATACACACAGTGCACACACACGCACACCTGCGTGCACACACACACTCACGCCCCCACAGACACCTGTGCACCCCTGTGCACACACGGCACGCTCACCTGCACACCGACCCACATGCGGACATGTGCCCTCACGCCACACCTCAGCCCTGGGAAATCCTAATCGCTTCTCCATTTCTGCACGTTTTCCACCTCTGGAATGTTGTAGAAATGGACTCACACCATGTGTAACCCTGGGACTGGCTTTTTCACTGAGCATAGGACCCTGGATACTCACCAGGTGGACCCCTCTTTTCTGGGGCTGAGCAGTGGTCCGTGGTCTGGGCATGTCTCTGCTGCCTTACTGTTGAAGAACATCTGGGGCTGCTCCTACACTTTGGTTGTTATAGATAAATCTGTTATACCATTCATGCACAGGTTTGTGTGTGAAAAAAGCTGCTCATTTCTCTGGGATAAACGCCCAGGAGTGCAATTGCTAGGTCATATAGTAATTGCACGTTTCGTCGTTGTTTTCCAGACTGCCAAGCGGTGTCCAGAGGGCTCTCTGTTTTACTTTTCCCAGCTGCCACGTCTGCAAATCCAATCTCTCTGCCTCCTGCCGGATTTGGGGGTTTTTTATTTTAGCCATTCAGAATACCGTGTAGTGATACCTCATTGTGGTTTTAATTTGCATTTTCCTAATGGCTAATGATGTTGAACATCTTTTCATGTGCTAATTTGCCATCTGTAGATCCTCTTGGTGGAATGCCCTTGGTGACTTTTGCTCATTTTATAATTGGATTATTTGTTCTGCTTTTAATGTATAACTGTTGAGTTTTGAGAGTTCTTTCTACGTTTTAGATACCAGTCCCTTGTCAGATAGAGGACTGGGAGATTTTTTTCTACTGCGGTTTGTAGATTTTTTTCTCCAAATTCATAGCTTATCTTCTCATGCTCTCAACTAGGCTTACATAGAACAAAAGTTTTTTATTTTGATAAAGCCCAACCTATCTGTTTGTCCATTTATGAACTGTAACTTTGATGTCAAGACTAAGAACTCTGCGTGCATGCTTGCATGCTAAGTCGCTCAGTTGTATCTAGTGCCACCCAGGAAGCCCAAGAACTCTGCCTAGCCCTAGATATTAAAGACAGCAAGCATTTTCTCATACACTTTTTCTGAAAGCTTTCCTCTTTTATCTTTCACGTTGAAGTCCGTGGTCCATTTTGAGTTAATTTTCATACAAGGTGTGAGGTTTCAATCAAGGTTTATTTTTCTATCTGGCTGTCCACTTCCTCTAGCACCATTTGTGGAAAAAAAAAAATCTGTATTTCCTCCTCTGAATTGTTTCTGTGTCTTTCTCGTGAGTCAGTTAAGCACATTCGTGTGGATTTGTGTCTGGGCTCCCTTTCTGTTCCACTGATCCGTGTGTCTGGCCCTCTGCAGAACCCACCTGGTCTTCCTAAAAAGTCTTGAGCTGAGACAGACAGATCCCTCCACTTTTCTTTTCTTTTCTCTTTTTTCTTTGCATTTCCATATAAATTTTAGAATAGCCTTGCCTATTGTATAAAACAGGCATAATCTTTGAATGTTGATGAGTGGTCTTGAGCCTGGGTATCAATTTGGAGAGAATTAGTGCCTTTCACTGATTCTTTCACTATCATTTTGTAGTTTTTTTTTTTTTTTTTTTTCATTTTGTAGTTTTTACATAAAAGTTCTGTACATGTTTTGGTAGATTTATTACAAGTAAATCTTTTTCCCCTTCCCCTTCTTCATTTCTTCCTTCCTTTTGTGATTTGCATGTCATTTTATCTTTGATTTTTATTTCCATGTGTTTATTGCCACTGTATAGAAGTATAATTGATTTTTGTTGCTCTTGTATTCTGAAACCTTGCTGTTTTTCTAGGAGGTTGTTTGTTTGTTTGTTTCCTTGCTTCTCTTTTTCTTTTTGTTTTGGGTAATTTTTTTTTTTTTTTTAGTCATTGGAATTTTTCTACATAGACAGTCATGCCATCTGTAAACATGGACAGTTTCGTTTCTCCTTTCCTGGACTGAATGCCTTTTAATTCCTCTTCTTGTTTTTTAACATTGAGTGGAACTCCCAGAACAATAAGAATAAGTTATGGGAGTAGGCATCCTTACCTTGTGCCTTTTTTTAGGAGGAAAATATTTAGCTTTTCTCCATTAAGTACAGAGTTAGAGTGGATTTTTTTTATATATTCTTTATCAAGTTGAGGGTTTTTCTCTATTCCGATATTTCTGAGAATTTTTGATCATGAATGTGTTTTGACTTTTTCAAACACTTTTTCTGCATCAATCAATATGAACACCTGATTTTTTCTTCTTTAACTTCTCCATATGGTAGGTTACACTGATACATTTTCAAAAATTAAACTAGCCTTTCATCCCTGGAAACTGTCCTTTCATTCTTTTTAGGTGTTGCTGAACTCTACCTGCTGATACTTTGTGAGGACCGTGTTTATGAGGGAGGCAGGTCTGTGGTCCTCATTTTGTACCATTTTGGTATCCGGGTAATACTAGCTTCATAGGAGGAATTAGGAAGTCTTCCCTTCTCTTGCTTTCTGGAAGAGTTTGCATAGAATTGGTGTTAATTTATCTTTAAATGTTTAAATTGTCTCCAAGGAAACCATCAGGGCCTGGAGGTTAATTTGGGGAGAATCTTTTAATTATAAGTTCAACTTTATTCATAGTTATAGGGCCATTCACATGAGGCAGTCACGTTCAGTGTGTTTGTGGTTCACGCCGCGTGAAACACTGGTCCTTCCACCTACACTGTCACCTTTGTGTGTTCAATGTTATTGGTGGTGTTTCTCCCTTCAGTTCAGTCTCTCAGTCATGGTCAGCCCTTCGCGACCCCACGAATCGCAGCACACCAGGCCTCCCTGTCCCTCACCAACCCCTGGAATTTACTCAAACTCATGTCCATCAAGTCAGAGATGTCATCCAGCCATCTCATCCTGTCATCCCCTTCTCCTCCTGCCCTCAATCTTTCCCAGCATCAGGCTCTTTTCAAATGAGTTCTTCGTAGCAGGTGGCCAAAGTATTGGAGTTCCAGCTTCAGCATCAGTCCTTCCAATGAACACCCAGGACTGATCTCCTTTAGCAGGGACTGGTTGGATCTCCTTGCAGTCCAAGGGACTCTCAAGAGTCTTCTCCAACACCAGAGTTCAAAAGCATCAATTCTTCGGCACTCAGCTTTCTTCACAGTCCAACTCTCACATCCATACATGACCACTGGAAAAACCATAGCCTTGACTAGATGGACCTTTGTTGGCAAAGTAACGTCTCTGCTTTTTAATATGCTGTCTAGATTGGTCAAAATTTTCTTTCAAGGAGCAAGCATCTTTGAATTTCATGGCTGCAGTCACCATCTGCAGTGATTTTGGAGTCACCCAAAATAAAGTCTGTCACTGTTTCCACTGTTTCCCTATCTATTTGCCATGAGGTGATGGGACCGGATGCCATGATCTTAGTTTTCTGAATGTTGAGCTTTAAGCCAACTTTTTTACTCACCTCTTTCACTTTCATCAAGAGGCTCTTTAGTTTTTCTTCGGTTTCTGCCATAGTGTGGTGTCATCTGCTTGTCTGAGGTTATTGATATTTCCCCCAGCAATCTTGATTCCAGCTTATGCTTCACCCACTCCAGCATTTTGCATGATGTGCTCTGCATATAAGTTAAATAAACAGGGTGACAATATACAGCCTTGATGTACTCCTTTCCCAATTTGGAACCGGTTCTGTTGCTCTATGTCCAGTTCTAACTGTTGCTTCTTGATCTGCATACAGATTTCTCCCCTTGTTATCTTTTTAATAAGACATAAGCCTGGCTTATGTCTGCAAGTCATTTGAATTTTCTCTCTTTTTAATCATTCTTGATAGAGATATGTCAATTTTATTTATATTTTCCAAGAACCTTCTCTCTTTCATTGATTTACTCCATTGTGTGTGTGTATGTGTGTGAGGCGCTCATTCGTGTCTGACTCTTTGCAACCCCATGGACTGTATGTAGCTTGCCAGGGTCCTCTGTCCTTGGAATTCTCCAGGCAAGAACACTAGAGTGAGTTGCTATTTCCTTCTCCAGGGGATCTTCTCAGACCCAGGGATCGAACCCAAGTTTCCTGCGTGGCAGGCAGATTCTTTACCGTCTGAGCTATGAGGGAAGCATTGTACTTCCAGTTTCATTGTATTTCCAATTTTGATTTCTGCTCTTATCTTTAGTATTTCCTTCTTCTGTTTGCTTTAGATTTATTCTGTTCTTCCATTTTCAGGTTTCTGCTGTGAGGGTCTGGGGGAGGGGATGCCCCGTGAACCCTCTGAGGAGGCCGAGACCCCCGGGGGAGGGGCTGGCAGGGGAGTCTGGCGGGAGTCCCAGCTCCCGGGGCCTCCTGCTGCCCAGCTGAGCGCCTGCCGGCCTGGGGTCACGCGCAGAGCCCTGCTTCCGGGGGCGGGAAGCAGTCTGTGAGAAAGACGGCTCCCCCAGCGGCAGGCCACGCTCCACTCTGCCTCGAGCAGAGAAATGAAGGCTCTTGCTCGCTGCCAGGTTAAGCCAGAGCGGCTGCAGGCGGATGGGTCCAGGCCCCGCCCTCAGCCTGCGGCGACCTCGGCTCTGGGAGGGGCAGGCGGTGGCTGGGAGCACAGGGACGGGTCCGAGGTCAGAGGGGCTGCGCTGAGGGCCCTGGAGGGTGAGGGCCCGCTGGGGTCTTCCAGCCGCTGCTGCAGGCCCAGGCCTGTCCTCCCTCCTGCCCGCTTCCCTCAGGGGAGCAGAGGGAGCGGATGGGGTGGACGGCCCCTCCCATGGGGGCCATCGGGCCCTCTCAAGGGGATGGGGCTCCGGCCAGGCCCTGAGGTCAGTGGCTACGTCCTCAAAGGTCAGCAGTTACATCCTCAAAGGTCAGCTGACATCCTGGGGGTCACTGTTTATGTCTTTAAAGGTCAGTGGCTATGTTCAAAGGTCAGTCTGATGCCTGTGAAGGTCAGCGGTTCTGTCGCCACCCGCGGTCCCCACTGGAGGAGGCAGGGACTCGCCTCGAGGCCCCGGGACCTGCCCCCTGCAGAGGTCGTCTGCCCAGGTGGGACTCGGTGCCTCCCACCCTGCAGAGGGCACAGCCGGGTCTCCCCCAGGGCCTCGCTCTCGGGACGGAACCGCAGCCCAGCACACAGGCTCTGGGGACCTGATTGGGCTTTACTTGGGGTCCAGATCTGTGGGCTGACAGGAGGTGGGACTTGCAGCCACTCGTCTGGCCCCGGGAGGGTCTGGCCTGGCCTTGCTGGGGAAGGGTGGGCAGCGGGGGGCCGTCTGTGCGGGGCTGCCCCAGAGTGGGTGAGAGGGAGGGGGCCACGAGCTCGGGGTGGCGGGGGCCTCGCTGCCTCTTGCCAATGCTCAGGTGAAGCACCCTGGGCCGTGGCGGGTGGAGGGGCCCGTGGGTGCCCCCAGGTGACTCTGAAGTGGGGGCACCTGTGCTCTGCCCTCCGTGTGCCCCCCGAGCCCAGCCGCCAGGACCACAGGTGGACAGGAGGGGAGCGTGATCGCCGAAGCCTCCATCGGCGGGGAAGGGGCGGGAGCACAAGGCCGCCCTCCCTGCTTCCTCCTCTGGGAGGACAGACGCAGGACCCGGGCCCGCTCCCTGCGGACAGCCCGGGCCCTCTCCCGAGGCATTTCTGGGACCCCAGGCTGCCCCTTCCTGAGTCTGTGCTGGAGCGGCATGTGCCTATCCTGGGGCCAGGCCTGCAAACCTGGGAGGGGAGGCCTGCCCAGAGCCGGCCCTCGGAGCCTGACACCTCCTTTCAGCGACCACCCCGCCTCGGCCCTGACAGGGGACCTGCCCTGCTGGCCCCCTTCCTCGGTTCTCTGATGCTGCAAAGTTCCCGGGTGTAATGGAACCCTTGAAGACGAGGGCCCCCACTCTCCCCCCAGGCCCGGGAAGGGGGCAGGCACCCTCCCGCGCATCCCTGCCAATTTAGCTTCCCAGCCCATCTCTGGGCCACCCACCATCTGCTTTGAATGAATCTTGAGGGACTGAGGTTCTGGGTCATGAAGCAATGTTTATAATAAAATTTTTAAAAAGCTGTGGGCCTGGTTAATTACCCCGATAATGGGCAACTCCAAACCTCAGAGGGAGGGTGAGCAGACAGATGCACCCGCCAGGCCTCCCGGGGCTCCACCCTTTGATGTCCCAGGGCGGCCTTCTAAACTCAGAAAGGCTCTGAGTGCACGTGCTGGCAAAACGCCACAGGCTTCTGCAAGGAGGAACCCTTGCCGGCTGATCAGCGACCTGTCGAGGGGATGGGTGTGTGCAGACGTGCTGAGTCCTTGTGGTCCAGTGGAGCACACTTTTCCAAGATGCGGCTGTGGGCACTCGGGGAAAGGTCAAGTATGCTGTGGGAGTCAGGGGGGTTTTGGTCACATCCCCGCGTCCGTTAGAACAGAGTCCCATGTGGCTGTCACCACCCGCCCAGCTACACGGCCTGTCCTGGCAGAGAAACCCTGGGGAGCCCAGGTGCCCTCAGAGTGGCTTCCCCAGGCTGGACTGTGACGGGGAAGCAGAGGTTCAGCTTCAGGATGGGCTGGTTCAAGGTGAGGAGTTAGGAAGAATGACAAGGGCCCTCCCAAGAGGGTGGGCTCTGATCAGTGCCTTCCGAAGGCACAATGGTCTGAGTATCCCCTGGGCCCCTCCTTAGAGATGCTGCTGGTCTGGAGGCTATTGAGCTCCCAGGCTGGTCCTGGGCCAAGAGCAAGGAGACCAGATCCTTCACTCTGCCTGTGCTGATCATAGCACCAGCTTCATCAAGTACCACCCCAGGATCCAGACTCACCAGCCACAGGGGGCCAGGCTGGGGAGGTGCTCCCTGGCTTGGAGTCAGCACCTGTGGTTCCTTGTTAGCCTCCTGGGGGCCCAGGAAACCGGCTCCATCTCCCCCATCCGCCCCCCTCCAGAGTGGGCATGGCCTGCTGCTCAGAGACAGAGTCCTTCAGACCTGTGGAGACAGATTTACAGCTGCACTTGGAGTTTTAAAGAGGGAACCTGCCCCTCAATCTTAGAGTAAATCACTTAAAGCAATACTTAAATCAATCACTTGAGGCTCCCAGCAGTACAATAAATCACCATCGTTACCACGTGGGGAGTTGCATTCTGTTTGGAAAAGGCCTGAGAAGAGTTAGTGTGTGACAGAGTCAGAGAGGATCCTGGGAGCTGGGCCGGTGCTGGCAGCGGGGCGCGGTTCAGTGGGGTCAAGGTCGTCATCCAGAGCCCTCGGGGCCTGTTGGGATTTTATTGGTGACGTTACTAAAGCCGTAATTGAAAGAACAAGTTAACATTCCTTGGAGCAGAAAATGACAGAATTTTTACAATGAGAATGAGCAAAGGCTTTCCCAACCTTTTGCATCTAAATATCTTCCAGGCCCACACCCAGGGAAGGGCCTCACGAATCCTGAGGCCATAACTCAGAGCCTGTGCCGTCTTGGTGCTTGGGTCCCAAGTCTGGGCCTCCACCATCTGGCCGGGCTCCATCCTGGGCCAGGGGTCTGGCGGGGGAGGCCCTGAGGGCAGCTCGGTGCTGGCCGCTTGTCCTGGGGGGTTTCTGGAGCTTTGAGTCTGAAGTCGCCCCTCTGTCCCTCCAGGATGGAAGGGGCAGGTGTGTCATCCCGTCCCTTCTCCCCGATTCCCTTGCAGCTGGTTCAGGATGGCGCCGTGGCTCCCTGCATCCAAGGAGGCTCCTCCCCACTTGGGGAGCAGAGAGGCAGAAGGTCCAGGGGAGGCCACAGGCCAGCACTTCTGGTCCTCAGTCGTGGAGCGGACACAGACTTGGAGGACTCACTGCCTGGTTCCACGAGTCCCTGTAACACTGCAGTGATCAAGACTGCTCAAGAAAGAGCAGACACGCGTGTCGACAGAACAGAACACAGAGCCCTGAAATAGACCCGCGTGAATGGAGTCACTGATTCTCACAAAGACACAAGCAATTCAGCAGAGAAAGGGCGAGCTTTCCAAAGGTGGTGCTGGGACCGCCCCACATGCGGAGAGTAAGCTCCAGACTCACTCAGAATGGGTCACAGACCCAAATGTAAAGCGCAGAATTGTAAAACTCCTAGAAAGGAAAATCTACATGACCTGGGGTTTGGCGAACGAGGTTTTAGATATGACAACAAATTCATGATCTGTTCAGAGAACAAAAGGTGAGTTGAACGTTATTAAAATTAAAAATTCCCACTCTGTGAGAGACACTGTTAGAATGAAAATACAAGCTGCTGACTAGGAGGAAATACTCGCAAAACCACATCCGATCAAGGGTTCAGATCCGGAATACATATACGACTTCTAACGCTCAACGACAAGAAAACAAACAGCACAACCTAAAACTGGGGAAGAGATCTGAGCAGACGTCACCAAAATAGGTAAATGGGTGGCAAGAAAGCGCATGAAAAGAAGCTCTGCATCACGTGATGTTAGGTAAACACAAATTAAAATGGGAACACGAGACCTCTGCACACCGATCAGAGTAGCTCACAGCCAGACCTGCCAACACCAGGGTCTCGAGAGGAGTCAGAGCAACGGAAGGCGCGCTCCTGGTGGAAATACAAGCGCTGTAGCTGCTGTGGGAGACAGTCTGAAAGCTTCTCTCTGAGTCTAACCACGGTCTCATTACATCTTCCGGCAAGCACACTCCTAGGTATTTATACGACTGATGGACACGTCTTTGTCCACAAGAAACCCTGCAGAGGAGTGAGAAGGTGTAACCGAGCCGGACCTGGGCCCCCAATACAGACCTTCCCGCGTCCTCTGCCTGCGTCTTGTCTCTAGAAAAATTCAGCCTCCTCGGTTTCCCTGAGTTCCAAAGAATAAATTTAATCAGAGCAATGAGAAAACGCAGCAACAAAGGAAAGCAGTCAGGATAATGCGTTTAGCTATAAAATAAAGTCCAGGCCCTTTACCTCTCCCTCAAGGGCCATAGATAATGTTCTGAGCCGTGTCCTGGGAGCTGCTTTGCAGATGCTGAAGCCCCCACCAGGTGGGAGAAACTGACTGCATGCTGCCCACCCGCAGTAGACCCCAGACCAGTTGAAGCCAGAAGGTTGATGATGGTGACTCCCGGTTTCCTCACCACCAGCCAATCAGAAGAGGATCTGTGAGCTGATCACACCCCCAACTGCCTCCGTCACCCTGTCTTTAAAAGCCTTTCCCTGGAAGCCTTCAGGGAGTTCAGGTCTTCTGAGCACGAGCTGCCTGGACTCCTTGCTTGGCACCTGCTGTAAACACTGCACTTCCTTCCCCACAAACTGGGCAGTAGCCTGGCTTTACTGTGGGCAGATCCAAGTTTGGTTCAGTAATGACTCCGGCACCCCAGGTGGGACAGAAGTCCGGAGTGGGCTCCTGGCCTGAGGCTCTTGGATTGCATCCAGCCGTGGCCTGAGCACCTTTGCCTCCGGGACAGGCCCAGGAGTCAGGGCTGGCTGCTGACTGGGTGTCGCCGGCCTGAGATGCTTTTAGTCCTGTGGTCAAGGAGGCAGGCGCTGCTCCTGGTCTGTCTGGTCTGGTCTGTGAGCCTCTTTGGTAAGTGACGGAAGCAGCAGGTGGCTGTGAGCAGTGGCCCTTCAAGCCTCTTGACCACTTTGTAGACTTTTCACTTAAAAGTGGTCTGAAGCTGTCTGCACTTACAGCACAGGAACCCCTGTTCATTCTTGTAACAACTTAAGTGAGAAAAGAATTTGAAAAAAAAATAGATACATGTATATGTATAACTGAACTGCTTTGAGGCACACCTAGGCTAACACAACATCGCTAATCAGCTATTTGCTGTTGTTCAGTCACCAAGGCGTGTCCAACAACTCCTCACTCATGGACTGCAGCACACCAGGCTTACCTGTCCCTCACCATCTCCCAGAGTTTGCCCACATTCATGTCCATCTAGTCAGTGATGCCATCCAACCATCTCATCCTCTGTCATCCCCTTCTCCTCCCGTCTTCAATCTTTCCCAGCATCAGGGTCTTTTCACATGAGCCGGCTGTTCTCATCAGGTGGCCAAAGTATTGGAGCTTCAGCTTCAGCATCAGTCCCACCAATGAACACCCAGGACTAATCTCCTTTAGGATGGACTGGTTGGATCCCCTTGCAGTCCAAGGGACTCTCAAGAATCTTCTCAACACCACAGTTCAAAAGCATGGATATTTTGGTGCACAGCTTTCTTTATAGTCCAACTTGCACATCCATACATGACTACTGGAAAAACCATAGCTTTGACTAGATGGACCTTTGTTGGCAAAGTAACATCTCTGCTTTTTAATATGCCATCTAATTTGGTTGTAACTTTTCTTCCAAGGAGTAAGTGTCTTTTAATTTCATGGCTGCAGTCACCATCTGCAGTGATTTTGGAGCCCCCCAAAATAATGTCTGCCACTGTTTCCATTGTTGCTTCATCTATTTGCCATGAAGTGATGGGACCAGATGCCATGATCTTAGTTTTCTGAATGTTGAGTTTTAAGCCAACTTTTTCACTCTCGTCTTTCACTTTCATCAAGAGGCTCTTTAGTTCTTCTTCACTTTCTGCTATAAGGGTGGTATCTTCTGCGTATATCAGGTTATTGATATTTCTCCCGGCAATCTTGATTCCAGTTTTTGCTTCATCCAGCTCGGCATTTCACATGATGTACTCTGCATATAAGTTAACATACAGCGTTGACATACTCCTTTCCTGATTTGGAACCAGATCTAACAAAAGCTAACAGAGTTTTGCAAGAGAACACATTGGTCACAGCAAACACCCTCTTCCAACAACACAAGAGAAGACTCTACACATGGACATCACCAGATGGTCAACAGCGAAATCAGATTGATTCTATTCTTTGCAGCCAAAGATGGAGAAGCTCTATACAGTCAGCAAAAACAAGACTGGGAGCTGACTGCGGCTCAGATCATGAACTCCTCATTGCAAAATTCAGACTTAAATTGAAGAAAGTAGGGAAAACCACTAGACCATTCAGGTATGACCTAAATCAAATCCCTTACAATAATACAGTGGAAGTGACAAATAGATTCAAGGGATTAGATCTGATAAACAGAATGCCTGAAGAACTCTGGACAGTGGTTCATGACGTTGTACAGGAGGCAGTGATCAAGACCATCCCCAAGAAAAAGAAATGCCAAAAGGCAAAACGGTTGTCTGAGGGGGGCTTACTAATGGCTGCAAAAAGAAGAGAAGCTAAAACCAGAGGAGAAAAGGAAATCTGAATGCAGAGTCCCAAAGGATAGCAAGGAGAGATAAGAAAGCCTCCCTCAGGGATCAGTGCAAAGACTGCTCAGCATTTTTCTAAACTGCCCAGGGTTTTCTCCACCTCCCACACCCTCACCAACAACTGGGACGGTCAGTCTTCCAAGTTTTAGCTGCTCTTATATGTGCTTTCAAACTGTGGTGCTGGAGAAGACTCTAGAGAGTGACTTGGACTGCAAGGCGATCAAACCAGTCAATCCTAAAGGAAATCAACCCTGAATATTCACTGGAGGGACTGATGCTGAAACTGAAGTTCTAATACTTAGGCCACCCACCTGAGACAAAGAGCTGACTCATTGGAAAACATCCTGACGCTGGGAAATAAAGGCAGGAGAAGTTGCGACAGAGGGTGAGATGTTGGACGGCATCACCAGCTCAATGGACATGAATTTGAGCAAGCTCTGGGAGACAGCCGAGGACAGGGAGCCTGGTGTGCTGCAGCTGATGGGGTCACAGAGTCAGACACGACTTAGCAACTGAAGAACAACGAAAACAGGTGTGCGGTTGTTGTGTTAATTTCCTGGGTGTCTAACAACATTGCTGCCTTGACCATTTGTGCGTCTTGCTTTGTGAAGTCCCTGGTCAGGTGTTCAGCCCCTGCTTTCCTTGGGCTGCTGGCCTTTCTGCGACCGGGCTCGCAGCATCCTCTGAGCCCAGCTCCTCTACCCCAGCGTGGCCGGATCGCTCCCGGACTGTGACTTGCCTTTCTGTGTTCTCGGGAGTGTCTCTCAAAGGGCAGAACTTTTCTGTTTGGGTGAAGAACAAATTCTCAAGTTTTTTTTTTTTTTTTTAATGATTTCTAAGTGTTTAAGAAATGTTACCTATTTCAAAGGTGTGGGAATTTTTCTCCTATGTTTTCTTCTAGAATGCTTACAGGGAGCGGTTTTTCAGGGAGGTCTCTGTTCCATCTGAGTTAATTTTTGAGCTTGGTGTGAGGTAGGGGTCGGAGTTCTTTTTTTCCCTCCACAGAGACATCTGGTTGTTTCAGCACCATTTGGTGAAAAGAATTATTCCTTCCCCAGTGAATGATCTTGGCACCTTTGTCAAAAATGAGTAGCCCGTACGAGTGGGCGTGGATTTCTGGCCTCCGCTCCCTTTACTGCTGTCTCTCCTTATACGAGGAGAAGGCAATGGCACCCCACTGCAGTGTTCTTGCCTGGAGAACCCCAGGGACGGGGGAGCCTGGTGGGCTGCCGTCTATGGGGTCGCACAGAGTCGGGCACGACTGAAGCGACCTAGCACCCGCAGCAGCAGCCCCTCATGCGAATCCTGTCCTAGTGCCTGTGGCTTCACAGGAGAGGCTGACGTCGGGCAGCACGCGTCCTCCCACTTTGCTCTTTTCTCCCTGAAATTGTTTTGCCTCTGCTCTATTTTCGCCTTTTGATACCAATTTTAGAATTGGTTTATCGATTTCTTCAGATTAATTGGGCTGCATTAAACCTATGCATCAGTTTGGAGGAAATGGATAGCTTAGCAATATTAAGTCTCCTGAA